>NC_139239.1:43973355-44493845 GCF_977018435.1 Lepisma saccharinum | reverse complement strand
CCCCCACCCTTGTAGAACAAAAGACTTTTTTATGTATGACACTTACGTGAAAACAGACTCGTGTTGAGACCTGTGTAGGCAATATTGTACAGAAATTCCCAGGCGTTTCACCTCCACATAGAGATGCAGTTAGACATCTTGTCCTTAAATTACGAGAAACTGGATCGTTAAATTGTAAAAACACCTAAGCAAAAACGACGGATTCTAACCGAAGCAATAACTCGATGAAATTGGTGCAGCGTTAGAACGTTCTCCAAACAAACCTCTACGCCGTGTTTCACAGGAGATGGGCGTGTCAAAATCATCAGCACATACAGCCACTAAGCTACTAAAATTAAAACCGGTACAGAGTTTCTATAGTGCAAGAATTACGGCCCCCTGATAACGTAAGTAGAGTAAATTTCTGTAATTGGGTTTTGCAGAATATTGTAGATGGTATTTTTTTCGGATGAGGCATGGTTCACTTGCGTGATCATGTTTGTTCACAGAACAATAGATACTGGAGCACTGAAAATCTCCAAATAATACACGAAGTTCAGTTACATGATGCAAAATTTGGTGTCGTGGTGTGCTGTAAGTGCAAAAAAGAATAATAGGGCCTATATTTTTTTGAAGACGCAATAAATTCAGAGAGGTACCGCACACAAATACTCGCGCCCGTTTTTTCAGTTGTTATTAGAAAATGAGAGACAATATGGGTATTTTTCAACAAGATTCGGCCACATCCCATACCGGCGCTGATTCTTTGGACGCTATAAGGGAGGTGTTTGATGACAGAATAATTTCTAGAGGTTTATGGCTCTTCACGTTCGCCAGATCTTACCGTATGTGACTTTTATTTGTGGGGAACCTTCAAAAGTAGAGTCTACCGAAATAACCCTCATAGCATCGACAATATAAGGGCAGAACTTGGAAGAATTACGGAAAGAACAACTTTTGCGTGTGTATCAAAATTTCATCAAACGATGCCAGGAATGTGTGAATGTACGTGGACATCACTTTGAACAACTCTTATAACACAGGTTAGTGCTCGTTTTGCAATATTTATATAAATGTCTGCATATGACATTAAAAATAAGCGGGCATTACAGGCCGCAAATGTCGGCATCTCCGTCAGCGCCGCCCGCCACGCTTCTCCCGATCTCTCGGCTGAAGATCGAAATGGACGCACGGTATATAAGTACATATATATAATATATATACACTGCTGTTTGTGAAAATTGCAACACCCAGAAATAATGGCCCCAAATGAATCCAAACTCGGAGGATGTGTAGAACAGTGTAACAGCAATAAGTGATTAGGATTGCAGAGAGATGGAGTGCATGTAGGCCCAGCAGCGCCCTCTCTTGTGTGACCGGAAAGATCAGTGTTACGCCAAGCTCAGTCAGTGAAGAGCCGTCAAACGAAGTGGAAATGTGAAAGCAAGTGCTGGTATGCCTCGTCGACGTCAAATGGTGCAATATCAGCATGTGAGTGTGTTCGAACGGGGGCAGAATGAGCGGTCTCCGGGAAGCGGGTTTATCATACCGTGACATTTCGGCTCGTACAGGGCATGCTGCTACGACAGTGATGCGTGTGTGTGGAGCCAGCGGATAGAAGAAGGTCGTACACAGCGACGAGCAGGTACTGGACCACGCAATGTGACCACAGCAGGGGATGACCGCCATCTTGTCCGCATGGCTGTAACGGACCGTAGAGCTTCGGCCACAGTGTTGGGCTCGACGCTGGAGCCACTACAACGGTTGTGGACCTGTCTGCGTCGACGGTACGACGATGTCTGCTGCGGGTTGGGCTGGTGGCACGCATGCCATTGCGTCGGCTTCCATTGTCCAGAAACCACAAACGCCTCAGACTGCAATGGGCGCGTGAATGCCGTCGCTGGCATGCCAAGTAGCAAAATGTAGTGTTTTTCGGCCGAGTCCCGCTTAAAATTGTCCTACAGTGATGGCCGTATAGGTGTAAGACGCTACCGTGTGTGAACGCAATCTGGCAACCTGCATTGTCTGAGCGGCATAGCGGACAAACGGCAAGTATGATCGGTTTGGGGCGCCATTCGACACAACATGCCATCTCCCCTCCTTCGTATTGAGGGGAATCTGAACAGCAACCGCTACGTCAGGGAGGTTTTAGAGCCCGAAGCAGTGCCCTTCTTCAGGCAACTCGAGACATGCCATATTTCAGAAGGACAATGGCCGACCACATGTGGCGAGGAATGTGCAAGCCGTCTTCGAAGAACGACGGGTACCACTGCTTCCCTGGCCTGTACGTTCACCTGACATGTCGCCCATTCGAAACAAGTCCGGGATATGGTTGGTCGGCAACTTGTTCGTCATGGCCCTCCGCAGCAACCATTGTTGATGCTTTGTGGACTCGCATACAAACCGCGTGGAGGGAGATTCGCCAGGAACATATCCAGGCCCTCCTTGATTCCATGCCAGCGACGTATAGAGGCTCTGTTTGCAGCACATGGGAGCTTCACACCATACTGAATTCTCAAGGTCAGAGATCATATACAGGTCTGTAACCCTAATCATTTGTGTATTGGCATGTACCTAATCTGTGGTATAAAGTTCATTTCAATCATACGTTTCCTTCTTGGTGTTGCAATTTTCACAAACAGCAGTGTATATATATATATACTATATATATATAATACAGGGTGTCGCAAAACTCTTTCAACAACGCTTGGGTGCTGGTAGATATCATAAAAACAAGTAACTTTTCCCTACAAAGTTTACCTCGAAAGCGCTTAGTTTCTGCGCTATAAGCGCTTAAAATCTATCCTGTACGTATGCAACCCAACACAGCAAACGCTTGCTCTGGCATAACTACCAGGGGCGCGTGGGAGGGTTGCCACTAGCGTTCCTCGTTAAGAGAGACGACTTTAGTCTTGCCTGAGCAAAATCCAAAACATTAATGCATACTTGCGATGTTGTAAGAAGCATTGACAGTATTTATAAACTGACCAAGACAAATAATGGGCAGACTGAAATTCAAGATTACGTACTCATTCTAAAATATCTCCATAATTGATCGATTGACTTGGTTTATTTTTAATTTGCTTTTCTGCCACCTTTTGGCTAATCGCGAAGATGAGGATGATAGCTATGATGAAATAACAAATGACACCATTGTCTAGGCCGGGATTTAAACTCGAGACACCTGGCGCCTTGGCGATCTTTGCTAACAACATCACTACGGAGTATATGATTCATTGATTGATTGATTTGCTTTATTTTACTTCACTTTTTGTGCCACTTTTGGCTAATTTGCGAAGATGGCGATGAGTGATGATATGATGAAGTTGATGAATGGACACTCACAAACATTCATACCCAAGTCGGGATTCGAATCCAAGACTCCTGGCATCGTAGCGCGATGTTCTAACCACTCCACAACAGACGCCGACTTTCAATTTAATGAAAAACGTCGTTTAGACATGAACAAAATTCACACATTAAAACGAGTGCTTATTAAGAACCAAAGCCAAGAAATGCATACTTATGTCAAGCGCTGAACTGTAAAGGGCACTCGTATTGCACATTTGCGCGTTATTTACATTTGTTCGTTAGTGGATTTCCCGTATCTTACGTGTCCCTTTCAATTGTTGATATTGCATGATACACGAAACACTCCGTAGTGATGTTGTTAGCAAAGATCGCCAAGGCGCCAGGTGTCTCGAGTTTAAATCCCGGCCTAGACAATGGTGTCATTTGTTATTTCATCATAGCTATCATCCTCATCTTCGCGACTAGCCAAAGGTGGCAGAAAAGCAAATTAAAATAAACCAAGTCAATCGATCAATTATGGAGATATTTTAGAATGAGTACGTAATCTTGAATTTCAGTCTGCCCATTATTTGTCTTGGTCAGTTTATAAATACTGTCAATGCTTCTTACAACATCGCAAGTATCATTAATGTTTTGGATTTTGCTCAGGCAAGACTAAAGTCGTCTCTCTTAACGAGGAACGCTAGTGGCAACCCTCCCACGCGCCCCTGGTAGTTATGCCAGAGCAAGCGTTTGCTGTGTTGGGTTGCATACGTACAGGATAGATTTTAAGCGCTTATAGCCCAGAAACTAAGCGCTTTCGAGGTAAACTTTATAGGGAAAAGTTACTTGTTTTTATGATATCTACCAGCACCCAAGCGTTGTTGAAAGAGTTTTGCGACACCCTGTATAATTGTTCTCCCTATGGTATTTCTTCAATTGATAAAGATGCGTACTGTGAACATCGAAAACGTAAAAAAATAAAAATTCCAGAATTTTGAAGAATATTCGTCTAGGGCACCACACCCACCTAGTGAAAGTGAAGCTTTATTAAATACAGAAACGTGTTACTACATTCATACTTCTAGATGTGATTTGGAGTGTAATGAATTAAACGGTGAAAAATTAAGGCCCAGAACAAATAGAGATTTAAAAGTTAAAACTACGCAGCCATGTTTCAATATTACACATGCTGGCCAAAAACTGTTTGCAAGAAAGGATTCGATTCTGAATAAGGCTCCCGGTCACAGCATGTATGTATCTTTGTGCGTGAGCTTTGATTATTAACCTAAAATAAGTAAGGATGAATAATGAAAAGTGTACACATAAATGAAAACACATAATGCATAAAACAATGATGGAGAAATAAGAGGGTCATTCATATTTAACGCCCCGATAACAAAAATTCATAATTAATCTGATTTCCATTCCTGAGGCAAATCAACTACAATTGTCGGAAGAGAATAGTGCAAAACAGATTTTTTTGTTACATGTTTCGATTTGACGTCATCAGGAAAAGGCAACAGTAAATTATATCTATGCCAACGTCAATTAGTGCACGGGTGTTAATTAATTTACATATAATTAAGAACTAATTTGCATAATTCAGAAAAATTTGCATATCGTTAGAATAATTTACATTTATGTATCTGCATATTTATAATTTTTATGAATATATAATTATTTACGTTATGAAAAATATGTATATAGAAGGTAATTAGTGTTACTATATGTTATACATATGATTTTATGTTTATTACGTAAAGTATTTAATGTATGAAACGATAATAATTAATTTTTATAATATTGAAAATAAGTTTTTATGGTTTATGAAACGCTATTGCGTAAGGGTACGAAAGAAGACGGTCCCGGTACTCGAACCCATGATATGCAACGGTAATAATTATAGTGTACTAAGGAATAATAATAAATGGTTATAGTGTACTAAGGAATAATGTTATATGGTATGAAAGAAGTTGATCCGAGACGCTAGACAGAAGACTGAGAACTGAGCGCAGGTATACGACAAAGGAATTTAGGGGATGGGCGCTCAAGGTCAAATGACGTCTGAACAAAGAAAGATCCTGTTTGACCAATTAGAAAACGCGTCGGTAGATTTCAAGAACCGGTTTTTCAAAGGTCAACTAGAACGCAAGAACAGGGGAAAGGTATGCAACACTGTAGCAGAGGACAAGGGAGGGATTGAACCAGACTTGGTTTGATTTGGTGTTTTAAGTCCACTTTATGCGCATTAAGGCTAATCGGGACTGGACCTACAGTTTAAATTGGGATCCGAACCACTTGTGCCTCCACCGGGTATCGAACCCGGGACCCCTTGATTAAAAGGCAATGACGCTACCACTGCGCCAAGGATTGAACCAGACAACAAAGGAAGTCTGGGAATACGCGGTCACATGTATTGTGTGCGGGTATGCTTGCATACCTGTATGTTTAGTTCCTGCAACAGCGGTGAAGAAACAAATGTTAAGAACGAAGACGTGCCTGCGAATCATACACAACACCATGTGGCCAGCATCTAGCTGTGATCTTCCGCGGATGATAAATTCCGCAACTGCAGTCCGCCTTTAAAACTTTCTCTCTCTCCCTGCACGGTTGAGAGCCGAAGCTCATGAATTAAATTAGTCTTTTGGCAAACTGCACGGAATGCAGAACTGCACGGAATGCAGAAAACTCCACATGGACCCAGATGCAATTTTGTGCTCCTCTAGCGAGAAAAATACGGTGGGGATTCTGCTTCACACCGCGATTCCAGTCTTTAATTACGAGGCTTTAACCGCAAATTAATCTCACAGTATATTTTTTAAAATAAAAAATGTCATTACCTTATAATAAGAAGACGAAAAATGATTTATACGGCAAATATTGAACTACATAACCAGGCCCGACCAATCCGCTTCACGTATCCGAGTTGGTTGGTTGATTTAATTAATATCGATAATTTGGACCATCCCGGTTCGTAACAGGGGTCGAGAAGGGTTTTCATCTTTCAAAACCTGATTCCATAGTAGCTTCATTTTACTGTCGCAAGATGTAACGCATGTTCTTTCCATATCATCACAAGTACGTAGTATTTCAATCAAGGGCGAATAACGGGTGGTCGAAGGGTCGATGGTCCGTTTTCCCGTGACGTCTATATTTTCTATATATTGCAAACATTTTCACATTTCTATATATATATGTGTGTGTGTGTGTGTGTGTGTGTGTGTGTGTGTGTGTGCTGGGCCGGCGCTAGTCATTTTGCCGCCCTGGGCAGTTGCGGCAGATGCCGCTCCCTTTCGAACGCCCCCCCCCTTAATTAAGCAGCAACGGGAAATTGAAAATCAATATATTCCTAAGTAAAACATCAAACTATAAAGTAAATAATGAGACTTGTTACGCTATTTCTATACTATTAAGCACAAAATGATATCTCGCTCGACCACAGTTAAACTTTAAAACATGCGACACTAATTTTACATTATTATTACATTTTATGAAAACTCTCTCTCTCTTAAACGGATCTTAAATGTAACAAGTATTAGGAAAGAAATGAAGGCTTGACTTCATATGTTTACCGTTGTAGGTCTGTGATATATGATTGAATTTTTAAAAAGGCCTCCTCGATGACGCAGTGGTACCGTCGGCTCCTTGAATCAAGGGGTCCCGGGTTCGATACCCGGTGGAATCACATAGTGGTTCGGATCCCACTTTAAACTGTAGGTCCAGTCCCGATTAGCCTTTCTGTGCATAAAATGGACTTAAAACAACAAATAAATAAATAAATAAAATAAATCTGAATTCCTTACTTGCGTTGTCCCCTCATAATGAGGCTCTGGCTCAAATTAATGGGTACCTGGGGGCAAACCTTGGAAGCAAAGGCGGCCGGAGAGTGGTACTGAATACATCCCCTAAATGTGCCTTCATGAGATGGTGCTACTGCACAGGGAACTTTACCTTTACCTCTGCATGTAATATTTTTTTTTCGTATAATGCTGCTATCTTGCATAAAATGGAAACAAGCGTGTTTCAGACATGAATGACCGAAGATAGCATTTTTATTAGCCTTAATCCCCCCTCCCAAAAAAACTTTGTTCGCCACTTTCCACGGTTACCTACAAAGTTAATAAATTCGAAGTTCTACACACACATTAGCTGCAAATGTATGACCCTTCACCAGTTTAAAGTCTCCTTTGGTGAAATTGATTTATTATAGCCGAAAGCACTTCTAGTTCATATTTTAATTCAGTAGTCTTCATGTGTTAACATTCCGGCAAGTTTTCTACACTTTTCAGACAAAAGATCATATGGTATGCCTTATGCATAAAATAAATTTAAAATTCACTATGATGTTTAAGTTGCTCAAATCTTTCTCTTAGAGCTAAAACAATCGTCTAGGACCTGATAATAGAAATCAACTTTGTACCGTTTTTGTGAATCTTAAACAGTTTCATCATACTGAAACTGCTGCTTCTTTCGATTTCGGCTCTGTACAGTGTTGCCTATCTTTGTATCTATATCTAAATTCGATGCCAATTCTTTCTCATCAACAGGGACTCACAGGTCGCCCCCCCCCCCCCCCCCCCCCCGACGCTTCCACGAGTGGAGGCAGGGAGGCACTGCCAGGTTGCCAAGTGGCGTCTAAGAAACTTTGAAATTTTTCATCACTCCTGCTTTTTTCAAAGCGCTGATATGTTTGCAAGAAATCATCTAACAGCATCTAACACATCGTAGATTAATGTTTTGAAGACATTTGCTCGTTACATTACGTGAAGTAAAAAGTTATACCAGATATATAGCAAAGAATGTAAAGCCACACAACTGGTTTGCAATACACTGAGCCTCATGTGCGACCATTTGGACAGTTTTATTGTCGCCAATTATTCGAAGAGCGCATCGTAGACCTCTCCCACTTGATATCTCAATGGAGTTAAGGCATCCAATCTGCTTTCCCACCTTGTGGCACTCAGTGGTTTTAAAGTGAGACTACTGATATGTTCCTTTAAAACGGTGGGTTGGCATATATTAACTTCCAAGTTATATAATATAATATAATATTATAACTTTCAAGTTTTCAATAGGCTTATTTTTCCTTCTCTACAAATTTTGCCGCCCTGAAAATTTGCCGCTCTGGGCGGTGGCACGGTTCGCCCCCCCCCCCCCTTTCCGCCGGCCCTGTGTGTGTGTATATATTTTTTTATTTAAAAAAAAAAAGAAATCCTAAGGCATGAAGGCGTTGTAGAAGGCCGAAAGAACCAAAGTTCTAATCACAGATTTCATGGTCATCACCAAGCTATTAGGCCAGGAAAAAGGCAAGGAAAACGTTGGAAAAGGGGTCAACGAATGGCCATGACAGGAAGAGTTGCGAGGAGACAGTCGGAAGGAGAAATCTTTGCGTAGAAAATGAGCTGGAGTCTGTGAACTGAGTAAGTGTTGGTTTTGGATCATGTCAAGTCCTTGTACTGCGAAACATTACTTGTTTTCGACGAGTTTGACCGATAATAGTAAATATTTTAGGAATAAATAAAGTTTTGGACCAGGAAAATATCACTGACAACCTTGTCATACATCCATAATAAACGCGAGACAACTTGCTGCCTTCTGAAAAGCTTCAGAACCATCGAATCTCATTCATAATTATTGCATGTACTAATTAATAAATACTTCTATGTTAAGAAACAAGTTTTGCCAATCGATGGGTGAGCGATAAGATAGGAAAGTAATAATATTAGTATTTTAGTAAATAATTACTGCCCACGTTATGAATATGCGTCGTGTGCATAGAGAAGGGAGAGAGTGTGGGCACGTAGTTTGAAATACAGGGTGGACTAAAATCTACGTAGAGTAGAACTTGGCATGTAAATAATTTTCTTTGTTAGTAGTTAATTTTTTACTTGCAGGTATATCATAACCAAGTCGTGGGAGATTCATCATGGTGAATTTCACGAAAGAACAACTAAGCCAAGCGTCAGGTTAACCTTGCAGCAGGTTCTCGCATATGTAGATCCAAACGTGCGCGCAGAATATAGTTCCACTGAGACGGGTTATATTCCGACACAACTTCATACTTGCAAGAAAACAGTTATTTAATTTGTAAAATACAGACAAAATAATACATCCATTAGCAGGTGTGGACTTGATCGGTTGCAATCACTGTGCAGACGAACTTGGATCCACAGATTCGACAACTGGAGTTTGTATTGCGCTGAGGAATCGCTGAAGCCTAAGTGCGAGTCGAGTAAGACTGAATACGTTGCAGAGCGCGTGGAATCCGTGATACCAGTGTTGCACATCCCACTATTTTAACCCTATGTTTATTGTGATTAATAATCGTGCTATACAGCGGCGAGAATGGCTGAATCAAGGTCTCCTGTTAAGCGAGTGTTATTGTGGGCTTCATCCGAAGCGAAAAGCTCTTCAAATCAAGCAAGTTGTTTAAAATACATAATCCTCCTCACGACAACATGATCAAAGTAAAACAGGGCGTGAGGTAATTTGCCGTCAATGTGCGCACGAACTGTATCCCGGGTGTTGAATGATTTGCTGTTTGAGTTTAGGAAGGCGAAACGATTGTTTGACGACAAAAGAATGTACGCCGTATTATTAAAAGATAACCCCGTGAGAAGAAACATGTTTATTATTTGGACCAGACGTGCTTTAACTCGGTGAGGGGAGGGGCGGGGGCGTACATGAAATTTTTTTATATATACCACGTGCAAAACCATCGCCAGGGCTGAAGAAACCGACGAGAAAGGTTGAGGGGAAGGTGGGAGGCTTATTGTTTCACCCACTGGCAGCAAAGAAGTCTTTGTTGAAGGCGCATATTTACTGTTCCGTGCAAAGAAAGGGAAGGATGATTAGCAAGAAATGGACAGAACAAGATTTGAATCCTGGTTTAGTGAAGTGATTCATAAATTGAAACCAGAGTAATAGCAGCAGACAATGCACGTGATTGTATATATCACCAATAACAAATCATGCTTTTTTTGCTGGTATAACTTGAGGTACGTGTGTCTTACAGTAACCAAGTTTTTCATAAATGTATTATTTTTATAAACCAAAAACAATAATTTGTCATTAAATTCAAGAGGGCTTATCGTTGTATATTTACATATATATCTTTGTTTATTTTTATTTTTGCGTGCTCGAAATATACACACACGCTCATGGGCGGCAAGGGGCAAGGGGGCCGTTGCCCCCCTGGAAAATGAAAGTCAACCAAAAATTATGTATTTCACACACATAATTTCATTTTAGCCACAATAATATGTGTTAATTATTGCATTAACACAATAAATTCAAATTTAAGCAATATTGTTTTTAGGGAACTACACTCTTTTGGGGGAAAATGTGACTTGTTTGCCCCCCTGGAAAAAAATACCTTTTTTGCCCCTCCCTGAAAAAAATCCATGCACATGCTCTCATGTTTCGAAGATATTTCGCATTTATATTAAGTAATGACACATTTTTAAAATAATTTATGCGCCGAAAGTACTTATAAAATGTTGTTTCAGGAGACAAAAAGAAACAAAAATACATTTCGCTTGACATGCATGTGGGTTTTGATGTGTTGTGCGGTTGGCAATACTGTGGATTTTCTCAGTGTCTGCGATGTAAGCAGCTCTGCGGTTGACGCAAGACTGGCACGGAAGATTCTGAGCTCAGTTCTCGCGCGGATTGATACATAAAACCTGCTGCAAACTTAGCCTGACCCGCGCCTTAGTGAAAATACTGGGATTTTATTTTCAAAATGGGAGGTCCGATATTTCGCCGCAAAAAGCTTACTGCCATCAAGTAAATACAAATAAGTGGACCTTCAGTAAGTATGTTTCGAAAGCTAAAGCAACGTTTTGAGGAAACTGGTTCTGCGATATGTGATGAACCATCCACATACTGGCAGATCACGTTCGCACAGAAGAAATTCGAGCGTCATGGACAATGCATTTGTTCGAAAAAGTCCGACTCTGCGAAGTTTCAAATGGAATTCATTTATACAAGATGTCATCTTCGATGCCTAATTGACTAACTAACTCTCTAGTCTTCGCGAAGGTTCATGGCTGCAGCAACGCAGGCCTTCCATCTGTCCCTATCCTGAGCAAGATCTATATACTCTTTTCCATCCCTACCAATTTCCTTTAGGCCCATCTCAACATTATCCCTCCATCTTCGTCTTGGTCTTCCTACTGGTCTCTTACCATCAGGTTTCCCAACAAGAATCCTGTCAACTCTTCCTTCCTCTCCCATTTGTGCCACATGGCCTGCCAACCTAAGTCTTCTTGATTTAATCATTCTAATGTATTATGTACTTCTACATTATAAACACTAAGTTGCTGACCAAGGCAGTTTATTAAGATAAAAGTTTAGTTCTTCGTCTGAGGAAGACCCTGATACAGGGTTGAAACGTTACGTGTTAAGTGTTTTTATCTTAATAAACTGCCTTGGTCAGCAACTTAGTGTTTTTAATATGGAAACAAGGCTTAATTATATTACAATTCTACATTATGTAACCTTCTCCACTCACCTGTCTCCTAATCCCTTTTAGGTCCAAATATTTTCCTAAGGATCTTATTTTAAAATACTTCAATTTTGGTCAATGAAAGGGACCAAGTTTCACATCCATATAGTATTACATCAAACTTACTGTTTTGTATATTTTAACTTTTAGTTTCTTAGATATTAAACGAGAAGACAAAAGTTTATGAAGAGAAAAGTAACATGCATTTCCTGAATTAAGCCTGCTTTTTATTTCCTCTTTAATATCATTTTCATTTGTTAGTATTACTCCTAAGTACTTGAATTTGGAAACTGGTTTAAACAAGTTGTTATCAATAATTAGATTTTGATTATTACCTAACACTTGGTTTCGGCCTGTAAGCATATTTAGTTTCCTCCTTGCTAACTTCCAAACCTATATCTTTAGCTGCTTTGAAAAATATTTTAGCATTATTCTTAATTGTACTTACATCATCCCCCAGTAAGTCTACATCATCTGCATATGCTAACAACTGAGTAACACAGTTTAATTTTAGTCCTTCGTTAGTTTCTTTTACCTTCCTAACAGCGTATTCTAAGGCAAAATTAAACAACAATGGAGATGATGCATCTCCTTGTTTTAACCCATCATGAATTGTAAATTTATCAGACATATTAATATCCACACGAATTTTACTTTGTTTCACTGGTGCATACTTTTATCATATTAACAAGCTTCTTAGGTACTCCAACTCGATTAATATATTATATAATTCATCTCTTTAGACTGAATCATACGCTTTTCTAAAATCAATGAATAGCTGATTATATTCCAACTTTTTCTCAAGTGTCTGTCTGTCTGTTGTTGATCTGTTACGTTCAAATCCACCTATAATTTCATTAGCATATTAATATGATATCTTCGATGCCTAATGGAACAAATTTCCATACGTTAAGCATTCAATGTATGTAATATCTATGAAATCGGTTCATTAATAAAAAGAAAAGCGACACACTGACGGAAATGAGAAGGAGAGAAAAGTAGAACTAAACTTAAGTGGTCTTCCTTAAAGGTAATTTCCAGCATTTTCCTCCAGTGACTGAGGAGAACAACGAAAACCGCCACTTGTCAGGATAGATGAATGCGGGATTTGAACGTGCGAGTGCTAGCTAGACTCAGACCAGAGAGAGAGTGAAGAGTAAATCTAGAGCCGAGGTGACCATAAAATAGGGTTTTGTGAAAAAATGTAGGGGGGCGCTGAAGAAATTACGGGGGTGGATTAATCGCTGACTGGCGTAAGTAAATGCCGACAATTTGCTTACGCCAAAAAAGGGGAACAGTTGCACTGATCATACTACTCGAGTTTTGTACAGGATTCTCTCTTCCATATATCGACCTATTTCTTTAAAAAATCATCTATTTTTAATGGCTCAAAAGGAATCACCTTGCAGGCTTGTGTGGAG
Source organism: Lepisma saccharinum (assembly GCF_977018435.1). Taxonomy (NCBI): domain Eukaryota; kingdom Metazoa; phylum Arthropoda; class Insecta; order Zygentoma; family Lepismatidae; genus Lepisma; species Lepisma saccharinum. The sequence goes on along the minus strand of NC_139239.1, from coordinate 44,480,642 downwards.
GAATGTAAAATTCCGTAATGTCTATTTTAACACAATGACAAGTTGAAAACATGGGGCAGTTAATATTCTTAAGGCTTCATTATGCAAAAATGTTTTTACAAAGCTTCAGAATGGCGAGACCGAAGGACGAAATTGGAAAATCATTGAGTTTGAGTTTTGTTTGAAGTAGTAGCAGCTTCTGCCTATTCGGACAGTCGCACGTGCACACCCGAATAAATCTGCAATGCAATTATTTTTTATTATATTTATTCACTGTACACTATCTCCTTCAAAACATCAAACGTTCCGAAGCCAAATCGCCCCATCGGCTTCGCATTACCAGCGCCTGCCGCTGAGATACGTTCGCTCGGAACACAAGTCGCCCTGTGCTCGTTTGCCGCTGTTTGCAGCACGTAAGAAAAGAGAAGGGATTCCCTCTTCTAGATCACGGTATTTTGGGCTTCACGCACACTGCTAGCGTTGTGTTCACGATACAGCAGTGTTGCAATCCCGTTCCATTCGAGATCGTGTAGCGGAGTAGAGGCAACCCACAAATCGTCGTAAATCGAGGGATTTTTAAAAAAAAAATTTTAAAGGGAATTTGTATGGTATCTTCGCCGACACTGTTCCCAGCATGACAGGGTCAATAAAGAAGGGAAGGCGGTTTTAATGACGAAAAGTAATAGCCATATTTTAAAAATACTTTAATACTGTTGAAGAACACGTTTATTGTAGGCATGTGTTTAATTAATATCTACATCATGACATCAAAACAACAAAAATATCTTAGCTTAAATTGCTACATGATTTTGCACTATACTTATTAAGATATTCAGCAGTAACTTCAATTAATTCTTGTCAACAATAAATCCAACTCTTTTTAAAACAAACAGCCACGGACACGGTGGAGGCACATAGTGGTTCGGATCCCACTTTAAACTGTAGGTCGTCTCTATTTGCTTTTCTGTGCATAAAGTGGACCTAAAAAAATAAACTCAAACAAAGAAACAAATAGGATTTGCCTCTAATCAAGGAGGATCCTCGGTTTGGCGTCCAGGATAATCGCCTAGCCCTGCTTGTTTGATGTATGCAAATGATGTTATTCTTGTTCACTATTATCAGTGGAGCGAAGGAGAAACCTTTTACTAAATATCTTGCAAATCGACAATAATATTGAATGTTGTAGATCGGTATTTCTACGTTTATAGTGATTTTGTCAGGTTATCGAATGTTGAATTATCTATACCGCCAAGAACATCGCTCTTCTCCTGATCGACGGAAAATTCACAGAAGTATTTCCAATTTATATATATTAATATTTTTGATATTTTTCAAGAAATAAAACTCTCTCATAGCCTCATTTTCAGTAAAAGGTGGTCATAACGTGTTGCGAACACAGGACCCCTTGATTACAAGACTACTACGCCAATGGGGAGGTCCCGAAAATGGAAAGTCTACGTAGAAGTGCGCTTATTCTTTCAAAAAATTAAAAACATTTCGGAATTTCCAATTTACCACAGCTGGTTCTCTGATTCAAAGTCCCATTCATTTTCAATTGCAAAATATCGAGGACCTCCGGTCCGAACACACATAGCCGTGAAGGTTGCAAATTTCTTCGTGACCTTTGTAGAAAACTTCGGCGGGGTCAGTCCCTCAGAGGAGAGAAATTAATCCTTGAAGGCAGCGTGTATCCCTGTCAACGTTCTTTGTTCCCACCGTGTTCCTCGACACAGGAAGAGATTGATGACGCTGCCCCTCCCGTCCTGGCTCCCGGGGAAAGATTAATCGATCCAAGGCAGCATAATTTGGTAAACACTTGGTCAATGAGCTGGCTGATATGCACCTTTCACGGGGTATTGTAGCGCAAAGTTCGGGCGTTTCATACTCTAAACCGAGCTCACAACCCACGGTCTTCAGTAACATCTATGGAATAACACAAGCAAGTTAATTTTCTACACACTGCACTAAAATAACCTTAGCTTGTTAGATCGATGGTCGGGTGTGGAGGCTTATATCTGCATTACATTTTTTTGTGTACGTCATTTTTCTTCCTCTGTAGGCTAATCATGACGATACGTTTGCCCAGACGTAATGAAATGGTGAATTCACAATTCAACGCACTTGGCTACAAAGGCTGCTCGGTGTTTACGTTGTAGTTTGAAAGCTATTATTGTTATTATTACGCCCGCTTTAAAGCAAGCATTTCCTTTGACATTTTTGCTAGCATTAATGCTACGTAAATGCTTCCAAAAATATTTTAGTGATTTTTATAGCAGGAGGTACTTTACACGGAAGCACTTCACGTACCATCCCGGTTAATATTTGCCATTGCGATGAGAAGACGGCTGAGCGTATATCTGCTATGTGGGAAAAGCAGATTAGATTCCTCGGATCTTATGGGAATTTATCCCTTAATGAAGTAAATACTGCTGGAGCACGGGGCTTGTTACACATCTTTCTTTATGGTAGATATCAAGAATGCATCGAATGATTCCTCTTCACTCCCATATGCCTTCATGGCACGTCTAAATGCACAGCGTTAAATACACCCCGTGTGATAATATTGAAAGCAATGCATTTAGGAGCTTGTTTCTTAACTACTTTCGTAATGCCCCGTGTGATTTTTATCATGACAATGCACCGTCAATTTCCGCTGCTCTTCAACTACCGTAAACAAATGACACGGGCCGTTTTTAAAGTATAAACGGCGATTACATTGTTAATGGATTTAATTTTAATGATTCAGTTTTTCAAAATATATTTATGGTGCACGCGACTATAATTTAAAATCATTATTTATCTTTATGCATGATATTCTAATTTAATTTTTAAAATGGATGCGTCCCGTTTTTGTAAATTAACAGGCAGACTGTTAAATTTTAACGACAGAATCTTGTAAATTTTACGGCTAATTTATTTATAACAGTGTGGATTACTGATACTCTCTCCGACCTAAGAAGAGAGCTTACTGGGGAGACCACATCATCTCCGGCGTCTCGGCTGTTAACCTGCATTTCTCGACACAAAAATCCCTCCGTCATAAGGAACAGCACTTAGTGTATTTTTACTCACGTCACGCTCTCAGGCGTTAAAGTTCCTAACGCCCCTCTCAAGCACCACATACAGTAGCCATTAAAAGTCCTCTTGGGGTATTAGTACAGGAAGTTAGGACGAAGATCGTGTTATGTTTTAAAAACTAAATACTGTGGCAAATTCCGAAATTCATTATTTTATGCTAATTATTATGGCACATACTAATTTTGCACTTCTCATTTGCCTGCTTTATGCGGAGTGTGAGGGATGACCTTTTCGGACGGTCCCCAAATGTCAATCTCTCTTCCAGACAGTACACCCTGGACTGCATTTTACAGACTAGCGAGGCTCTGGCGCCTGAACTCACAGCTAGTACACTCCTCCGTGGGGTTTGTGTTGTGTGCTGTCCGTGACTGTTCCTTGATCCATCTCATCTTATCACCATTCATCCTCAGCATCGCGATTAGCCAAAAGTGGCAGAAAAGCGACGTAAAATAAATCAGACCTAAAACAAATCTTCCTTTATGCACCACCATTTCCGCTCCTTTAGGCTAATCGCGACAATCAGGATGAATAATGATCAGATGAAATTGGTGAAAGAACACACATAAACATTTGGTCAGAAGTCGAATCTGGAATTTTCGGTGGCGAAATCGTGAGCTGACCGCTGAATGTATTCTGTCACCGTTCACGGACAAAGGCATACTTCATTCACATCATTACACACTGGACTGCAGTCGTGCAGGCAAACGAGGCTCTGATGCATGAACACAGTATAATCTGTGAGGTTTGTGCTGTGTCCGTTAATCCATCTTAAATGTTTACCACTCATTCTCGTCCTTGCCATTAGCGAAAAGTGGCAGACGAGCGACATATAATAACCTCTTTTTTGGTCTTTTACTGTTGGGTTTCTCAGCTGTAAACATTCTGTATTTGAATTTGACCACCATATAGAAAAATGTTAAGCATCTCCTCGCACTGGACGACACGGTATCTTCAGTTTTTATTGCAAAATTGGGCATTAACATTTCTTCTATAAATAAATTAACACCTAACATACTATTATACAGCGTGTTTTTAAACTCGCAGGTTCTGTGGCCGCATAATGGTCAACTTGCGGACCCGCCACGCAAGATCCTGGGTTCAAGTCCCGGCCTGAGTATGGGGTTATTTAGGAGTGTTCCTTTATGAATTTCATCCTATCACCATTCATCCTTATTTTCGCTATTAGTTAAAAGATCCAGAAAAGCGACGCTCAATAACCATAATTTTCATCGATAATAATCTGAAAATTGTACATGATATATATACACCTGGATTTTTAAGCCTCATCCTTTGGCATATTTTTTTTTAATACTATTTAGGAAGCTCCAGAAATTAATTAATGAGGAAGGCCGGAGAGAATTTTTCTTCCAAAATAATAATTTTCAGGGAGAAGAGAGATGATTTTCTTTCGGAGTTTCGTTGCACGACGCCATGCTAATCTGTGGTTTGCGAACAATATTGGTTATATCCAATGCTTGATGGGTTTGGGAATAGCAGAACATGAACATGTTAAATGAGATATCACTAAGTGAGAATATATGACATTCATGAAATATCTCTTTAAGGTTTCGTCACTATCACTGAGATTATCGTAATAAATAAGTATACGCTTTCCGAAGCTATAATCTTCGTTTGCTCAAGTAGTAACTTTCCAGATTTCACAGAATTTGACGTCATATTTGGTTCACCAGTCTGATGCACGCTGGTGAATTCCGGAAAGCACGGTCTACGGCGATGAGGGAACTTCAATAGACAGTTTAGCCATCGCCGTGGAGTTAGGCAACACACACAACATCATGCAGGAATTTTAATCGTCACGGAAATGGAACTGAATCTCGTCGCACTTGCAGTGTCGTAATTTTCTTCTTTATATAGCACTTTTGTCCAATGTCGGTTGAACTGGACCGAGGACAAAAACGCTGTGTAAAGAAGAGAACTATCGCACCAGTAAGTGAGGCGTGTGGCCAAAACTTTCCCAGCTTTCAAATCTCTTAACCAATGCATGGATTACTTTCAGGTTTAGCAAATGATTGTTAATAGCAGGCGCGTCGCGTGATAATGTTCGCATGAGCACGTGAACACTCATGTATATGTTTTAAATTACGTACATATTAAATGCACACACACACACACACATATATTTAATTGAAAAAAATACTTTTTTGATGTTCGAATATATACACACAATTTACTCGGAGTTGAAGTCTTTCACGTCTGATAACTTTTTTAGATAGTTGGTAACACTGACTCCTGTGTTGCACGGTTGCGATGAACACAATTGCTGTGTTGTGTGTTGTGAACTGGCAGCTAACGGGCTGTTGGCCACTATACCGCGGAAGTGTTCACTGGTCTGTGCGAACATATGGTGCTGGGAGCCCGGATTCAAGCGGCAATACTTCTTGCATTCGGCACCAGAGTGCAGCATATACAAGGCATGCCTAGGGGGACTCAAGACGGGCTGCACTACATAGTTGCAAACTTTAGTGTGAAGTCGCTAAACCTGGCGGATTTTAAATTCCAGTGGGCGCTAAAGTTCACGGAATAGTGACGAGCGACTTTTCTTTAGAAACTAGTCTGCAGGAGCTACATATCTTTCAAGGTTTATATGATTTGCGCATGTGCGGCTAAGGGCCATTCAGACTGTGCAACTTTTTTTATAGTAATCGACGTTTTTAATGCAAAAAAAAAAGAAGAACTCTCACCGAATTAAATTGCAAAGGAAAGTGCCGACTACATTTACATCAATTGAACGCGCATTTTTATGGTAACTATACTCAGAATAGTATGGAGTCCTAGGCCTAAATAGCTGTTACCGTAAAAAAATTTAATTGATGTTAGTAAATTATTTTTACTATTCTCTACGTTATTGGAATATGCTTATTGTGAAGAACAAAATATAACTTTCAGAATACTAGAGATGCATTTTTGCTACACATAATATTTTCTTCTTTGAAGTTAGAAAGTTAAAATGAAATATGCATAAATTCTCATTTGAAATTAAGTATTTTTTTTAATGTACATATAAACGCACAAACATTGAAATTTAATTTATTGGTTGGAATAAACCTGATGTAAGTTGTTCTTTACAGCACTTTTTAAAAATATATTTTGCATTTTTCACCAGTAAATTTGATTCAGCAACTTTTAGCGCATGTTGAAGATTTAGCAACTTCTACGTTTCAGTTGTTGGCAACACTGTTGCTGTGGGAGACCTGCAAGGGACACGTTATTTTTGGAAAGGTCAAGTTCCCTTCCTTTTGCGGGGCAATAAAAAAGCCTATGCTCTTTGGCGGCAACCGGCAAAACGCGGTTAGAGTGGTGTCGACTGTTGGAGAGCGCGATATCTATTGGCAAGCTGTTGGGTGACCTTATGTGCATTGGCTTTCAGACGTGCGTGCGTGTGTGTGTGTGTGTGTGTAGTGTAGTGTTGTGTTTTGTACACTATGAATACTGTTAGGAGTTTGAAAGAAACTCCATTTTCGCGAGTGAGCGAAGCAGAACGAACTGAAGTAAAAAGGATGGGCCCTCACCAGCCGGACCTCTACATTGTACAAGAGGTAGAATACAAGTAAAATTCACCACAGTGGTTGCAACAGAAATTACTAAAGGAACTGTGTATCCTCTATAAAGGTAAGTGCCAGCATAATGTAGAATTTAGTTTCTCTTGATATCATTATTAAGTGCATTGTGCGTCGGTGTGTGGCGTTCAATTACTCGACCCACAGTGAGAATTTTATTTTTTCTGTGTAATATCTAGAGCTCAATTATAGGCTTCGGCCGGTTATCCTTCAGGAGGGAGTTCATGTGCAAATGTATAATTGAAAATGCATATTTAGAGTGTGTTCTTTGGCCACTTATTCGGACAAATCAGTAAGTAGTCTTGTTTGTAATAGATACATTTAAAAAATATTTTAATATATCTAAAAGAGAATTGTTATTCTTTTTTCATCGGACAGTTCTTGTAATTGAACAATTCACTCGAAGCATGGATGGGCAAAGGACACATTCTGGGCGTTTGTTACCATTTGCACATAGCTATACAAAAAGACTGCCTCTGGAACGATTAGTTTCGTGCAATGCATAAGATCAAGGATGGTAAATATGTTTGATTGATTTTTTTGGTGTTTTAAGTCCAATTTATGCTCAGTAAGACTAATCGGGACTGGACCTACAGTTTTAAGTGGGATTCGAATAACTAAGTTCCTCCACGGGTATCGAACCGAGGACCCCTCGATTAGAAGGCAACAACGGGTAAACATGTTAATAATAAGAGTGTGCCGCGGCATCCTGAGGGGCGCAAGGGCGCTGCGAAATGTTCCAATATTTTCACTGAATTGTTAGTCAGTGCTATGGATGTTTCAAATATGTGCTTATTTAGTACATTTTTACATATGAAATGTTTCTGAATTTGAAGTACGTGTTTAATTTTTAACTTAAGGCATGCAATCTTACAAGTAACTGACTGATGCAAGTGTTAGAGAGGGCTACATTCTTGGCGCCGCGGAAAAATCTTGAAACGCTAAGGGCCCCGTGAAGCAAAGAAATTTGAGAACCCTTGCATTAAATGGTCAAAAATCAATCTCTCTGAACCATGGCAAAATGATGCTAGGAGGGAAAATACGAAACACGAGGGAAGAAGGAACATATGGAATGTCACATTGATCATAAGCATCTCAACCGAGTTATTGTGGGCGGGGCGAGGTCATTCTGTATAATTCCCAAATATCTTACATACAAAATATTTTTTTCTGGACTGGACGCGTCCTCCCCTCTGTCCCGCTAACGATGCACGTGCTTTCAATGCTGAATGAATGTGGTTGGTTAACATATGGTCGGTGTAATAGAAAGTAGATTGCGAAGTATGGTAGTCTTGCATTGTACATACCTGAGATTGCATGTTATACTAATTAGGTTGCACGAACCATTACTAATTGTAAATTGCGTAATTAAAAGGGTGTTAATTGAATAAAAAAATGTATTACTTCAAATATAGCGTGATTTTTGTGGGAAATAGTTGAAAATAAGTTGAACTGTTATTCCTACTTTTTCAATTGAAGATGAAGTTACAAGGGAGAGGAGTAAATCTCCATTCAGTATAAAAAAATTATTGTGAACACCCGTATGTGAACAGCACGCGACGCCACTGGTTAATAGGGAGATTATTCTTTCTCGCTTTTTCAGCTACTGGGTTGGAGCAGTCACTCGAACGAACTCTTGACAAACAGAGCTGAAACCGAACTCGTGGGTGTAAACCAATATGCAAATACATGAAACAGGACAAAAGGTAAGCTCGTAAAATAAATTAGAGGACGCAGGAATTAAAAACAGACGCGCAGTGTGGTGTCAATTGATTCTACAGAGGGAGGGGGGCCTGGGCAGGCGAATGGGACTCGCTGAAGTGAAACCAACCGTTAAGAGCTCGTTTCCGAGCGACAACTCCAAACCTAATCACGTGACAAAGCATGGAAGCTCCGATCACCCTATCTGCAGCAAACAGGTACGGGTTTAGTATCATGGGTACGGGCCTCCCTTATCGCACAACACTAAAGCAACCTTGCGTTCTGACGTCGGACGATGAATGCCTACGTTGTTAGGTTAGGTCTGTTAGGTTTGGTTCTATTAGCATAAATACATGAAAATTTATTATTTATGCTAAGAGAACTAAACCCAGCCAGCCTAACCTAACCACTTAGGCATTTAGCCTAACAATAAAAGCTTTCCCCTGTGACGTCAGAACTTAGGATTGCTCTAGTGTTGTCCAAAAAGGGAGACCCAACAGGTACGCAACAGGTCTGCGAATCCAAGGTCCTTCCACCGCTCTTGAACGTCTAGTCATAAGAGACCCTTTTTTTAGCGCCTGTGTTTACAACCACGGCAGGGTTTCTGTGACGTCATCAAGAGAAAACTTCTCCGAGTGTCTGCTATTCCTAGCATTATTTTAAATTTTGGATCCTGCGGTTCAAATATCTATTTCGGAAAAAAAAACGTTCTTGCTTTACAAAACACGAAGTACGTACTTTCTATTGTTTTGAGTAATTCGGATTTTAAATCACGTTCGTAATATTATAGTAAAAAATATTAGCAACTTGAAATTTTGTATTTTCGATAGGATTTTGTTTCCCAATTTTGGAACATCTCATCGGACGGAAACGTATGGTAAACAAACTCAGAATTTGTTGTTTTCTTGAGATAGTGTGGACATGCGCAGCACCGTGAGATATTATTATCACTCAGATACTAGAATATGAATCGCATGACCTTGGAGAAGTATTGTCCCCCCCCCCTGCCCCTGGTTGAAAGATTTACCATGACGTTTGGCAAGACTTGCGATGACTGCGTAAAAATGTCACGCTTCGCCACTGGCGCAGATACAGATTCGAAGGAAACATTTCTTGCACTCAGGAGACGCTCTTCGACGACTTGACAAAACTGTTTTTAAATTCATTTTCCACGTCTCCCCTTCCGCAGGGGGTCGGTCGTCTTGCCGTTGCAGCTGCGGCCGACAGCCACGCTTCGCTTGCCCTTTCATCACGTTCCGGCATATTGTTCTTGCGACGAGTAGCATGGCCCCAGGAAGTGCTTCTTGAAAACTGCGTCGCGAAAACTGGACTGCACCAACAAGGCATGAGAGCAAGGGTTCTGACTTTGGGGAGTGGGTGCAACAGCGTCACAAGTGGATATTTTTAGGTGTGTGTGTGTGGGGGGGGGGGGGGGTTTCTTGAGTCTTCTGGTAGGCTCGGGGCATGGGGCATAGGCATCATCAGAAATTCTTGCTTTTGAATTTTGATTTTAAGTCTACTTTATGCACAGGAAGACTAATCGGGACTGGACCTACAGTTTAAAATTGGTTCCGAACTACTTGTGGCCCCATCGGGTATCGAACCCGGGATACCTTGATTACAAGGCGACGACGTTACCATTACGCCACCGGGGAGGCCTTCAGAATTTTTTGTAGGAGGGGTCAGGCCATTGATGAAACTTCAATAGTAGAAATAATAACAATGATAGTAATTATTATTATCATGATTATGCAATAATAACTATTGTAAACTAATAAAAATAAACAATTCTCTTCCGTATGTATTATTATTATTATTATTATTCCCTTGAGGAGAGACCATTTTAGCGATTAGCCAAAAAGTAACGTATTGAGGGTAAAAAAGAACCAAATTACTAATTCAAAAGTATCGGAGAGCAAATTTGTTCCTCAGTCATCGTCCGACATATTGATGACATCGGCCACCTTGTTATCATGGTCCAAGGAACCCAGAGACAAAGTGAGGTATCCCAAACCAATTTCTTTTCCGACCAGAACAACACGTGGAACAATAAATTTATCCTGATGCTTCCACCCAAAATGAATGACTAGTTAAAAGTATTTGTGCGGTTTGTACTTGCCCACCTAATTCCACCCGCCCGTGGAATTGCATTGGACGGAAGCCAGCTTCGATTTTTCGGCCTGGCCGCTGCCAGCCTCACGTCTTCTGGAGGTAATTCATGGCGACAGATCTCTCTCACAACGAGCAGAACCGGTGAAAGGGGCTAAACGGATAAACATTAGGCAGAAATGGCTCAATTGGGGGCTTTTCGTTTAATTAAAGGAATGAGACCGCCATCAGTCTTCAACTTTGGCCATGTTCTAAACCAATGTTCGATAGTGGTAGAGTCCTAAGAGCTTTGAAAAAATTCATACACCTAGGAACAACTTAGTGAATAAAAAAAAATCATCATCAACCAAGTTTTAGTACACTTAAGAACGACTTAGTGAAAGATGAAAAATTCAGTCATCGTTAAAGATTTCGTACACTTAAGAACGACTTACAAGGGAGGTTATCTAAGTGTCTCCCTCCGATTTCCATTAAACTTGGCAGGTGTGTAGAGGGGCCCAAAGGAAGAAATACGTGTTTTTTGTTTCGGCTAAAAAAAGGTTTTAGGGGGCAAAACCCCCCTCAAATGTCAAGATGAGGACAAATTGAAGTGGGGGATCTGACCCCTGAGTCCCCCTCCGATTTCCATGAAACTTGGCAGGTGAGTAGAGGGGCCCAAAGGAAGAAATACGTGTTTTGTGTTACAGCTTAAAAAAAAAAAAAACTGTTTTAGGGGCAAAACCTCCCTCAAATGTGAAGATGAGGACAAATTGAAGTGGGGATCTGACCCCGAAACCACGTAAATATGGCATAGGGAAGAACACGCACATATAAGTGGAACACACACAGCACAAAACTGTAGGATTGTCGGTACGAAACGCAAGTGCTATCGTGAAGGACGATGGCGGTTGAAGTTCTGGGCTAATAGTACTGGCAGATATACAAGTGGAACACTTGAGATATGAAGTGCATATCACTGGCAAACACAGCTCTGTGCTGTGTGTGTTCCAATTATATGTGCGTGTTCTTCCTATGCCATATTTACGTGGTTTCGGGGTCAGATCCCCACTTCAATTTGTCCTCATCTTGACATTTGAGGGGGGTTTTGCACCCTAAAACAGTTTTTTAGCTGAAACACAAAAACACGTATTTCTTCCTTTGGGCCACTCTATACACCTGCAAAGCTTCATGGAAATCGGAGGGGGACTCAGGGGTCAGATCCCCACTTCAATTTGTCCTCATCTTGACATTTGAGGGGGGGTTTGCCCCCTAAAACCTTTTTTTTAGCCGAAAGAAAAAACAACATATTTCTTCTTTGGGGCCCCTCTATACACATGCCAAGTTTCATGGAAATCGGAGGGGACACTTAGATAACCTCCCTTGTTAGTCAATAAAAAAAAACAGTCATCATCAAAGATTTAGTACACTTAAGAACGACTTGGTAAAAAATGAAAAATTCAGTCATCGTTAAAGATTTCGTACACTTAAGAACGACTTACTCAATTTAACAAAGTCATCGTGAAAGATTTAGTACACTTGAGAAAGACTTGGTTAAAAATGAAAAATTCAGTCATCGTTAAAGATTTCTTACACTTAAGAGCGACTTAGTAAAAAAAAAAAAGAAAAAAAAACCCTCCCTCCTGAGAGCCTTTCAGCTTCATTCTAGGAGCAGGATTTCTAGGGAAGGTGCTACACTTCGATGACGAAGTAAGTTTACCCTTTCAAAACAAGGATAAATATTTTCATCCACAAGCTGAAATCCCCTAAATGTGCCTTCGTGGCACGGTGCTATATGCACGAGGAACTTTACATTTTACCTTATCCACAAGCTGATTAAGACATGCAAACCCCACTTTGCAAAACCAGGTGAATTCCTCACGTTTATCAAAATAATAATTGGTATTTTTATGCTAAATAATTTATCGGAAGAAATTTTGCACTTGCAGTAAAATTTCGGAGCGAGTGCAAGAACATTACATAAAAATTCCTAGAATTGAATCATAAAATACGTAATAATCTGATGCCACAATCAATAGCTAGTTCAAAGAGTAAAATATACGTTATACACAAACATACAGACATATACACTGCATTAATTAAACGCACATTTATCAACATTCCTCCGAGACATTTGAATATGAACACATTTTCCAACTGTCCATTACGGTTCAGTTTATTATCCTTATCTGCTCCGTGGGTAGAATTAACCTTCTAGGGTGTTAAGTGGTGGCCCTTTGCGAAAACACTCAAATATTATCAACCAACTTCTCCTCCACATTATTACACCCTGGACTACATTCTGCAGACTAGAGAGGCTCTGGCGACTAGAGAGGCTCTGGCGTCTGGACTCACGGCCAGTATAATCCTCCGTGGGGCTCGTGGTATGTGCTGGCCTTGTATGTTTCTGATTGTCCTCTCATCCCTTTCATCCTCATCTTTCCAATTAGCCAAGAGTAGCAGAAAAGCGAATTAAAATAAAACAAATCAATAAATGAACCTTGAAGTTGGGGGGGAGGCTGCAATGAGCTACCACACTGTTTCAATAACACCACAATTTATCATAAGTTTCAGGGAAGAAAATAAATATAATTGTGTCTCTGAGTACATAAACACACGCTTATGCATACCGTATTATTTTTTCACGAAATTATTAGCCTACTATTAAATTCCCAAAAACTCCCAACGCTCAATTTTTATTCAATACATACGTATATATTCATTGAGGAGCGTAATAGATAAGTATGGCCTTAGATGATTCTAAAAAATAGATATTCTACCTAAATACGTAAATTTTAAATAAAGACGTCCCGAGGGAAAGGGTGATTAACCTTTCCGTCCCCGTAACCTGTCTTTGATTGAAATGCCAATTTATAGGTCGCAGTAGTTCATTGCTCTGTAACAGCAAACTGAGGCGCGAAAATAAAATGGAAGGAATGCTATGAAAATAGATCTTGGAGAAAATGGAGATAATTCCACTCCAGGAAGGTGGGACTACATGGGGCTGCTTGTTGAATAAAGTACCATTTGGGGTAGGATCATACCTCTTCCCCACTGTCTGTCTTACCGGACATTACCTTATCATTGCTACACAGGAAACCCAGCTACAAATTGTTTTACTTGAAGTAAAAATACACTAATCTTCAAAATACGATGATGAAATATTAGGCGACAAACCAGAACATTTTTTCTAAAAACTAATTTTGACTAAATCGGGCCAATTTGTTTATAACAAACTAATATAGTCAAAATTACTGTATTCAGCTACCATGCACATTCCTGAACTAAATGGCGTTGTGGCAACAATGTATCCTTGTAATCAAAGGGTTTTGTTTCGATCCCAGGTGGAGGCACAGTCACTAGCAATGAAAATAGGACCCCTAGATCCTGAAACACTCGCTTCCCTGCAAGGTTTTATGTGTGTTGGCGATAAGTGGATTCCAATAGCAAATTTTCAATGGAAACGTCTTACACCTCCGTAGATTTAGGCAACACACATTACGCCTTGCAGAGAAGCGAGTATATCAGGATCTAGGTGTCCCATTTTTATTGCTCGTGACTACATTGCACAGAGTTTCGGATCCCACTTTAAACTGTACGTCCAGTCACCATTAGCCTATCTGAACATAAAAGTGGACATAAAAGGAATTACTCTTTCTATGTATTACACAACTTCCGCTACCAATACAATCATTAAAAACTAAACTTCGAAACATAATGTGCATATTATTCAATGCCATGCTACTTACAGTGCAGAGAGTAACAAAGAATAAGATTACAACACACAACCAACTTCCGCCAAAATTATTTGCAATACTTCCCTACAAATTTTCAAAAAGGCCTAATTGAAATGTAAGAGGGAGAGTAAAATGAAAACCTTAAAAGTCCCACAAAAATTACAGGAAAGACTGTAAACAGATCAAATTTACATGAGGTATCGACTGTTATGTACCAAACGACCTCAAGGCTGCAACACTGATCAAGTGAGCTTAACAACACCATTTTTGTAATTTTAAAGATGGCACCTCCTGCATATTATTGCACCAGCGAAGAGCAGTGATTTCTTGCCCTCTGGAAGCCTAAAATTTATAGACATTCTACGGAAAATGAAAAGTCTCTATGCATGCTTACCACGCCAGCAAGTTTACAAATAGAGGAGGAAGTTCGACAATGGTCTCAATTCGCAGGCAGATGGATGGAAAGACCTTCGCGGTGGCTCATAACCATACATGAACGCACATAGATTTTCTCCTGATGTATATAGGCACTAACGTAGACTTAAAAATATATGTGGATCAGCAATGACGTAACATATTGTCTTACTCTAAAATTGTCTATGCTAAAATGCAGCAAAATTGTGCAACTTTATATGCAGAAATCCACTAGATAAAAAAAAACAAAAACAATTTAATGTTTTAATTTGACTGTCCCTCGTATGTAGGTGGAAAATATACTTCGGGGTGAAAATTCTGAATAGGCCCCCGATGGAAGTAAAGCAAGGTTACTTTTTAATTCATCGTCTCCCCTTTAAACAGATGTTGGTGGCACCTGAGCCAGCGTCGCCTGGCAACCGAACGACACGTGACACTCATACCACCTGAGACGCTGAGGTATCGCACCATTATACTGAAATGCTCGGGTCAAATTTCAGCGCAAAAGTCCATCACATATTGTGGTGGTGCCCATTAAAATAATTAATGCCTTCAGGGAAGATGGAATAATATGATCAGAGCTCTGCGCCCTTATTTGAGCGAAAGTAAAACATTGAATAGGCTTTAGACGAAAGACGGAGAATGTTTCTTCCAAGACTTTCGATTGAAGATTTTTATTCATCTCCGAGATCGGTTAGAGACTGTGCAACGATGTAACAATAGACGAAACTTTAAACTTATTTTGTACTCTATAATGCGATACGGAGCCTCGTTGTAATGTAATGTTTTCATTGTTTATGTAATATCACTGAAGTTGTAATCACAAAATTCGGTGTCCACTAGACAATTAGATAAATGTTTTTGACAACGCAACACAGAACACGAATCATGGGGTCCACAAAAGCACACCAGGCTCGTTGAAAGTCCATACCATCACATAATGCACATGTCGCTATGCTTTGTTCTCGCCATGAAAGGATCCATTATTCATGGTTCTTTCCAATCAAGTACCTTTCCAGAAGCCAGTTTCGTTCTTGCATTTAATTAACGCTCGGTGTTAGCGGAACAAAGATCATCCGGTTGGATGGAAGTGCGTATAACTTTAATTAATGTCATTTTTATTCCTCTTTATTTAATTCGATCTAGTGGTCGGGCGAGGATCAGGTTTACTTTCCAAGAAGAAACTCGTGTCTAACTTTCGTTCGGTACATCTTATAACCAGGCAAAAGGATTTATATATAGGTACTAAAAAGTGTTAAGATATGTAAATATATATTTAGTTACTTTAAAGGAAATATGATATTAAATATTGGCTTACAATTGTGAAAAATGGCAAGCGGTTCACCTAGGTAAATAAAATGCATTAAGCTTACGTGACATTAATTGCGATTCCAAATTCAAGCACAAAATGTGTTTTATCTTCTGTTACCAAACTTGATTTTAAGTGCTTGTCCCTAAAAACATTGTATTGACTACAATTGCAAAATGGATTTTACCATTGAGCTTGCAATAAAATAACAGATGCGTTGTCTATTGTTAAAATTTCAAATAAACAGAGACTACAGAACGAAAAGAATACAGATGAACAGAAAACCTTTGGTTTTTAACACAATAAAGGAAAATGTAGTAATAGCGTGAACATGGAATACAGGGTGGTGCAAAATTCCGTTTACAACGCGGAGGAAGTGAATCGCCAAGTGTAATGAAGACGAAAATGTAAATGGAATTTTGTCGAATGACGCACCGTGTCAGAGCTAGGGGATGCCGAAATCGTGTGAAAATGGACTTCACACCTCCATATGCCGACAAATAGTACTCATAAAGAAGATGCGGCACGATATCCTCAAATAAAACACACCTGAGCTAGTGAATGATGCACAAATCGCGTGTCAATGATATAAGGAAAGGAAGGGGGAAGAAGAATCTCATCAAGAAAATCACTTCGGACTGATTAAGACACGAAAAATGCACAACACGTTGACGTTCTATCTCCCTAAATGTGACAAAAATAAGGTAGTAGTGGTGTTAGTGGTTTTAAGTTTTAGTAGATTAGTTAGTCGGGCAACTTTCAGTTAAGCACAGCACTACTCGTTCAAGTGTCGTGCTCAGAATTTTCGAGCAGTCTGGCCTTCATTTTGCCACCTATTCCTGCCTTTTGACGTTTGATATTTCAATTAGTGTTTATTTTACGTGTTTTTCTGCGTCTTTAGTATAATCACTACAGTTAGGAAATAATGATAATGATTTAAATGAAACTACTGAAGAAACAATCGCAAAGAAACACCCATGCCCAGGTCGAGACTCAAAACCAGAAACTCAGGTGGTAAGATCGTGAGCGGACTGACTATACAACGCTCGGCAAGATAGACGTATCTCTGCGTATCGAGTTTCACTATTGGGTGACGGATATATTGATTTCAATTTATCCGGTATCCATTTTGAAAGCAACGTATAATTCGGATTATCTGTATTTCTAAGATTCCTATGTTCTCATAAAAATATTTTCCGCTTCTATCCCTGCTAATGGCAGACGTTTTACAATACGGTGGATTTTCCTTCAGTGCGAAGCGTTGTGAATTTTCAGATACGTTCAAGTTCACTTGAATAACACATCCCAGAAATATAGCTACCTTCTGTTGTGGTTACTGTCTGCATTTGACCCAAAAAATGTCTTAACTTCAACGAACTATAACGATTTTAACATAAAAACGTTCATATTCTCTCATTTCATTTCCGGAAAATTGCAAATCTACCACTCTATTTCGGAAAGGCAAAATTATAAAAAATAAGTAGCCCGGTATAAGCAAGAAATATTCATTAAACTGAGTAAGTTAAGTGTATCACTGCAATACGTAATATATTTGGGCTCTACTCTCTTTTCAGATATCTGCGGCGCACAATCAGTACTTCACAATAGCCCAGGAGAAAATTTATCAGGGATTTATGGAATTGCGAAGTTGAAATTTCATAAGCTATGGAAGTAGATTTGACCACAAATTTATTACAACCCGGTTCTTCATTTTGTGGAGGTTAGGACGGTGTCGCCAAAATTTAGAGGACTTTTATTAAACGAGCTTCGTGGGGAAAACCCTTGCAGCCCGACCTTTTTCTCTCTTCACGACCAGATCCAGTGTACGAATTATTTTGGCTCTGATAAATGTTAATAAATACACCAAAAGTGCGTTTTTTCGTTCCCCATTTGTGACGTAGCCAGATGCTCACCTACCTCGTCAACTTGCCATCTCTTCCGAAGGAATAATATCCAACTAACTAATATCCAAAATGGACACAATTAAAACAAAAATATTTCTGATTTAGAATAATAATAATGTACCAAGAAGAACATTTTCAATAATGCTTCACAATAAAATGAAGTACATAAAAATGACTGTGTATTACATACTTGCAAACCTTTACTTTCAACACGATTGTAACAAACAGTCGACTTTTGTATAAAGCTATGAACTAGAAAACAAATATAAATATGAAAGTTGGTTAAAACCCAATACAAAAATACGTTCAAATGTAAGAAACAAGAAAATTTTTAAAAAAAACAACAAGAAATTCTTCCATTTGCTTAAATTGAATACGCGACCGAACGTACCACCGACAAAACGTACCTACCACCTGACCGGCTAACTGCGAAGGGTCCTCTAATGAGTTTAAAAAAAATTGCGATGCGACAAAACGTACCACTTGATGGTTTTGATGATTTCCATCACACTTTATCCACGCTTTGGACTGGCAAAATTACTATGTAATGCATATAGCTATAGCTATTTTGGCGTGTTTAAAATCAGCTGTGGTTAAGCTGTCGTTCACATTTTTTTCTTTTGTTTTATCTTTTCGTCTTTTTTCGATTTTCGTTTTAGTTATGTCAGTTCTAACCTAGCCTAACCTTTGTCGTGTACGTTGCCTAGAGTATCGTTCTAAATCTTGGTAATTGGCGTGTCTTCCTCTCGTACCCTTTTCTTCGCCTCATGCATACGCTTCTTCACATCTAACTGAGCATCATTCGGGACTCCACAAACGTGCACTCGACGGGCCACTAACCACTTTATTCTCTTTTGATTTTAAGTTCAAGCGTTTTCCTTGAAGTGGTACGTTTTGTCGCGGAGGTGTTTATCTGAGTGGTACGTTTCGTCGCGAAAGCCCAGGTGGTACGTTTTGTCGGGACACCGCTTAAATTATGTGAACTTTTAATTAGAAAATCAAACATGATACCTTATTTGAGATTTTATCTCTAATTCCCAACAAAAATATGGTCCCACATCTGATAAAAAATGGTCTGGCAAACTGTTAAAAAGTTGGTTACCATCATCGACGTCACATAAATCACATGTCTCATTAACAGTCGGAAGGAGTCGCACAAAACACACAGAACGAACACAAATGCCACATTTTTCCATTCGAATCAATATAAATTCTGATTTACACGACTGATTTACAAGTATGTGGTCGAAACTTACAATGCTTATGCGGGGTAGAAACTATTCAAATGTTCTTATCCAAAAGATTACAGCAAACATGTATATATACATAAAACGTGAATTTCCGTTTCACCTAACGCCTTATCTGCATAAGGTAAAGTGACTGTCGAGCATTTTAGGCGAAATGGGAATGATCGTTTCGGCTAAAACAGTATAACGGGTATTGCTTTTAAATTAGGGAAATTTTGGTAAGTTTGTTTTGTAATGAGACCATGCTCTTTAATTCAACACAATTGTTAAATTTACGCCTCCTTGACAAAATATATTTTAGGTCTTCTGCTGGAATATATATTTACCTACAAGTACAAACAATATGTTTATAAGCAGACTAGTCGTTAGAGGTAATACATCTTCTAACTGAAGGTAACTCCACCATCTTTTGTGTGAATTTTTATCATTTTTGTCGCATTGCTGTTACTCTTGGCTAATCGCGACGATGAAGATGAGTTATGATTAGATTAAGCGGATTAAGGGATCTTCACAAAGAATACCCATGCCCAGACCGGTATTCGAACCCGGGAACGTTGGTGGTCATAACTCTATTATTCGCTGCTCACTAAAACGGGTCATGAAGTCATAGGCGGTGTGGAGGTAGAGCCCTACTTTCTCGATTTAAGTCATAGTGCAGGTGATGTGATCAGCAGCACGCTTCGGTTGTCTTTACCCCCTGCCCTATTACCCATCGATTGGAGGCTGGAGAGCCCAGAGCCGCTTCATGCAAGGACAATGAAGGATACAACTCCATCAGATGTCACCAACAACCCCGGGAATAGAACTCGGCTCTCCCGTGTAACATTTAGACGCCCTACTGACCGACGAGGTATTTTATAATTGACAACTTCCACGGAAAACGATCCCCAGTTCACATTTTTCTCGAATTGGCTTTTTTTTTTTTAAAGAGTCAATGGGGCATTCCATTGTCAAGCGTGGGACACGCCGGATTACTTTTTTATATATTAAAGTAAATATTCTACTATTAGTTAAGTAACATTTTTCTTACAGTTTCTGTGCAATGAAATACGAAACTTAACACTGTTGATTAAGCATAACCACCCTTACAATAATGTAATAATAATATAATCCGTTGCGCAACAGCCCATGAAGGGCCTAGGCATACCTACCGACTGCCGGTCTCCCTCCCACGCTTTCCTTCGTCACCTCTAAGTTTGGAGATCGTCAACCAGTATTGGAATAGTCGGGGGGTCAGCCCGACGTATCCCCACCCAGCCGTTATAGTAGGTCTCCATGACCGGATTACGCTCACTCACTCGGAGCTCCCCAATTTCCTCAGGATGGTGGGTTGCCACCGGCCCTATACGTAGGCCGAATAAATTCCGACCAGAGCCGGATTCGAACCTACGCCGTCCCGCAGCGAACGATCTCAAGACGAGTGAACGCCTTAACCACCCTTACAATACTTTCCCAAATTTACAGCTATTAGTGAGCAATTTTGTGCCACGGGTGAGGCAGACGAAACACTGCCTCCTTACTTAATAAGAAGTCTATTTTAATTTCTGTGAATTTTCAAATGATGAAAAATAAATTAAGACAAAGGGAGAAGGCAATTGACCTTTGAATATTCTAGTGGAGTTGGAGGGGAAATATAAGTTAAAGAACTAATTAATTGTTTTTCGGTGTCACAGGTGGGACACAATAAAAATCAAACGTAAATCAAAAAGATAAAATAAAGGAACAATAAATGTCTTCTACATTCTAACTTAATTAGTGCAATACTTGAAATGTTATCCAAATGACAATTTTATGTACTCATAAGATAGAATAAAGTTACAGAGATTCCGGGTCACTTTGGATTAAAATAGTGATTACCATGGATCCTAGTACAATATTGGAAGCCCTTTCGTCGATTCAGTGTCTTGGTTTTCTTTCTTTGTACAGTGGGATCAGTGTGCGAATTAACGGGGGATGCTGGGGACCCCTCCACACGAAAACAGTCTATCCATGCCAGGGATGTTTTTATCCCCGTTATAGAAACTAGAAGTGCATGTAGTATATCATTTCTAAACTATGCAATAAATACAATTGAAAAATCATTCGTATCCGTTAATGGTCCAGATCAAAGATTTCCCTGCCGAAAAGTATGCAGCTTTGTGGATTAAAAAAAGACATCATTCTGCAACTGACCAATCTTACCGAAGCAGAGACAACATCAGCTTATGTTTTCACACTTAAGTTCTCATGACGTAGTGCCGATATTTTTACATGTATTAAAATGTTCACAAGAAAGTTGTTGGTAGGTTAGATGAGGATTAAGTTTGAACTTGGCAATAGACATTTCGTCAAGTTTTCGGTGCTTCTATCTCGATACTTCTTTTTGTGTATGAGTTTTTTTTAGAATTAATGTTTCTAAATTACGTGTAAATGTTATCTTAAGATATAATATATTATGGCCAAAGTTAGAACCAATGTTGAATATGTTTTCAGGATAAAAATCACTTTTTCGACGGTTTGTACGAGTTATTAGGAAATGTTCCATAATAACCTCTATACGCTAGGAACATTGCTGCGGTTATACGCTGATGTTGTTTATACTATATTTCGGGACGAGAACGAGAAGAATACACACATTTACAGCTAGAGTCGAGACCGAAACGCTGCCAAGTCCTCTCTCGTCTCGATACCATCCCAGGAATCGCAACAATTACTTAATACTTATAAAATGTAATTAAATGTAACTAGTAAGATAACTTCCCATATCGAATTTGAAACAAGTATCATGCGTACGCGGAAAATATTAGTTTGCTTCATGAATTATTAATTAGGTTACAGGTAACTGGCCTGGTGGGTTATCATGGCAACATATGTAATAACAGCGGTTGAGAACGATTCGGTAGAAGCTTCTATACAAATCTCATACTCTGATTACAACATGCACTTTGGTATCCTGGTTTATTCTTGGAAAATTTTGTCCTTTACAATGATTTATCTGCAAAACAACAAAGCATTTAAAATGGACATAAAAAACATGGAAAAATGAAACTATATAGACTCTTCCTTAGCTTCCATAGAGATTAACCATACGGTTAAACTCAGTATGGTATTTGAAATATTTCTAATGGGGGGAAATTTCTATGCCAAAATTCTCTTTCAAATACCACCCTAATTTCATTCAAATAGGCCTACACATATCTATTTTAATTCTGAAATCAACTTTATCCATACAAGTGGTCTAGTTTTACGGATGATTATAAAACGTCTTGTACTAACATAATCGCAATAAATGGTCGGAAAATGCATTTTTTGCTTAGATATCTGCGACACTACAGCTCTATGTGCGTCAAAATGTCATGTAAAATAAATTTTATATCGTAAAACCACTATTGCTGTAACAAAATGTAATATGTAACAAATATTAATGCCAGGAGGTATAATAAATATAGAGTGAAAACTTAATTTGACCCTCGAACGATGTGCATAGAGGGTTTGCGGTAATTTTTTTTCTTGTTAAAAGAGTTGTGATAATTATCGTAAATTTCTGAAAAACGACAATTATGGTACTTAATCAGTACAATAATAACAAATTATGAAGGGGTGAGAAGTGATGACGGATCAAACGCAGCCTCTCCAGACCGACCCCCCCCCCCCATACTGAAACATAAATGACACATGGCCAGTGCCGTAAACCTTGCGCCAACTTGTTACGATATTTTTCCCTTGTTCTATATTCAAGAATTTATTTATTGCCGTGAACACGATCTTGTAACAAAATGTTCTATGGTTTCATATAAAATGGAAGTGGTGCTTAAAGAATCACCGCCAGGAAACAAAAATACTTTCACACATAATCGCCAAGTTTACGGGTAAAAACAAGGAACTTTCTGCCACCTCCCTGATTCTCAAGTGGGGCAGACGTTTATGTCGAATCTCGCCTCTCCACACTCTGAACCTATTACATAAATACAAGTAAATCCACGGGGCATTAAATAAAGTGTAATATCACACTATCAAAAATTTAAACTAGAATATGTTGCTTTCGTAAAATTAACTCAGAAGACACACTTATGGCCGGTTCATTATTCATGTACCGTCACTATTGTGAACTTTACTTACCCTTTGTTTGTTGCTATCCACATACCGGAGGCCAAAATAGTCCTTTTCGATAAGATTGAGCTGTCGACACACGTACTCCACAACAAACTTTCCTTTATGATGTGTCTGGAAAAAATGGAAAGGGAAAACTATTAAATAACATATACATCAAAATTTGTAACCAAATATTTAGTTATATATATTCGCATGTGCAAATTGCCGCATATGTAATGGGGATGTAAATAATAAGAATGGAAATTACATAAGTGTGCAGAGGTGGAGAGGACAAAGCCTTCCATCGATTTGGTGAAAGTATTTATAGAAGGTTTACACTTACACGTACTGATTGTCAGACAGTATTGGTGGTTAAAGGGTTACCAAATCTATTCCCAAATTACAACGTTTCCTTTCATTTTACATGAAAGGGTTTGATTCATTGGCTTTTGTTTTTTAGCGTCACTTTTCTGTCACTTTTGGCTAATCGCGACGAAAAGGATGAGCGATGATATGATGAAACTGATAAATGGGCACCCACAAAGAACAATCATTCCCAGGCCGGAATTCGAACCCAAGACCCCTGGCATCGTAGCGAGCGGTTCTAACTTCCAACCACTCCGCCACGTTCGTCGGCTCGGCTATTCAGGTAAGGGAAACATTTTAAAATATATCGTAAAGCGTCTCTCAACCAGCCATCTACCCATACACTTTTGCGCAGACATCGCTGAGAGCATTCTTGTGTTTTCGCACGCGTCTGGAAAAATATTTGCTTTCTTGTCACCCTAGCTGGAAAGTCTCCTCGGCGAAAGAAATAATTCCGTCGCTCTTCATTTCCTCCGGCATCCGAACCTATTGATAAAACACACGTACGGAAAAACTGAAACCAGCAGAGGTGGAAAAGACCGACAGAAAACAGGAAAAAAAGAGCGAAGATTCGACTTCAAATTCCTAGCAGTCGTGGCCTCGTAAACGACCATTTTTTTCCTGAATTCGAATTCAGGGTCCCATGTTTCAATACAGAGTGTTGCTCTAAGAGCACACAGTGTGAGAAAATATAATTTAATGATAAAAGTGTAAAATTTTGAGCCGCTACGGTTTGTTCCCTTTTGTTCCTTGTAGAGAGTAACGTAAAGCGTTTCTCTTTCGGTGTAGCCGAAATTACAAGAGTAACTGAAACGGTACTTCGTTACTTTGCCAGAGTTTCTAAAAGTTTGTTTTAAGTCCACTTGATGCTCAGGTAGGCTATTCGGGATTGGACCTACGACTTAAATGGGATCTGAACTACTGGCAATGTCGTCCCACCGGAGATCGAACTCTGGATCCCATGATTACAAGGCAACAGGGTTCCCAACCGCCAACGCATTCTGCAACTTCTCCTTACGTCACTTGCATCGCCTATCTAAATTCGGAACTGGAATATTTATATGAAGAACGAAACATGCTTTGTTGTGTTCCTTTATACTTGTGCATGTAACGTTACACTGTGAAAACATGCACTACAGAGAACAAGTGTTATATTTAGGGAAATAATTTTAAGGTGCAAAATTATGGTCGGGAAAGGAAAAAAAAAAAGGTTTTGATAAAATGCCTTTATTCAATGCTCTCTTTTCTGCGCCTTCTGTATATAATGCGCGCGGACAGCGTAGAGAACTGTGGTTCTGCCGAATAGGTTTTGTTGAAGTTTGCGTTTTCTCATGGGTTTTGCCACATTTGGGTTGCAATGATTATATTATACCATTTTATAGCTCTCGTTCTGCTCTACAAAATGAGACTATAGGATTTTATGTAGCTGCGCAAGAAGAGTGAAAATCATTTACTTCTCTGTCCAAATTATTAACAAAACATTAAAAAAGTAATGAAAAAGGTGCTGAAGCATCAAAGAGGGGATAAAAAGGGGATCAATGTGCCAATCTCACGAAAAGGTGCAACAAAGAGTGTTCATTTTACTTGGATCCATGTCCTAAAATACACATCTGAAAGGATCAGTATGAAGAGCTCTATTTTCTGAAAGGTGCTGCACCTTAAAATCCGTTCCCGTTATGTTTGTGTAAACCCCGCAGTCAGGCACGTATCCAGGAATTCCTTTCGGGGGGGGGGGGCTCAACACCATTTTTTTAAGGGGTATAGTAAGAACCTCACAATTTTTAAGACCAGTGGTGGCAATTGGGTTCCAAAACGATGGGGGGGGGGGGGGGTGCGGAAGGCGTTGCAAGGAAAGTTTACTTTCTCTTGGTAGCCAAGGCTTAACATTAAGAGGCCATAATGTTGAGTGAGACAAAAAAATAAATAATGGGGAGCAACTATCCCTTAAATCGTTGCCACTGTAAGGGTATCATTTTAATCAGAACGTGAAATCGGAACATTTTTTACCACTCGACTCCTCTGTTTCCATGCATTAACATTGTGTGCCGGAACCATCTCAGTATGTGTGTTTGTCCATTTCTTCTCATCAGGCATAAAAACATCTATGGTGTCTTTGACTGTTTTTACGAAGCTGTTACACATGCATGGGATGGACAATCCACTCGACAACGAGAGATTCAAACTGTGGGCTGCGAACTGGACGCAGACAGCTCTCGAATATTTCTCTCTGATTCGAGCCTGAACACCACTAACGTGTCTTGTCCTCCCATGTTTTCAGCTCTTATAGAAGCCGAAACCCACCAAATTGTGTAGATTCAGGAATTAGCACTCACAAGTGTTCAAAAATGCCTGTCACAGCTTCCGCTGTCTTGTCATATATCGGCACGAAACAAAGGAAGTCTTCTCGAATACAGGTGGATCACGAAACAATTAATGCACAGTAAAAACCCTTCCGTTCCCAACACATCTAATGTTTCGTCTCCCAGTATGATCAAATGCTTACTCATTTATCTCCAGTGACGTGCCAAAGGGAGGGTTGGTGAGGTAATAACCCCATTTGACCAAGTATTCCTTTTTTTAAAAAAAAAGAAAAAGAAAAAAAGAGGAACGTCAAAGTCAGGAAAAAAAAATGGCAAAATCAGGACTGACCACCAAAAATAGTATGCGTAACCCCTCTTCCTTCCGAAAATCCTGGGCACGCTTCTCTTTATCTCCGACACATTTTTTAAAATCAACTCACCAGAAGTTTTTATCATCGTATTGGAGATTGGATATGATCCTTTAGAATGCTGTCGTCTCCATGCCTTCACACCTAACCTTAACAAGGCCCTAATTTTCCATCCTTGTGATTTGGATTTTCAAGACTTAAGGTTTCAAACCGAAGGGACACGTGATACATGTCGATTTGAATGGGCCAATCAACAGCAACGTTTCACACCGTAGCTACACAAAAGGCCGCACAAACCTAATCTTCAGGCGACACGGTGTGAAATCTCCCTTATTAGGCCACTGTCATGGTCACCTCGAAGTAGTAGCTCTTGTTGACCACAGAAAACAATTCTCCTCAACCGGTGATAATGCTCCTCAGTTTTCTTCTCTCTCCTATATTTTGTGTGCTTGTTCACTATACAGGCAACACCTTACGATTTGATATACATATGACATGTACTATGTAGACATTTTATCGAAAAATCTGTTGAAGTCAAGGATGGCTCAGTTGGTAGAGCCCTGATTTGGGTCCTGGTAGATTCTGCAATTTCCACCTAAAATGTCTACATATGCAACATCTTGCTTTCTCTTCTCGTCATTCATAAAATTTGCGGCAGTCTCTTTATGTTTGAATGTGTTTCGAACCCAGTAGGCTTAAACAAAAGTATTTTTTATACATGAAATTCTCGGACTGCATATACGAAATTTTGTTCTGACAAAACTAAATCATCACTCAAAACTTTGATTTTCAGTTGATATATGCAGTTTATTTCTGTTTTAATAAACCACTCCAATATCCGGTATTGCTGAAATAATCACTTTAGAGAGAGCATTACACTGAGGCCCCGGAAGTTCTGCTGTCGTCAATGTCTTCATTTTCGAATCACTATATCTTATAAAGCAACCAGAGGACGCTGACTGATCTGATCACCAATCGACTGTATGAATTGTCACACTTACCTCTAAAATCTCATTAACCGATTCTTTGTACAGATCAACCGAAAAATTGAATCCGGGTATTGATATTCTCATTATATTCTAAAACGTTCCGCAGATAAAACGATTCGTTAATATTGCCAGTAGTTGACTCCTTATCTCATTCAAGAACGTACCCTCTCCCGCCTTCCAGAGATTAGAAATTGAATCGCCCTACATGTGGTGCTATCTTTCTTGTGTAGCTTCCAAATGCTGACAAGTCTCTACATAGTGCTCAAGTGCGCTGCGACAACACCGAAAGCGCAAGAAAAGTTTATGTGCAATATTATCAACAACAGGGTTATAGAACATTCTCCGTCTTGTCTCGATAATTATTTCTCCCAAGTTATCATCACATTATTCAAGAAGCCAAATCCTAATTTTATCTAGTGTAAACAGAAAAAAATCCTGAAGGGGGGGGCTCGAGCCTCCTGATTCCCACCTTGGATACATGCTATTGACAATAACAGTGTTATAGAACACTCTCCGTCTTGTCTCGATAATTATTTCTCTCAGATTTATAAATTTATTATCTTGACATTATTCAAGACGCCAAAAATCTAATTTTATCTAGTGTAAATTGAAAAATTTCCTGAGGGGGGGGGCTCGAGGCACCTCATCCTCACCTTGGATACGTGGTATTAACAATAACAAGGGCATAAAACATGCTCCGTCTTGCCTCGATAATTATTTCTCTCTTTACATTATTTTCACATTATTTAAGAAGCCAAAAACCTAATTTTATCTAACGTAAACTGAAAAATTTCCTTGGGAGAGGGTCGAGCCCCCTGTGCCCCATCTTGGATACGTGCTATTATCAATAACAAGGTTACGGAACATTCTCCGTCTTGCCTCGATAATTATTTCTCTCCTTAAATGATTGTAACATTATTTTATTTCACACCACAAGAAACCAAAAACCTCATTTTATCTAGTGTAAACCTAAAACTTTCGGGGGGGGGGGGCTCGAGCCCCCCCTCTGGATACGTGCCTGCCCGCAGTGGAGGAAACGCCGAGGATGCCATCCCCCAGTTTAAAGAACATTTATGATTTATCCACGCCCAACTAACGCCTCCCTAAAATTTTTCACAAAAGTCAAATTGATGGCCGCCAAATTTTACACTTACAAATCCCTAAGAACGAACCTACAATCCTCTAGATAGAAAAGTCTAAATAAACTCCAGTTCCCAAACTACACCGGCAAATTATGACAACGTGTGAAGGGCATCAGGGCGAACAACTTTCCTTTGTAATGCTTTTCTCGCTGATGCCTCGTTTTGACGCTACCAGCAATCGAAAAACGTACAGCTATCCTGCACACAAACACAAACACACAACCACGCAGTACAGATCCAGCGTTTTCACTGACAAGAGTGGTAAAGTCGTCGGCTTTTAATCAAGGAGTCCCGAGTTCGATACCCTGTTGAGACACATAGTGGTTCCGACCCCACATTAAACTTTTATGTCCAATACAAATAATCTATCTGTGCATAAAGTGAACCTAAAAACAAACACTGGCAAATGAAAAGTATGGAATTCAGGTAAATTCGAAAAAAAAAGAGTCAAAGTGAACGGGAGCAATCTTTGAGAGCGATTATATCATGGTCTTGGAAAAGATAGTATGTACATTCTCAAATACTTGTAAATGATTGAGTTGGTATTTTTGTGGTCCACTTTATGCACATTAAGGCTATTCGTGACTGGACCTACAGTTTAAAGTGGAATCCGAACCACTATGTGCCTCAACCGGGTATCGAACTTGGGACCCCTTGATAACAAGGCAACAACGCTCCCACTTCGCCATCGGGGATGCCCTACTTGTGAATGAATTCTTCAAATTACAACTCCCTCTTGCTGTGTTCAATCATTGTGCTCATAACTGTTAATGGCTCCACTAATTAAACACAAGCGGTAAAATAATTTTGGGAAAAATCATGATTTCTCTCTCCACTATTTTGTCGTCTTTTCGTTTGGTTGAAATTGAAAAAGAACAAACGCTGACAATGAGCAGTTTAGCCGCTTTCTCTCCAGGTTCTTACTGCCATTCCGGCAGTTATACAACATATACCACGTCATTTATAACTATTGTTTACTCAGGAAAGGCGCTTGAAGCAGACGAGGCAGCGCATTTCTGGACCGAAGCACTCAATTCTGCTGACGAACCCATATAATTTTTATTGGTCGATCAACGGAGACGTACGACTGATGTTACAGCTGGCGAAGAGGAAAGAGCTCCTTGTTCTACATCTGATCCTACTGTCCCTCACAAACAGCCTCAAAGAAAGTCTTAATGCTTCCTAAGCACGAGGTTGCTGACGCTGACACTAATGAAACCACTTTATTCTTTCATCTAAATTTTGGACAATTACTGTACAAGTGTGTGCATAAAGTTTGCTAATGCTTTAATGGTGTAATATTTTTTGCGTATATTAGTAAGACAAGACTGGCAATGTTCCGAGATGTTACGGAAAATAAACCTTTTTACACTTATTATATTCTAGAGGCTAAACGTACACAAAAACCCTCCAATTGCCAGAATTCAAGAATTGTTTAATGAGGTATTACTGGTACAGTGTCTCTCAAAAGTCTTAGGACAACGACATTTTAAACTAGGCAACCCAGTTTACACAAGGCGTTGGTGGGTTGCGTGTAGAGCTAGGCTCAATTTCAGGGTTGACATATGCACAATAGATATTTATGAAATAAGCGAAAGAAATAAAAACAAGTATTATTGTATAAATATTATTAAAAATATCATTATTTTAACGCAAATGCCAAACTTCTTTCTGAAAGAAAAAAAATAGGTTTTCTAGTATTTCAGTGCTGATGAGTCTACACAAATTAAAAGAGGAGAGGGGAAACGAAAGGGAACAAAAGAGAGAAGAAAAGAGAAAGTGAGAGGAGAAGAGGGAAAGTCGAGGAGGGAATCAAAGAATGAAGATAGAAGAATTAGTGAAAAGAAAGAAAAATATGCTAGGAGAGATAAGGAAAATGGAGCAAAGAAAAGAGAAGAGGAAACCCGAGATGAGAGGAGAGGAGAAGAAGAGTTTGGAGAGGAGAGGGGGAGACGAGAAGACAGGAAAGGAGAGTAGAGTAAAAGAGAGAAAAGAAGAGGAGAAGAGTGCAGTGGACTCGGAAATCGAAGATAGGCGAGGAGATAAGATGAGTGGAGAATAGTGGGATGGAGACAAGAGGCGAGAACAGGAGGGGAGGCGATATAAGATAGAAGCAGAGGAGGAGGGATGAGAAGAACAGAAGAGACTGGGGACGAGAGGAGAGAAGAGGTAGGTAGTTGCAGAACATATGGTCTCAACGTCAAGAATTGATGCATTGGTCAAATTATCGACATGAAACATTCAATAATATTTTAAAATGTATTAGACAATGTATTAGATTGATGTGAAATGCCTTTTGGCCGAGTTCATATCAAGATAAAATCTTCGACGTAAGATTTTCGATTTTACGTGCGATTATACCACTAAAAACATCAATGTAATTTTCAAATTTAGAAGAATTATCCAATTTTTTTCCACTTCTCAGTTCGTTGAAATTGAGATTTTGTTCTTTCATATTTCCCCCATCGTTAATTTCAACAGAATCAACATTACATTTCACACCGCGTGGACAACGAACACAATGGGATATGTCTAAAACTTACGAAACGTTTCTGCGGACGGGGGTTGAACCTACGACCATCAGGTTGATGATCCTTAACGGTAACCACTACCCTACAATCTTTCCTTTCCGAACGTATGCAGAAGGAAAAGTTCAACTACATGTATATCCAACAAAATTTACAATATTGAGGCAATAGAATACTTAAGACTTGTTGTTCCAACGGAAGGTAAGCGCATGGTGTAGTGGTTAGAGCTCTCGACTGGGCTGCTAGCGGTTCCACGTTTAATCCTCCTTCCGATATGTTCTCTTTTCCTCAGTCATGCTCTTAATAAACAAGAGTATTGTGACATTATTTGTGATAGCAGTGTAAAGTAGCCACAATGTTCTGTATCTGGAATTTACTTGAACTAAATAAACAAATAAATGAATTGTCACACGGTCAAAGGGATATTTTCACATAGAAAATAAAGGTTACAAGATCGTGAATTATGATACGCTGACGATAATTGTATACGGATTCAAAGACATTGACAAAAATTAATAAAATAACTATATATAATTATGGTAATTCAACACATCATTTTTCCCACTTGAGTTAAATGCAAGACTACCTGCTCAAATATCGAATGAACAGTTGTCATCATGTGCAAATTCCAATTAAATGTATTCGTCCTTCGTTGTTGTTACAATCAATTATACATAGCACATTACATGCAAGAGGCGAGTTGCATCTTCATTTCACACTGATCAGATCCTTCTACATACGTTAGGAAAGGAAAGATTGTAGGGTAGTGGTAACCGTTAAGGATCATCAACCTGATGGTCGTAGGTTTCACATCAATCTAATACATTGTCTAATACATTTTAAAATGTTATTGAATGTTTCATGTCGATAATTTGACCAATGCATCAATTCTTGACGTTGAGACCATATGGTCTGCAACTACCTACCTCTTCTCTCCTCTCGTCCCCAGTATCTTCTGTTCTTCTCATCAGTCCTTCTCCTCTGCTTCTACCTCATATCGCCTCCCCTCCTGTTCTCGCCTCTTGTCTCCATCCCACTATTCTCCACTCCTCTTATCTCCTCGCCTGTCTTCGATTTCCGACTACACTGCACTCTTCTCCTCTCTTCGTTCTTCTCTTTTTTACTCTACTCTCCTTTCCTCTCTTCTTGTCTCGTCTCCTCCTCTCCAAACTCTTCTTCTTCTCTCCTCTCGTCTCGTTTTCCTCCTCTCTTCTGTTTGCTCCATTTTCTTCATCTCTCGTAGCATCTTTTTCCTTTCTTCTCACTACTTCTCCTATCTTCATTCTTTGATTCCCTCCTCGACTTTTCCTCTTCTCCTCTCGCTTTCTCTTTTCTCGTCTCCTTTGTCCCCTTTCGTTTCCCCTCTCCTTTTAATTTGTGTAGACTCATCAGCAATGAAATACTAGCAAACCTATTTTTTTCTTTCAGAAAGAATTTTGTCATTTGCGTTATAATAATGATAGTTTTAAT
Organism: Lepisma saccharinum; assembly: GCF_977018435.1. Lineage (NCBI taxonomy): Eukaryota > Metazoa > Arthropoda > Insecta > Zygentoma > Lepismatidae > Lepisma > Lepisma saccharinum. Next base: position 44,448,376 of record NC_139239.1, on the reverse strand, counting down.
AATATTTATAGAACAATGCCTGTTTTTATTTCTTTCGCGTATTTCATAAATATCTATTGTGCATGTGTCAACCCTGAAATTGAGCCTAACTCTACACGCAACCCACAAACGCCTTGCAACGTTCGAAAGAGCGCGAAACGACGGCAACCTGGTGCAGGCGAACGGTGAGGCAAATGGTCGCCGCTGTTGCATTACCCATTATTGCTACTCACTTCTGTCGGGAGTATGAGAACTCTTATACACACTCAGGGCTTGCTGGGTGAAAATATGGGAAACTCGATTACTAAATATTGCATAATAACTATTTATTTAAATAAAGGCTATTTGAACATGCTTTTGCCAAAACTTGCTTACAAATTACAATAAAAATTCCTTTGCATAAAACTACACTCGTTTACAATGGCAGAATGAGAAAAACTTGCATATACCAAAATTAATACAATTCTTAAACAATTTAATATTATTAAAATGTGCCCCTTATTAATTCTAAAGTTCCTTTACCTTGGCGCTATTAACTTTTAATCGGGTGCCAATGACATTGATACTAAAATTTACTTATCCTGATTATAGTCATGGCCGTCGTGGCTCTCTCTCAGAGCGAGGAGTAGGGGGTGGGGATATATATAAAACAAAAGAGAAACGTTCTGGCACTTTTACTTTCAGTATATACATACTGGTACGAACCTACGTTCGGGTGCCTTCCCACGGTACGCGGTGACAACACCGGGAGTCGAACCAGTCGGTATGACAAGAGACTCCTCACAGCACGAAGCCGGGATCGAAAATGGTTCGTTTACCTACCGCTCAGTTATAGACTTGGGGACGAGCCAACTAAGGCTCGGGTCGAACCAAGGTTCGGATACCTCTCCTCAGTCTTAACCGGGTTCAGACAAGGCTGTTAGGGCTGGAGGTGGATCTCTCAGCCTAAGCTGAGGAGCCAGCCCTCGATGTGCTCCAGTCAGTGTCCACAAACCAACTGATACTAAAGCCACAATCAGGCTTCTTTTATAGCATTGGGAGCCCCGATCGCAGCGTAAGCATGTGCCGATTCTAGGAACTACTCAGATTTACTATGGTTGCGCTGAACAGCTGCGCACAGTAATAACTACTAGCGAGGCGACTCTAGTGGCATACATGTGAACTCGGTGCTTAAGGTATATTGAATACAGCCAAAGTTACCAACTTAGTGTATTAATTAACATACAGATCAGAAATGCCATTACAAAATCAACTAATGAAAATACAACCTTAATAATTTATAAAGTTACAATCCAGGCTGACAGCCGGGGACTTTACAGCCTTGTGTAAACTGGGTTGCCTAGTTTAAAATGCCGTTGTCCTAAAACTTTTGAGAGACACTGTACACGACGTGGACATATATTTCGGGGGTAGGCAAATACAGGGGGGGGGGGGCAGTCGCCTGAATATTGAAATTCAGTTTTAAAAAAAATCGATTTCGCTTATGGAAAGTTCCATTATCTTTTTAAAAATAATTAGTATAGCATGTGTTTTTTGTAACGTTTGTGTGTTTTCTGTATCATTAAATCATAACAAAAATGCCATTATACTTTTCTCCACTGTCAGCTGAATTTTAAAATCTGTACCGATATGGTAGAGTCGCTCAAATATTAGAATGTATTGCACTGTTATTCATGCTGTTATACCGGTTGAGCCTTCTTTAGGAAGGCCAATCCGGCACAAAAATTAATAACTTTCAATCAGGCTTGTATTAATTAATGAAGTAAATGTTTTAAGATTACATTTCAAAATGTAGCTTTATCTTAGTTGGATTCATGGCTTTCTTAGCCTTTATTTGAGAAAAAAGCATAGCTCTTGATAAAAAGGGGATGGCGCCTGAATTATTTTGAGTTTTGTCTATCCCTGTAAATATCTTTGTAACCTTTTGTACAGGTAATATGTTCAACATAAGTGTGACTTCGGTCCTGTGATGGACAAATTTAAATGAATTAATAACGTTGCCTCCACTCTAAAGTCACATGAAGGAACTCGAGGAATTCCTCAGACTTGGAATAAACTAGAAACTTGTACGTTTGCTAGCAAACAGCTTGAATTTATTTAAAGTGAAGCAATGGTTCTCCATTCAAAAGATGATAACTGCACCCTGACTGGGTGGAAGCGTACTACTACATCAATCCCAATTCACTCCCGACAATGCGTAATTATGCGTACGGACGCAGAGCGAATCTCGCGAACGAGCTAAGTTCCTTCAGAGCGGAGAAGTGGAATGTCCGAGGGCAATCGATCACGCTGCAGACGCGGGTCCTGCCCGCTGCCCAAACAGCGGCAATCAAAACGTCGCAGATGTTTCCACGGCATCCCGGCCGCCGTCCGATTAAATGAAAGTGGGCCGGGAACAGACTCAATTGTAGCCGTCCAGGAATCAAAAGCAGGTGGCGAATTGGACAGGTAATGGGATTTCTATGGCCGTTCCTCCTCTTCTTCTCTGCAAAAGAAGATGCTTTGTGTTCATTCATTCTTCTTATCGGATTACTTGCGTGATGCTTCCCCCGTGACGGGTCTAATTCTAAATTAACAGCATAATTCAGGCAAATTTACCTCAATTTCTTTAAATATTATGCTTGTTTGACAAATCCACTGATACGCAGTAATTCTGGGCCACTTCAATCAGTTTTGAATTAACTTGTTGTTTCAGCGTTTTTTTTTTTGTTGTTTTTTTAAATTAACCTCTTTCTGCTCTATCTAAACAGCGCATATGAACATAACATGAACACCAAACTTTGAATGAATCTGAGATATCATACGCTTAATACACGAGTGTGTATCACAAATTAACGGGACTGAAAGTATTTTACGACTATTAGCTCTGTTTATTGAATTTCAATTACAAACTTTCAAAATAGTTTCTTTCTGAAGCGTAATACCGATTCCAATCTTCAAACCAGTCACCGAAGACTTTATTTGACAGTCTGGTTTGCACACCCGCAATAGCGTTGTTCAGCTCACTGTCTGATCAGGGGCGATTCCTCCATGTAGGAAGTGAGGAACTTCCTACAGTTCATTTATACTTGCTTCCAGTTCTCTACTTTTCACAAGTTTAATAATTTAATATTATGAGCGCAATGTAACGTGCAATTGACTAGGTTAGCTCAGGCCCGTAGCCAGGCAGAGGCCAGGGGGGCTCAGCCCCCACCTGGAACTATTGTCAGCCCCCCCTGGCACAGAGGTCAGCCCCCTTGACAGGTAAAACTATTTTGTGTAATTTGTTTGCAGTGAAAAGTGAAAATGTAGACAACAGAAATTATTTTGCTCACAACTTTGGTGAAGGATAAATTCAGGGAACATGAACAGCAGCTATTACTTACTTTTATTTATAAGAAGAAGTCTTAAGTAGCGGCAAGTAATTTAGGAGATTCTCTTCTCTAGACTTCAGAAAGTTTATTCACAGGGGAGTTTCTTTATCTGTACCTTCGGGGTGCAAGGGGTGATTATTTCACGTAATACACCCAATTGTCAACCTCACTTCCACGTAGTACACCCTGGACTGCTTTTTGCAGACTAACGAGTCTCTGGCGACTGACCCTATGGCCAGTATAATTCTGTATGTTGTCCCTATATGTGCTCAGTTCCTCTTTACAGCCTCAGCTTTTAACCGGTCAGAATATTTTAAGATTTTAGTTATGCAACGTTGCAACTATGTTATTTGTTATGGTAAGGGGCTGACTCCGCATAACGTGACGGGTGCAAAATAGCCTAAGTGCTGACGCACCCAAAATTTTAAATTTCAAATTCAATCAAATTACCTGTACCTTCGTTACCCCTGTTGAGACCTCCCATTTATACAGAAATCTGTGACTTTCATGTCATTATGCAAATTCCCCCCGCATCTGCGTCAAAGGTCAACAGCTCCAAAGTTTTGGGAACAAGGGGAGTTTTATTGTGTCGGCCTGGGAGTGGAATGTACGGTAGGTACTATAATTGAATATTGTCCACCTTTTCTTGTGTTATATAAATATCTGTATCATCAAACGTAGTATGGAGTGTGTAGTAAGGGATGATTTCAGTAGCAGTCAATTAACACCTCAAGTAATATTTTAAAATATATAGAAAAATGTAGTATTTGTGTGATATTTCTAAAACAAATAATTTACCTTCATTTAACACTGTTAAACTTTTGAAAAATGGACTTGATATACAAAGCCCCCCCGATAACCCGTTAGGCCCCCCTGGAGATCAATTCTGGCTACGGGCCTGGGTTAGCTACTGTCAAGAGTTAACTGGTGCTGTTCCTTCCAGCCGTAGACGAAAGACGATGGACGCACAGGCTTGGCTGACGCTCGCTGAGGAACATCGGTGTTCATAACAGACAGATGGGTGAGGAGTGGAAAAGGGGCAGGGGGGGAAGGTTGCGGTTTTTAAAGATCCAGTGAGGAACCATCGAGGGATTCCTACAATCAGTGGTGCCAACACCAACAAAATTGTACTAAACTTTGCAGAGTTTGATCTTCGTTGGCATCCTGCTTTTGGCATAATGGTCAAATCTAGCATAATCAGCAAACGCGATTCCCTGGGAGAGGAAAATATAAATAAAATTACGGCCTGCAGGTAACATTCTAAATGCAATGGATAGTACGAGCGATTTATACGACTGAAATTGAACGCATTTTTTGAAACCTTCCTCAGTTTACCATAACTTCTTCCTACACTCCAAAAAAGCCACGAGTCGCCACTGTGTCTGATTGACAATTGCGGCCACGAAGCTTTTTATTATTCACAAGCCCCTTCAGTGCTCCTTTAAAGAACATCAGAGCAGTACTATGCAACGACGGTAGACTATTTACGAACCATACGATCAAAAACATGTAAAAAAAAACCTGAATGCCATGCCACGCGCTGCTGCTGCATCAAATACGTACTGGCTACTATATAGAAACACGTCATAAACGAATGGCTGCCTCTCACCAAGCAAACAGTTTGAAAACAGCTCTGATCTCCCGTCATTCAAGGTCACGCCTCTCTATGTTCTTTATGGATCACCCTGTATACACGCACATACATATAACATCCTGATTTTGAGCACCATGAGAAAATTTCCTGCCAGCTCTCATGCTAATGAAATTGTTCGAAGTATTTCTGAGCCAAATGATACGTGAATCAGCCGACCTCCTCAGCGGATTGGTTAGCACAGCGCGCCACAACACCAGAGGCCCGGGTTCGGATCTCGGGATGAGCATAGGTGTTCTTTGTGAATGTTCCTCCATCAATTTAATCACTGATCCTCATCTTCGCGATTAAAAAAAAAGTAGCAGAACAGCGAAGTTAAATAAACCAAATAAATCAATCAATATTTGAATCAAGTTGATTATTCATTATTTCCGTTCGGTAAAGACAAGAAATCAACACGTGGGTTCCAATTTTCACTTTACTATTTGGCCTTCGAAGTGGAGAAAATGTGGCTTCTGCTTAAAAGTACCTCTTACCTACTCACCACCGAGCAATATCTACGTAACTTACGCACTTTTTTGCGCATGGTGGCCTCCCACGGACACCCATAAAGTCCAAAGCAATACATAATGCACGGAGATCGACATGTGTCCCATGCATATTGGATCGCATTCTTAGGGAAGGCGTTCGGACGGGACATAAAACGTCGAAGGGAAAGCATCCGAAGGAGTTGTGACGCCCGGTGTTCAATGTAACGAGCCATCACCCGTCGTTCAGCACCTTTCTCAGGGGAGGCGAGGAAGAATAAATAAAATGAACTGATCCAAGAGATCCATGAGGGGTGGGGGCTGGACATGTTAAATTTTCAAGTTTCTGCCACTTGTTAAGAACATGCGTGTGACAGTCAGATTTACCGACGTCATTATTATTATTATTATTGTCCATAGCGGTAAAAAATGTGTTGATTCAAAGCGTTGAGAGTTTTAAGTTGTAAGAATACATATTTGATTTTTGCCAAGCCGACGGGAGGAACGAGACGTTCACGTGTCTTAAGGGTGAGCACCTGAAGGGTCACGTTATGCGTCTAAAGCTTAGGAAATTCGACCGTAGTGACAAACATTTAAATATCTCGGTTTCCGGCGGTCAGATTCATGTGAAACTTATACCAGCGCAGCGGCATGCGTGCAAGGACGGATGTGTGGAGTTTCGTCGCGATCAAGCAACCTTCCGTGTGAATACTATGTGTTTTTCAATCGCCCATAACGACGCCCGGATGCACTTCGGAAGCTGAGAGTTGGTAATGTATTCATCTGTGTGATTGTCAGCACGTGACGGCCCGATTGATTTAGAGAACGCCCTTGAAATTCGTCCAACATTTTGAAAACGCCCACTCAACTCGAAATTTTATATCAAACTCCCGTCGCGCTTGTCATTTGTAATTTATTCGTCTCAGGTCGATTTTTCTTATTCCTTGTGATATTTTTTTAATGGTCTTAAATTTATTGTTGTTTGTGCTCCTTTGTATTTGTTTAAAGTGCGTACTATTAGAGTAAAGCGCCGCCCACTTAATTGTTTGATCTACTTGAGGTTTGTTCATTTTTTATATGTCAGGCCGCATGTGTGATTATTTGGTAAAAGTATTTGCCTGGTAATATGAATTGCTCGTCGCGGCGAAGTGTTTAAGTCCCGCCTGCTAGAGAGTATATGTTTGCGTCACTCAACGGAGGTTATTTGTTATGTTTGGAACCACGTGAGGTCTTGTAAAAGGAAAACGTCCGCCCACGTGAATGTAATTGCCGTTGAGACGCCTTTGTTTATGCCGGTCAAATAATGTATTGTCACCGCGCCGACTAGTTTCTTTTAAAAGGGTGAACTTAAGTAAGGGCTGGCTAGGATTTGAGTAGCACTGGAGCAAAATCACAAATGACCTGATTAGACAAAAATTCAAGGTAAATTTAAATATGAATGCGATAATTAGGGCTTGTCGTCATATAAACCTGTACATGCTATGTATCATTCTTTGTGTCGATGAGTAGTTGTATTTGTACTATTATAAGGACCACTTACAAGTGTAGAAAGTATGAACCCCCCTGAAGCAGATTTGTCTACACTTAAACCTAGCTCAACATGCCCATATGAGCTTTTTGCTCTAGTGTGGAACCCTGCCTAATCCAAGATTTTTGTAAAAATGCCCTCGGGAATTTCTCAGAAAGTATGACCCTCCTCAGATTGATGTGCCTATACTTACAAAAGGCACTTCTGTGAGATTGTTGTCCATAATCCTGTCAAAAATATGCCCCTCTTGATATTTTTTTTGCCACACTTAAAACTAGGCCACCCATACCCATACATATTTACTTCCGGTTTAAGTTCAATTGGGCACCAGGCTCAACTTGTATATCACCCACCCACACCCACCCACACACACATATTTACTTCCGGTCCACTTCCGGTTTGCCTACTTCCGGTCCACTTGTGGCCAAGTTGTGGCCTATTTCTGGTTTATTTATATTGCATCATGTTTTTGCAACAAATTATTATCCAGCATAGAGTTTTGATTTCTATCCCAAGAAATTGTATATAAATACCAAAGCCAAAAATATTAACACATACACACACACATATACACATACATACACATATATACACACACACACACATACACACACATATACACATACACACACACATACATACATACACACACACACATGCACTAGGTATACACACTAGGTATACAAAACACAGTGCTGAACCCAACTGATATTTTTATCCAGTATAGAATTTTGAATTGAATCCCAGGAAATTGTATATAATAAACAACAACAAAAATTCCATAGCCATACACACACACATGCACTAGGTATACACACTAGGTATACAAAACACAGTGCTGAACCCAACTGATATTTTTATCCAGTATAGAATTTTGAATTGAATCCCAGGAAATTGTATATAATAAACAACAACAAAAATTCCATAGCCATACACACACACATGCACTAGGTATACACACTAGGTATACAAAACACAGTGCTGAACCCAACTGATATTTTTATCCAGTATAGAATTTTGAATTGAATCCCAGGAAATTGTATATAATAAACAACAACAAAAATTCCATAGCCATACACACACACATGCACTAGGTATACACACTAGGTATACAAAACACAGTGCTGAACCCAACTGATATTTTTATCCAGTATAGAATTTTGAATTGAATCCCAGGAAATTGTATATAATAAACAACAACAAAAATGCCGAATCAAAAATATTGTAATCAATGCAATAAGAATATATCCAGCCCCAATTGGGCCAAGCACCAAAAGATTTGTAACCCAGACAAATGCAGAGCTCCCACAAAAATTTGCCCCAAATGCCATAGAAAATATAACATGCAATACTTCACATATACACATAAAGATACTTGTTCTGTACAGTCATCAACATTGCCCCCACAAGCATCTACATCTGGTCTCAAAAGGAAGCATGAAGCACCTGTTAATGCTGGACCTGCAAAGCAGCCACGCTATGAACCCATCCATAGCAGTTTTAATGCCCAACTTAGGGATTATCGGTTTGTATCAGAGCCAAGATGTGGTATTGAGAATTTCTTGAACAGTATAAATCCTGATCTGCAGGCAATTCTAAATGCACAAAATGGCTCTTATAAGCTCTCCCTCAAATTATTTACACAATATAAGAAACCAAATGGCACAAAATTTACACAGCCCCACATAACAGAAACTGTAGCGCTATATTCAAATGCAAATTCAGACACAATAATAAGCAGTTTGATAGATCAATTGAACATTAAACACTCTGAATTTGCTGCAAAAGAGTCTGGATGGAGCCTATGCGGCTCTTCACACAAGTTATATGTTAATATTTCTGAATTCTGCCCATTACAAGGATCTACATATCTGCCATTACCTGCTAATATTAAAAACATAAAAGCCGTGGTTAATATTAAAAATAATGATGAGAAATGCTTTTTGTGGTGTATATTAGCTGCTTTGTTTCCAGTTGTAAGGCATCCTGAAAGAATAAATTATTACAAACAACATGAACATCTTTTTGACGATGCAATGGAGGGTTTAGAATATCCAATGTCTGTTCAGAATATTGATAAATTTGAAAAAAAGGCCCGGGATATGAATGGCAAACAATTATCTATTAATGTATTTATTTGCTCCACTGGCAATTGCTCCATAGAACCTCTCAGAATCAGTGCAATTGATGATGAATCTGCTATTCCGATTGATTTGCTCTTAATTGAAGGGGATGGCAAATATCATTACACTCTGATACATAATCTTCAAGCTTTAGTGAGAACACAACTTGACAAATCCAATACAATATTCAAGTTGTGCAGAAGATGTTTAAGTGTATTTGATGGTAGAAAAACGGTGAAGAGGGTTCCTGAAAAAAATGCAGAAATTGCTAAAAACAAGTTAATTGAGCATCTGAAATACTGTAAAAATCATAAACCTGTTCATATGGTGATGCCTAATCCAAGTGAAAATTGCAAATTCAAAAAGTTTGAAGCCTTGTTGGAACACCCAGCATATATTGTCTGTGATTTTGAATCAATCCTCAAATCTCTTGCATCCTGCAATCCAGATCCTGAAGAATCTTCAATTACACCATACCAGCTACATGAACCTTCCAGCTTTTGTTATGTGGTTGTACAGGATGGTGTTGTTACTAAAGAATATTCATACATGGGGCCAGATGCCATCAAAATATTTGCACATAGAATAGAAAATGAGTGCCGTGACATAGCATCTAACATCTTATTAAAATCAAAGCCCATGTTGCCTTTAACAAAGAAACATATTGAAGATTTCAACAATGCAGAAAAATGCCCGGTATGTGATTCTGAATTTTCAGATACAAATATCAAGGTGAAACACCATTCTCATACAGATGGTAAATTCTTAATGGCCCTGTGTAATAGCTGTAATATTAAGATCAAGAGACCAAAATTTATTCCTATATTTTGCCATGGAGCATCCAATTATGATTTCCATCATTTGATCAGGTACGAGGGGTTTGAGAAGCAGAATTTAAATATTTTAGCTGAAAATGATGAAAAATATATATCTATTAGCAAAACAATTAAAGTTAATGGAGTTCCTATTCACATGAGATTTCTTGATTCTTACAGAATTTTATCTGCTAGCCTGGCCACACTGGCCACTCAATTATCTGATAATGAATTCAAAATCACACGTGCATTGTTTCCAAATCAGGATCTGAAATTAATTAGGCGGAAGGGTGTATATCCTTATGATTATGTTACAGATTTTTCTAAATTTGATGAGTGTTCTTTGCCACCACAAGAAGAGTTTTACAGCAAAATCAGAGGATCTGGAATCACTGATGATGATTATCACCATGCCCAATTGATGTGGAACAATTTAAAATGCAAGACATTTGGTGATTATCACATGGCATATTTGAAACTTGATGTGACCCTCTTAGCTGATATACTTCAAGCATTCAGAAAATCATCAATGCAAAATTATGGACTGGACCCAGTGTATTTTTTCAGTGCCCCGGGCCTAGCATGGGCTGCAATGTTTTTAAATACCAAAAAGCAATTGGATCTGATCCAAGATCAAGATATGTATCTGTTTATGGAGGAAAATATAAAAGGAGGGATGGTGCAATGTTCTCAGAGATATGCCAGAGCAAATAACAAATATATGCCTGATCATGATCCAGCACGGCCATCAAATTATATATTGTATGTGGATGCAAACAGCCTCTATGGTCACGCAATGATGCAAAAACTGCCATATGCAGGGCTTGAATGGGTTGAAGATTTCAATATTGAGGATCTTCAGAACTTTGATGACAGTAATTATGGCTTATTCTTAGAGGTTGATCTGACAATTCCAGATCATTTACATAGCAAATTTTCTGATCTGCCCCCAATTCCTGAGGTTCAGTGCTCACCTGGCTCTAAACAGAGGAAATTGATGATGACACTGGATCCAAAACAAGGCTATGTCATATATTACAAAAACCTCCAGTTCCTGATGAAACATGGTGTTCAAGTGACCAAACTTGGCAAAGTTTTGAGGTTCAGGCACTCAGAATGGTTGAAACCATACATTGATACAAACACGGAGCTTCGAACATCTGCAAAGAGCGAATTTGATAAATCTTTGTTTAAATTGATGGTTAATTCTGTGTATGGCAAAACAATTGAAAATGTCAGAAAACATACCGATGTTAAAATAATTACTGACCCCAGCCTGACCAAAAAATTGGTTGCAAAGCCTAATTTCAATTACAGAAGAATTTATGATGAAAATATGGCACTTTTCAACATGAAAAAAACAAAGATTAAGTTTGATAAACCTATTTATGTAGGGGCTGCAATATTGGAATTGTCCAAATTACATATGTTAATATTGTATTATGATGTGTTGAAACCTTTTTATGGTGATAATATAAAATTGATGTACATGGACACGGATAGTTTTATTCTTGATATTAAAACAGAAGATGTTTATAAAGATATGACCCAGCCTGAATTGTTTAAATATTTTGATACCAGTGAATTGCCAGACTATTTGAATATTCAACCCCACAACAAAAAAGTGCCCGGCAAGTTAAAAGATGAGACACTTGGTGATGTTATTGTGGAATTTGCTGGGTTAAGTGCCAAGATGTACAGTTTTAAAACATGTAGTGGTGTTGCTGCTAAAAAAGCCAAGGGCATTGGCAAAGTAGCTGTGGAAAAAGAACTTGAATTTGAAGATTATAAAAATTGCCTCAAATCCCAGAATTTAATCAAAACATCAGAATCCAGAATTCAGAGTGTGGATCACTTATTGACTTCAAATGTTGTAAGAAAAGTGGCTCTGGACCCACATGATGATAAGAGATGCATTTTATCATGTGGCATACATACTCTACCATGGGGTCATTGTGATTTGAAAAATGGGAATCAATGCCCAATTACAGAGCATGATTTGAAATAAATAAACATGCCTATGAACTTATTTGGGTTCAAAAAACAGGCTATTATGGAGCTGCCAGCACCACAACCCTCTCCTGATATGCTGTCTAAACTGAGTGGCTTGTTAATTATTCATCTGAACAGCATATTTACAGATATTGATGATGAAACAGGCAAAATATTGTACATATTTAACAATAATTTAAATCATTACCAATTACCTGTAAGTGGGCAATTGCAATTTATTACAACTCCTGAGGGTGATGTTAAAATTTCAGTAGGGAGAAATATTTACAGAATTAAGCACTCAAACATGATTTCTGGCACTGTATATAGTGTTTCTGCTGGTGACTGCTTATATATTGAGGTCCCTGGATCTTATGATAAGCTTATACCCTTTTTTATAGAATTAAGAATCAGGTATTCAATAATAAATAACTACTAAACAAAATGCCTAATGATATTTTTGGCCATACAAGACATGAAGATCACAGTGATGAGATTCTGATGCTTGATGTCAGAGTCAAGAAATTAAGAAGTGATTTACAAGCTTTACAAACCACACTCAATGCCAGTCTTCAATTAGAAATTACAAATTTACAATCACAATGCATGGACCCTCTTCTTAAAATTGATTCTGAACTCAAATTGTTGCTTCAGAAATATACTGACCTGGCCACATTAGATAATTTTCAAAGTTTAGAAGAAGCTGTAGCAGCTCTTCAAGCCAAATTTAAGACCCAGGCCACCAACTCTGAGCAATTGAAACAACAATTGGAAGAGCAGATAAATAATGTCCAGACACAGCTCCAAACAATTGTCAAAAGCATAAAATCACAAGAAGATTTTGATCTAGTGATTTCCACTCTAAAAGAACAGATTCAGTCACTCCAAATACCTAATCTGGATCCTCTGAACAATGCCATAGCCGAGGTTAAAGAAAAAATTGAGACACTTGAAAATTTTATGAACAACTTGCCATCTTCTGATGCTTTGAATGCAATAACTCGGAGTGTTGCAAATATTAAGCTGCAACTTGAAACATATGAAGATTTTGGAAAAATTCAAAGTTCCATAACCCATCTTGAAGGTACAATGGCAGCAGTGCAAAGTGATTTGGCAAATGTACTAGAATCCCGATTGCCTGGGATTGTAGATACCCTTGTCAGTGTCCAGCAACAAATCACAAAGCTTGAAAACCTCAACACTGAATCTGAACTGTCTCATTTTCATCACTTGATAGATGATATCCAAACAAAACTTGAAATTTTACAACAATCCACACCCTCTCGGGCAGATATAGCCCTGCTCCAAAATGCTATGCAAAATGTGGCTGATGCTTCTGAATTACACAATGTGAAATTGGCACTTGAATTTTTACAAAATACAGTATCAAATCTGCCCACATCACAGGAACTTAAAAATATTAAGAGAGCAGTGAATAGGATATTGAAATCAGAAGATATCAAGAATATCCAAGCAGAGATCAAACATCTCACCCAGACAGTGGCCACTCTTCCAACCAATCAACATATTAATGAACTGCATGCCCTGTTTGAGGATATCAGAAGACAGGTCCATGATCTTACAGCTCAAAATTCAAAATTGGCAGTTGTTGAAAATTTGCAACAAATTGTAGCTAATATCAAGCAACAGCTAGGAACCATGGAATCCAATCAAACAAATGCTCTGTCTGTTTTTGCCACCCAGCTACAAGAAATTGTGCAACAATACAAGAGACTTGCTGTGGACATAAAAATAAAGCCGGGCCATGATGATGTTGTTAGGACCATCAATGAGCACCTTGAATCTGTAACAAGCAGATTGCTCTCAGCAGAAAAAGAAATAACCGGCATAATTGAAAATCCTAAACATACAGTAATTCTTGAATTGTACAGCATCCCCAACAAAGAATATGATTCTCCATTTACACCGGGTGGCAAAATATATATGCTGTCCCCTGCTCAATTTTATTACCAATTTTTTGTTGGGGGCACATTGAGACCAATCAAGATCAAATATTGGCTTCAACCACAGGCACACCACTACCCTACATTATCAATAACAAATGCTGATAACAAAGTGAAAATCACCAGTGTAGAATTGGAGGATTTTACAGATCCCAATACATTGGAAACAGCCTATACTGAAGATGATGGATCTTTGGAATTTAAAATACATATAGGGGACAAATTATATTTAGAAAATCCTGCAGTCTCAGCTGCTGAACACCCCATAGTTGCAATATTCTTGTTTACATATTATGTCTAGACAAATTATTGTTGATGAATTACACAGACAAGCCAGGCATAATTTTAAGAGACTCCCAGTAGTCACAAAGGGCATAGATGATTTATAGCAGAGCGACTTGATTGAAATGGCAAGTGGGCAGTTGAAAAACTTAGACAAAATCAACAGGGGCTACAAGTATCTACTCACTATCATAGATACATTTTCAAAATTTGCCTGGGCTATGCCACTCAAATCCAAGACCGGGGCATGTGTTACAGAAGCTTTTAGAACAATCATCAATCAGAGTGGAAGATCCCCGCGCTATTTGCAAACAGATAATGGCAAAGAATTTTATAATTCAGTGTTTCAACAATTTATTAAAAGCCAGGCAATAAAACATTATTCGAGTTACAGTGACCTCAAGGCCTCAATTGTAGAGAGATTCAACAGAACCTTAAAAAATCTTATGTATAAACAATTTACACTGCAGGGTAATTATAAATGGGTTAATATTCTTCCAGAACTTCTACATAAATATAACAACTCGGTCCATTCCACAATCAACATGAAACCCTCTGAAGTAACTTCATCTGATGAGCAAAAATTGATCAGCACTGTTTATTATCCTAAATATCAGCCAACAACAAGAAAGGCCAAATACAGGGTGGGTGATCAAGTAAGAATCAGTAAATATAAGCACTTATTCAAGAGAGGCTTTACAAGAAACTGGAGCACTGAATTATTTACAGTGGTTCAAATTAAACCCGGGACCCTTAACACATATATAATAAAGGATCACCGAGGAGAAATTCTCAAAGGCAGGTTCTATGAACAAGAGCTCAGCAAAACTAAACAGCCTGATACATATCTCATAGAAAAAATCATCCGCAGAAAAGGCAACAAATTATTTGTCAAATGGCTAGGACTTCCAGAACACAGCTGGATCGATGCAAACAAAATAATAATATGAACACCTGGGATGTTATAAAAAGGTTGCCAGAACCTGAACAACAGAATAAGAGAAATGGCAACTTGCTACCTGATAATATTAGGTGTCTTATTGTTGGGCCATCTGCTTGTGGTAAAACTACACTAATGGTTGATAATTTTTTATTGGCACCCAACTGGTTAGACTGGAAAAACAGGCACTTGTATATCTTCTCTAAGAGCTTGGAACAATTAAAATATCAGCAGCTGATGAAGCTATATGATGGATTGGATATTGCCACTTTTGAACCAGATGTTAAGCCACTTCATGAATGTCTCGATAATTCTGTTGTTGTGTTTGATGACATTATACTGGATAATCAAAACAAGGTTAGAAATTTTTTTACACAGGGCCGGCACAAAAACATTGATTGCTTCTACCTGGCACAGACTTTTTCAAAAATACCGAAGCAACTGATCCGAGACAATAGCAATTTTATATGTGTGTTTCATCAAGACCATACCAACCTCAAACACATACATGATGAATATGTAGGTGGGGACTTGAGCTACAATGATTTTTCCAAGATTTGCAGCAAGTGCTGGAACCAGGACAGTTATGGGTTTGTTACAATTGATATGACAAGAACACCTAATAGTGGTAAATACAGAAATAAAATCAACAATTTTCTAGACATTGAAACATAAATAAACATGAAAAGGCCAATTATTGATGATCTTAAGTTAAGAGATTATCTTGTAAAAAGATTTAAGGGATGGAAATCAGAGAACCGAGGAATTTATGAAAAACACAAACAAACAGAACAGCCTGTAATTGATGCTATTAATAATTTAGGTAAGAATATCAAAACTGTTACAGAGCAAAATCAAAATTTGCTCACAGAGCTTGTACCTGTAGCTGCTAGGAACATATTAGATTATCCATTCACCCCACTTTCAAGTATTCATACACCTAGTCCTATTGCTCCTAGAAGAATTGAGGCTAGTCAGGATCCTATTGAATTGGGTCTTCTTGCTCAAAAATATTTAACCACACCTAAAGACAATAAAGATGAGGTGTTTGGCTTATATGCTGACACAGAGCTTGATGGTAGCATCATACATAGAATTGGCAATTTCAGAGTAACATTTATGGGAGATGATATAATTGTATATTCAGAATCTCGACTTGGAGAAAAAGGTGCTTTTGTTAAGTATCTCGGAACACCTGGATTGTGGGAACTGATGACTAGGAAAAGGCCTGGCAGCTATACAGATCAAGATTATGAGGATTACAAAGAAATATTAATAAAATCAGATGCTCTATACCAGAACAATGATCCCACACAAAAAGAGTCAAGTCGAGCAGTGGAGCAAAATACAACAATTTAATCAAGCCCATATGGTCTCAAATCAAGACTGGCAGTGGAATCAAACAATACAACACCCTGCCCAAAGAATTTGTGTGGGTTGATGATGTCAGGAAACTTGTAGATAGGTTATTGGTGATAGCTGGGGAGGAAAATGCTGGCAACCACAATTTTTACAATGAAAAGGTTGGAATTATGGACATGATAAGCACAAAATTGTCTAATTTTATAGTGAATGACACTAAGGGGATTGGATATCTTATAAAAATTATTAATACTCTACCACCTAAATTTTGGAATATTTCTGAGGGTCGGGGCCTTGTTAATGACATTATAAACAAGCTGCCATTTGAACTACATATTCCAGGCTATCAGTATTGTGGTCCCGGTACAAAATTGGACCATAGATTAAACAGAGGTGATCCTGGTGTTAATCCCCTAGATGCTGCTTGTAGAGACCATGATATTGCATACAACACACATTCTGATCTTGACAAGAGACATGTTGCAGATAAGAAATTAGAAGAGGCTGCATTTGGCAGATTTGTAAGCAAAGATGCTTCTTTGAGTGAAAAAATAGCAGCATTGGGAACCACCATAGCTATGAGCACCAAACAAAAACTGGGGTGGGGGTTGTAAATATATATATAATAAACCTACAATGAAGGCCAAGGGTGTTATGTATCAAATACCTTATGCAGGTCTCAAATCTCTTGGACCTATTAATAATCTTCTAACCAAAAAGCAGCGCAAGAAAAAAATTCTTGTATTGCAAAGGGCCATGGGATGAAATTGTTGCTTAGTACCCCCCAATTAAAAAAATTACAGCAATCAAGAAAAAAATCACATGTGGGGGGATTTATATTTACCATCCCTGCCATCTTAGCTGCTCTCGGGGCTGTGGGGAGCTTGGCCGGGAGATCAGCCGCCATAGCAAAAACAGTAATACATGCCAAGAAAAATAGGGCAGAATTAGATGAGCAGAGGCGCCACAACCTGGCAATGGAGAAAAAAGGCAAGGGTGTTAAGAGAGCCATGAATAAGTTTAAAAAAAACAAGAGCCGCTTACAAACCAAGATATTGAAGCTTTAATCAAGCCACTGGGCATCAAAAATTTTAGAGGTGTGTACATGTCTGATTCTTTGCCAGAACAACCACTCAACAAAGAGTGTGGCATTGTTAATTTGGATGAGTACAAAAATCAGGGCACTCACTGGATCTGTTATCTTAAATATTTAAACAATGAGGCATTTGTGTTTGATTCATTTGGAGGTGTTCCACCTGAAAATTTAATAAAATATTTAAATTCAGCTAATCTTTATTACAATAATGCCCGTGTTCAAAACTTCAAAGATGTTAATTGTGGACATTTGTGTTTATCTGTTCTTAGATATATGTCTCAAATAAATAAACCATCAATTGAAAATTTTCAAAAAGCCTTGTGGTATCTGAAACATCATGGGGGTATTTCATCTCACCAGCCAAAATTCAATATTGAAACTCAAATTACATGATGACATAGTGTATCCCAAAACAATAGCTCTCAGAGCATTTTACGGCATGTACTTGATCCCTAATATTACACACCACAACAACAAAATTGCAGTTGGGGATGAAAAAATTATCATCACTCCAGGGCAATATAATCTATCCACTTTAAATGCTCAATTACCCAGAGGTATAGTGTTAAGTCAAAATTCTGTCACTCACAGAGTAGAAATTGTATCTGCTACAGAAACAGTGGATCTGGGTACCATAGGAGAGCTGTTAGGATTTGAGAACAACACAAAACTTGAACCAGGCATCAAACACACTGCTATGAATATACCTAAATTCTTAGCCATAGAGACTCTGAATATTCACTGTAATGTAGCTGAGGGTATGATCACCAAATCAAATGGCATAGGCTCTCACAAACAAACTGGCATCATTGCAACATTCAAACCTAATTCTGAATTGATGGAGCCCATCATCTACAATCCATCCCCAACATTATATTTTCCTGTGTGCCACAACAGAATAGATTATATTGAATTGATGGTCACTAATGAAAAAGAAGAATTAGTTGATTTTGCTGGAGCCACAACAACTGCAATCATAGAAATTAATATTTAAATAAAAATACATACAAGAAGAAAATGGAAAATATTGAGAGTTATGAGCTACAATCATTCCCTCCAAACAGGAGGACATTTGCAAATTTAAATCAACCCAACACAGAAATTGAGGTTGATCTTGATGTAGGGGATGGATTTATACACCCTCACAGAGCAGATCTATACATCAAATTTGATGTTGTAAAGCTCGATGGAACAGATTATCCAGCAAATTCAAATATAAGATTGGTTGATAATTTTGTGCCTCATCTATTCTCTGAAATTGAAATCAGAAAGCATGGCGTTGTTATAAACAGAGTGGATTATCCCGGCATTACCTCCACAGCTTTGGCCACACTAAAATTATCCAAAACCGAGGCTTCATACTACAAAATCGGGGGATTTGAGGCTGGTGAGAAAATATTATCTAAAAACCACACAGTGCTGTTTCCTATGCGCCTATTGCCAGGTTTCTTCTCAGATTACAAAGATATTATGTGGAAGGGTGGTTTAAGAATCACATTTAGAAGAGCTGCCAATGATAACAATGCCTTGATGAGGTACAGTGCAATAAACCCTACAGGAGAAGCTCTGCCCGATACCCTACCAGATGAAGGCAAATGCATTATTCAGACTATGGAGTTAAGAATCCCTGTTGTTGAATATGAGGCCAGTTATGCTCTTAAATACAAAGCTGATATAATAAAAAATCCACAGATTCCATTACAATTTTATACATATCAATGCGTACAGAAGCCCGCATCTGGTACATATTATGAGTTTGATGCTACAAATTCATTCTCCAGTATACAATATGACATGCCTGATTTCGTAGTGGTACTGTTTCAGACTGGAAGACACAACAATCAGGAAAAAAATTCAAGTAAATTTGATAACTGCAACATCAAGAACATATATCTTAAAAATGGCAGAAATGAGGTATTTCCTAGAGAAAATTACAATTTAGACATGTCCAAGGATGATTTCCTCAAATTATATGAAGCTTTTACATCCTTCAAAAGAGTCACTACAGGCAATACTGACATGTATTACACACCAGATGAATTCAAAGCACAGAGACCTATGTTTGTAATCAACACTTCAAAAAGGAAACAAGTTGTGGTGAATGACAGAACAAATATTAAAATTATCTGTGAATTCCATGAGGCATTACCTGATGACACCATATGTAGTGTTATTCTCATAGGAGAAAAATCATATGTTTATGATGTAAGAAATGAGAGAATCACGGAGCAATTCTAGAGGAGCTCTGCATATTGCATTGTTTTAATATTGGATATGCAAGTTGAGGCTGGGGTCCAATTAAACTTAAATTGGAAGTAAATATGTGTAGGTGTGGGTGTGGGTGTGTATATAGATGAGGGTGGCCTAGTTTTATGTGTGGGCAAAAAAATATCAAGAGGGGCATATTTTTGACAGGATTATGGACAACAATCTCACAGAAGTGCCTTTTGTAAGTATAGGCACATCAATCTGAGGAGGGTCATACTTTCTGAGAAATTCCCGAGGGCATTTTTACAAAAATCTTGGATTAGGCAGGGTTCCACACTAGAGCAAAAAGCTCATATGGGCATGTTGAGCTAGGTTTAAGTGTAGACAAATCTGCTTCAGGGGGGTTCATACTTTCTACACTTGTAAGTGGTCCTTATAATAGTACAAATACAACTACTGTCGATGACCCCGTGAGAACTGAATGTGTGAATGAAAGTGAGAGTGAAAGAGGGGGAGCTGTAGTAAATTGATTTTTGTTGATTATGAATAGAATATACTTTTTATTTTCATGTTAATTTTGGGCTATATCATTTCGTACGCATGTCGCTACCCGTGATTTTCAGGTATGCAGCTAGCCGCTTCCCGGCTACAGGTAAAGAGGTGGTTATTCGAAAGTACATATGTCTTTGTTTTTATTCGATATGGCTTATCACTATGCACTGTTGGTCACCGGTTCCTACACACGAACTTAACCTGGACCGTAACGCTATTTCGCTTGTCCGAGGGAGATTTGCCGCCTCTATCTAGGTAGTGGTAGCATTTGTTTTCCCGGGCAAGGGAGGGCGTTTCACATGCGAATTAAACTTTTTTGCTTTGGGGGAAGGATGCCGTCCATTCTGGGTTCCAGTATAAAGAAGGAGATGCTTATTATTATTACTAGTAGAAGTAGGAGCAGCAGTAACAGCAGTAGTATAAACAATATGTGTAACACAACATTAATATAATATCTGACGGTAAATCACCCATTATCTCATGGACAATTTCCTACTAAGAGTTCACGGATGGGAATTTTCCCGACAATGTCCCTGCAAAAAGTGGCTCTAGGGATTACCCAACTTCTAATGAATAGGTACGTGCGGGCAATCTTGGAGAGTAAAGGCAAACAGAGTGTGGTACTGATCACATTACCTCCACAAGTGGCTGATGAATTTGAGCGACCTATATGCCTTCATGGCATGTTGCAATGCGCAGAGTTGGCTTAATCTTAAATACATAGGGTAACTTAAGGTGAATCGGGTCAAAAAATCAAACAATGTAAATATTTCCTATAGTTTCATTCAAATTTAAAATTATCGGGAATATGGTAATAAAGCGACCCTTTAACTATTATTTCCAGTAACTAATAATTTGTTAACTTCTCTTTAGTTTTTGTCCGTAGCATTTAAACTTTAACTCTGCATGACCCTGTTCACCATTAAGAGTTCGGGTGAATCGGGTCACATGTAAGGGTGAATCAGGTCGGTTACCTAACGTTGAAATATGTATTATTAGTCTTTCATTTCCATTACAAATACCAGTTCATCCTTCTGCTGCACGTTCAAAGTAGCTTACCCCTTTTTTCTCTCAGGAATTTGTCCTGTCCACTATGTATTCTTCTTTGGAGAAAGAAATAAAGAACACAAGAGAGTTCTGCGGCATGTCGTTGGTTCCTAACTTCCCTAAATGTCTTAATCGTTTTCTGCATGTTTTCCTCATTCCACGAAGTTGACGATTTCTTTGTATATTTCCCCATCTGTAGGAGACAAATTAATTTAGATGCATCTTTCAGGGCAAATGGGCATATCACGTGTTGATCCTATTGACCCGATTTTCCTGACCCTATTCGCCCAAAAGTGCAACATTTTTCTGTTCATCAGTTGGATACACTGTATCAACGACAAAGATGGCGGTAAATCTTATTATCTATTCTACGACAACTAAATACAATGTTATGCACAAATGGTCTTTAAAATATCGCAAGTGGTATACAGTACAACGCAAACAAATACAAAGACGCATTTTTAAAACACACATGTCTTCGTCTACTACATGTAACACGAGTATTATCTGTAGTTTCCAAATACACTACTTCTTGGTAGCTTCTACGTTCCAAACTCCAGTGCCAGATCGAAACGTTTCCTTCACTTCGTTTGGTTTTGAGTTGGGAGAGTTTCAAAAGTGACCCGATTCACACTAAGTTACCCTACATATTATGTGCGTAATTAATTTATTTAAAACAGTGACGTTATGTATATGGATAATCACAAAATAGAAATGTTCTAATAGTCATAGGGAGACAGAAAGAAGCTTAACCCTAGCATACCCTGTCAGGCCCACCACCTCAATTTTTCAATTATTTTTACTGTGAAAATTTTTATCACAAAAAATTGAAAATATATTACATTGTTCCCTAGGATGTTCTGAATATTCTGTATTCGTTTCGTTCAGAAAAAACATAAATGTAATGTAAGTAGGAGGCAAAATGTAATTGGAGGGGGTATCAGGCGTGTTGTGTCATTCGTGCTAGCGAGAGTGTACAATTGCTTGGTAATGATGTTTTATTTTGTAATTATTATAATTAATAAAAAAACTGCCTCTCTATATACAAAGAAACATTAATAAAAATTATTATGTTTTTTGGTGAATTTTAGCGAATGGTAAAATGGTGTGACGCTCATGCAATAATTGGTTAATATTTTTAATTAATGAAGGTAATTCTTGTAATCATTATAATTAATAAATAACTGAACATCTATAAACAAGAAAGCTAGAAGCAATTCAATAACAAAATGGTTTCTCGAATTTAATTGATTAAAAAATATGGGCCTGTGAGCCCCCACCCTCAAGTAAGTTTCTTGTACGGTACGGGCTAGCTAGGGTTAAAAGAGAGAGAGAGAGAGAGAGAGAGAGAGAAGTGGCAGTTATTTGTTTTTAGTTTTGCAGTTTTCCTTTGATTTTAAGTCTACTTTATGTGTACATAGGCTAACCGGGACTGGACCTACAGAATAAAGTCGGATCCGAACCAATGAGTGTCCACCGCTTATCGAGCTTGGGACCCCTTCATTACAAGGTGATGATGTTACCACTACACCATCGGGGAGGCCGAGAGATGCGGTTCTAAAATAAATCAACAAGAGAGGAATGAAGCAAGTTAAATCGACCGTAATGCAGGAATGAAAGCGAAAATCTAGAAAGACAGAAAAAGAAACGGGGAAACGAATATAAAAAAGGAAACTTTTTAAATGCCGAGGGGTCAAATATTATCATAGGAGGATCCTTGCCCCTCCCATGATAATATTTCAAGTAGAAACAAACACCTGAGCTGTTACAGATAATTTGGCCACCATGCTTCTTACGGGTTTTCACATTAAGGGCTCTGCATTTTTCTGCCCCTACTGAGCCAAATTGCTAGGACATCACCAAAAGCTATTAAACGAGGAACGAAATAGAGCATTCAATAGAGACTATTGAAGATTAAAAGGAAGATATAATGACAAAGGTGATGGGTCAGAATATACTGCACTCAGGACTTCCAATGTGGAGCTCAATAGAGAATAAAACGGGATTTTTATTATTAGATGACTTCAATAGCTCACATCTCAGGTGGTCAATTATAATAAAACTACCCTCATAAGTTGAAAGTAATGAAAAGTTTCCACGAGTTCCCCCTTGCCTGCGCGCGCGTACCGGTTCGGTGGTCGGGCCGATAAGTGGACGACTTTCGCAAGTTGCCCTGGTTCGAATTCCCATCTGGACATTGTTTCATTTATAACAATCATCTAATCAACACTCATCCTTCTCATCACGATTACCTAAAAGTAGCAGAAAAGCGACGCTAAATAACACAAATAATTACAGTGTGTGTGTGTGTGTGCAAGTGAGAGCGAGAGAACCTACTGATTCTGAAAATATACACGGGTGCCGAAAGAAGAAGGTTACTTGCATCTGCCAAACGAAATGGGGGAAATTACTACGTTCAGTTCTTGAAGGGGAAATTGTTAGGTGGAGAGATCTTTACTAGTCTCTCGAAGGAATCAGCGGTGGATGCTCCATGGTGACAATACGACAGGCGGGGGATACTTTGCATATATTTTCCCTAACTTGGGGATACCATCTCCGCACCCGCCTTACTTCGAGCACTGATTATATTACTGGCGTGCGCAGGGGAGAGCTCAGGGACCATCCCGAAATTTTCAAATGAAAGCAGTAAAGAAGTCGGAGAAAAAACAAAGTGGTGAATGCAAAATCCCCTTAAAATGACCTTCGATTATCATTTTTTTTTATTTAAACAATTTTTAAATCGATGAAAAAGAACGGTAATTGCAAATTATTTTATAGCTTATTCCGCCTCTCCCTAGAATGAAACTGTGTTATATCCACTTGTACAATTTCAGCCTCCTCCGTAAAAAAAATAACGTACGCTAGTGGACGTGTCTTTGTAAGGCTATTATACATTAATTATTTACATCTTTATTGCAGAATTTGCAGTACTTGAAGCGATAAATATCATCCTACAGCATTCGCGTATAATCAACGCAAAATCATGTCGCACAAATACACCAATACTCTTCACGAAGAGGTTTTACATAAATACTGCACAAACCATTAAGGAACACAACAAACGCAAAAGAGTAGATTATTATATAAAAAACAGTACTCAATTCAATAAAAGTACATTTACAAAACTTTTCAAATAGTTTTACAAATACAGTTACAATACACAGAAAATCGATCAAGCCGCAGAAAACAACGATGGTGGGAATAAATGCGATAGCAATTTTTTTTAAATGTAATATTTCTTCATTACTCTGACAGGACAACATATATAGATGTCGGTATTTTCTGACTTGACAAGTGCTACGTGTGAATTCTGCGTCTACAAGGATTAGGGCTGAGGAAGAAAAATTCGAAAAACAATTGTCACAAGAATAATAAAAATGCTGGATGATATGTAAGGAAGAAGTTTCATAAATTTCAAAAGATAATAAATGAAATATGATACAGCTTAAAGCAAAAAGAAATCCGTCGGAAAATACAAATACCCTACTTAGTACAAAAGAGAGAGATGATGACGAGATGAATAAATCTTTTAATTCCTTAACCGAAAACAAAAAGCAAACTGCAATTGTAAATTTCTTCATGATTTGGGGAGTGATTTTTTTTTTCACTGAGCTTAATCGCAATAATGCAGACGAAGGTGAATTGATGAAATTATACAGCTACACTAACCACTCCTAGCTTTATGACAACCGCAGAATGCGAGATAGTAGATATTAAAGAACACTCTCGAAGGGAAAAGAAAAAGGGTATTTAAATATTACATGTCTTCTTGAGAGAATGTTAGTTCCAAACGGATCGGAAACATAAACGAGAGCTTTCGTGAACCATTAGCATATGAGGTACACGTACTGTACAGCCGATTTCCGCGGCGGGGTGGTCAGCACAGAGCGCTACGACGCCAGGAGTTCCGCGATCGAATCCTGGACTTGACATGGGTGTTCTTCATCATCACTCCTCCTCATGTTCGAGATTAGCCAAAAGTGGCAGTAAAGCGACGCTAACTAACAAAAAACAATTCAAAAATGCTGTGCAATCAGCGGTAAAAATAACAGTAGCATATTCTCCACAGTTATTTTCGTTCTTTTCGGAATTTATTGCTGCTTGTTAACGTTTCTATTCCAATTCTTGAATCTCATGTTGTTGAAAATGGAGTGAATGAACATGACGATGGGCAATTTGCATATACAGTGGAACCTCGATCGCCGACTTCGAGTTATAGAGGTCTAAAGTTTACTACACTTCGACTTATTGAGGTCCTTGGGACTAAAACTTCGAGTTATATAGGTGATTAGAATATAACTTCGAATCAGGTTTTCCATAGTCTACCTTCGACTGATTAAGCTCGAACGGCATCCAATAAACTGTACAAAAATTCGTCTTATCAAGGTTTTATTCCAGTTGTTGCGGTTCGAGTTATCAAGGTTCCACTGTAATTATCTTTGCCGTTAGCTGTACTAGAGAGAGAGAAGGCAATAATTGGAAAATAAGATATAGTGCGGAACCTCACTTGGGGACAAAAAATTACGAATTGCTGCTGTTGTCAGCCGACACGACGTTTTGGCGAATGGCATGGTTGGCCGAATGATTATGATACTAACAGGTGCGGCAGTGAAACGGGCGATTTGGCAACCCTGGAAATAGCAAGTTACGTAAGGAATCAGATAACGGGAGTGGTGCCATCTGGACAACAAACCTTTGCCATTGACACTGATATCGGTGTTCAGTCGAGATGGCGTCGTGGACAGGTGAACAACGCGCTTTTGCCGTAAAGGCGTTTCACAAAAACAACGACAGCTACGTGGCCGCGCAGAGTTTTTGTGAAACGCCTTTACGGCAAAAGCGCGTTGTTCACCTGTCCACGACGCCATCTCGACTGAACACCGATATCAGTGTCAATGGCAAAGGTTTGTTGTCCAGATGGCACCACTCCCGTTATCTGATTCCTTACGTAACTTGCTATTTCCAGGGTTGCCAAATCGCCCGTTTCACTGCCGCACCTGTTACCTCAACTGTAACATGCACAAATTTTGTGAAATGCTAGTTTCTAGAACTCGCTGGTACCTCACGTAACTATAATTAGAGTAAAGGGAGGACAGATGGCGCATCATGTGACTAGCATAGAAAGAGCGGGCCGTTGGCGTCACTTTTCCAGTTTTGAAGAAGAGACAACAGGACGAACGAGTGAGTCCTGTGTTCCCGATAAAACCGATATCAGATATATTACAAGGCTTTTACGTAGTCACGACCTAGCTAGTAAGTGAAATAAATTTATTACCACTATTTTGTAAGCTTGATTGATTGATTGATTTAGTTTATTTTACTTCGCGTTTTGTGCCTCTTGGCTAATTTGCGAAGATGGGGATGAGTGATGAAATGATGAAATTGATGAATGGACATTCATAAACAACCAAGCCCGACCGGGATTCGAACCCGGGACCCTTGGCGTCGCAGCGCGATGTGCTAACCACTTGGCCACAGGGTCGGGCACTATTTTCTAAGCATCATAGATCTCACATTGGAAGAAATTAAGAAATTTTCAAACGCATTTTCGGGAAAAGTGTCTGTTGCACTTGGACTTCCATAGTTGTTTTGTATATTCAGGTCAGTGTTGCCATCTGGAGAGTTTTTTGTAAAAACATTCATCTCGACGTTGTGGGGTAAGATGGCGCAATGTTGAGTGGGACACACGGCGGCGCTTTTGTACTTTTACACAAATGTTTACAAGATCAGTAATCTGCTACTATCGTTTCATTGCCTCAGCCTTTACCTGTCGTAGTTAGTAATGCATTCTTTCCAATTTTTTACAGAAATATGCCCAAAACACGCCAGAGAACAACGGAACGAGTACCTTGGACGGAGGAAGACCTCCAGAATGGCGCACACCTTGTGATTAGCGCGAAGATGGAAGTGCGGGAAGCGAGTCGACAGATCCACATAACAGGGTCTGGCTACGAAGGAGACTTATTTCCAAGAACTTATGAAATTGACGGATTTAAGGCTAGCGGCTAATGTTCACCTTCGCTTATTGAATTTGAGTTTTGGTTTTAGGTCCAGGAAGACTAATCCAATATATATATAGCCCCAATCCCACCACTGACTCACTCACTGACATAAATGTTCTCCGTGAAGGAAGCCCCGGAGGCGAAAAACGCCCGATTACGACCCCCCATTAAATCGTCCCAAAAGGCCGAGAAAATTCAAAAATCTCTCAATCGGCCCTTCCTTAAGGGTGAAAATGCCCTTTTCTCACGTTCCTAGCAACCGTTTCCAAGGCTTTTCTTTTTTGCTCACATTGTTTCCTTCAATTCTTAATTGTCTAGCTACATTATATTTGTCACAGATCACACACAGATGAATGAACACCTGGTTCAAAAAGGTGCCTTAAACAAGGGTGACATCTACATAAGGAGTTTCAGGCCAGAATCAATTACTTACGTATATATTGGTAAACTCAATGCGAAAATATTATCTACATCGTGGTTGTTTTAACTAAATGTTTAGAGGTATAATAACAAACAATTATTTAGAGAGTTTGCCGTGCTTGTTGTCCATGGAAACGGACGTTGCTAGGGAACTTAAAGAACGTTTAATTTCACCCCGAAAAGTACTGTAAGGGAATTATGCTAGACTTTTCGTATTTCAAAACATGAGCATCAGAATTTATTACAGAGGAGAGGTAGGAATTTGATGGGAATGACGGAAAACAATTATTTTTCTATTACGTTTACAAATGTGAAAATGGCAAAAGACGTAAATATTGTTTTCTCAATTTAATGTCGCTCTTGAATTCGTTTATACAAGAAATCTAACTAACTATCTTGAAACTTGCTTACTCACTTTATTATTAAGAAAATAGACAATTTTGAATATTTTGTATATTTGTACCATATTAGAGCCCGTACACACACACAGAGTTACGTTCAAAACTTTCCAAATAAGAGAAACGTATATATTGGTAAACTCAATGCGAACATATTTACATCGTGGTTGTTTTAATTAAATGTTTAGAGGTATAATAACAAACAATTATTTAGAGAGTTTGCCGTGCTTGTTGTTCACCATGGAAACGGACGTTGCTAGGGTACTTACAGAAAGTTTATTTTCACCCCGAGAACTACTGTAAGGGAATTATGCTAGACTTTTCGAATTTCAAAATACGAGCGTCAGAATTTATTACAGAGGCAAGGTAGGAATTTGAGGAGAATGACAGAAAGCAATTATTATCCAATTAAGTTTAAAAATGTGAAAATGACAAAAGACGTAAATATTGCATTTCCAATTTAGTGTCGTTATTGAATTCGTTTATGCAAAACATCCAACTAATTATCTTGAAACGGTTATTACTTACTCAGTTTATTATTAGGAAAATAGACAATAATATTTTGAATATTTGTACCTTATTAGAGCCCATACAGACATAACGTTACTTTCTAAAGTTTTCAAATTAGCGAACTTATACACTTGTTTGGCTTCATCCAATAAAACATGCAGACATTTTACCACATCTATAACATGATTACGCCCACAACGTGGCCGAAGGTCACGCATTCGAGCGTACAAGACGTGGCCAAAGGCCACGTCGAAAGTACGCGAGTCCAATATATATATAGCCCCAATCCCACCACTCACTCACTCACTGACATAAATGTTCTCCATGAAGGAAGCCCCGGAGGCGAAAAATGCCCGATTACGACCCCCCATGAAATTGTCCCAAAAGGCTGAGAAAATTAAAAAATCCCTCAATTAGCCCTTCCTTAAGGGTGAAAATGCCCTTTTCTCACGTCCTTAGCAACCGTTGCCACGGACATTTTTTGCAGCACACATTGTTTCCTTCAATTCTTAATTGTCCAGCTACATTATATTTCTCACAGATATGTAACACACAGATGAATCAACTCATGACTTTGAAAAGGTGCCTGAAACAAGGGTGACATCTACATAATAAGGAGTTTCAGCCCAGATACAATTACGTATATATTGTTATACTCAATGCGTAAATATCTGCATCGTGCTTGTTTCAACTAAATGTTTAGGGGGTATAATGACATGCAATTCCTTAGAGCTTGCCGTGCTTGTTGTTGTCCATGGAAACGGACGTTGCTAGGGAACTTAAAGAAAGTTTATTTTCACCCCGAATGCTACTGCAAGGGAATTATGCTAGACTCTTCGAATTTCAAAATGTGAGCATCAGAATTTATTACAGAGGCAAGGTAGGCATTTGAGGGAAATGACGGAAAACAGTTATTATCCAATTACGTTCAAAAATGTGAAAATGACAAAAGAAGTAAATATAGCATTTTCAATTTAGTGTCGCAATTTAATTCGTAAATGCAAAACATCCAACTAATTATCTTGAAACGGTTATTACTTACTCAGTTCATTATTAAGAAAATAGACAATAATAGTTTGGATATTTGTACCTTATTAGAGCCCATACACACATAAAGTTACTTTCTAAACTTTTCAAAGTTATATGTTCCCCATCATCCAATACAACATGCAGACATTTTCAAAGTCATTAAGATCATTGAGGAACCCCATCTATAACGTGATTGCATTCACAACGTGGCCGAAGGTCAAGCATGCGAGCGTACAAGACGTGGCCAAAGGCCACGTCGAAAGTACGCGAGTATATATATATATAGCCCCAATCCCACCACTGACTGACTCACTGACATAAATGTTCTCCATGAAGGAAGCCCCGGAAGCGAAAAACGCCCGATTACGACCCCCCATGAAATTGTCCCAAAAGGCCGAGAAAATTCAAAAATCGCTCAATTAGCCCTTCCTTAAGGGTGAAAATGCCCTTTTTTCACGTCCTTAGCAACCGTTGCCACGGACATTTTTTGCAGCACACTTTGTTTCCTTCAATTCTTAATTGTCGAGATACATTATATTTCTCACAGATCTACAACACACAGATGAATCAACTCCTGGCTTTGAAAAGGTGGCTCAAACAAGGGTGACATCTACATAATAAGGAGTTTCAGCCCAGATACAATTACGTATATATTGGTAAACTCAATGCGAAATTATTATCTACATCGTGGTTGTTTTAACTAAATGTTTAGAGGTATAATAACAAACACTTATTTAGAGAGTTTGCCGTGCTTGTTGTTCACCATGGAAACGGATGTTGCTAGTGAACATAAAGAAAGTTTATTTTCACCCCAAAAACTACTGTAAGTGAATTATACTAGACATTTCGTATTTCAAAATACGAGCGTCAGAATTTATTACAGAGGCAAGGTAGGAATTTTGGGGGGAATGGCGGATAACAGTTATTATCCAATTACGTTCAAATATGTGGAAATGACAAAAGACGTAAATATTTCATTTTCAATTTAGTGTCGCTATTGAATTCGTTTATGCGAAAACACCCAACTAATTATCTTGAAACGGTTATTACTTACTTAGTTTATTATTAAGAAATTAGACAATACTCTTTCGAATAGTTGTACCTTATTAGAGCTCATACACACATAAAGTAACTTTCGAAACTTTTCAAATTAGCGAACTTATACACTTGTTCCCCTTCATCCAATACAACATGCAGACATTTTACCCCATCTATAATATGACTACGCCCACAACGTGGCCGAAGGTCACGCATGCGAGCGTACAAGACGTGGCCAAAGGCCACGTCAAAAGTACGCGAGTCCAATATATATAAAGCCCCAATCCCACCACTGACTGACTCACTGACATAAATGTTCTCCATGAAGAAAGCCCCGGAGGCGAAAAATGCCCGATTACGACCCCCTATGAAATCGTCCCAAAAGGCCGAGAAAATTCAAAAATCGCTCAATCGGCACTTCCTTAAGGGTGAAAATGCCCTTTTCTCACGTCCTTAGCAACCGTTGCCACGGGCATTTATTTTGCTCACATTGTTTCCTTCAATTCTTAATTGTCGGGATACATTATATTTCTCACAGATCAATAGCACACAGATGAATGAACTCCTGGCTTTGAAAAGGTGCCTGAAACAAGGGTGACATCTACATAATAAGGAGTTTCAGCCCAGATACAATTACGTTATACTCAATGCGTAAATATCTACATCGTGCTTGTTTTAACTTAATGTTTAGGGGGTATAATGACCTGCAATTCCTTAGAGCTTGCCATGCATGTTGTTGTCCATGGAAACGGACGTTGCTAGGGAACTTAAAGAAAGTTTATTTTCACCCCGAAAACTACTGTAAGGGCTTTATACTAGACTTTTCGAATTTCAAAATACGAGCATCAGCATTTATTACAGAGGCAAGGTAGGGATTTGAGGGGAATGACGGAAAACAGTTATTATCCAATTACGTTCTAAAATGTGAAAATAACAAAATATGTAAATATTGAATTTTCGATTTAGTCGCTATTCAATTCGTTTATGCAAAACATCCAACTACTTATCTTGAAACGGTTATTACTTACTCAGTTCATTATTAAGAAATTATACAATAGTATTTTGAATATTTGTACCTTATTAGAGCCCATACACACATAAAGTTACTTTCTAAACTTTACAAATTAGTGAACTTTTACACATGTTCCCCATCATCTAATACAACATGCAGACATTTTTAAAGTCATTAAGGTCATTGAGGAATCCCATCTATAACGTGATTGTGCCCACAACGTGGCCGAAGGTCACGCATGCGAGCGTACAATACGTGGCCAAAGGCCACGTCGAAAGTACGCGAGTTGGAATCTACAGTTTAAAGTGGGATCCAAACCACTTGTGCCTCCACCCGGAACTCATCTTCGCTTATGTTCTGTCGCCGCAACAAATATATTACCGACAATGAAAATGAATGAGTGCCTACAACTGTACCACGAGTTAACACCCACAGCAGACTGGATACAATGCATCAAATACACAACCTGGTTTCATGAAACTTGTTCAGTTTATCCTGTTAAGTGCTCTGCGTGTGGAAGAGTGAAAAAATGGAACCACTGGCTGGCAAGTAGTAGTTGTGAGGCGCTAAACTGTTCTATTCAGATCGCATTCTCACTGCGCCATCTGTCCCACCTACTATTTTTTTGCGTGCATGTTGTCGCTACATGGTGATACAGAACTTAGCCATCGCACATTCTTGTTGTTCTTCAAGAACTGACAACTGATGTAAAGTACATTGAAAATAAATAAAAATATAAATAAACAGCTTTCTTGCGTAGACTGAAAATGTGTGCCATCTGCCCCCCCTCCCTTACCCTATATTAATTTTGGTAAAAAGGAACTAAATAATAAAAATATGGAACATCAAACCGGGAACCGATATTCTGGTCCTGGTATATCATAAAGGCACCAGGACAAGAGCGCATACCCCTGAACGTATTCGGGTCGGGGAGGGCTCGTCATGAATTCCCTTGTTTTCTTCTTTTCTACATATTATGAGCATAATATTAGTTTTGATTTTTGGAATCAGACTGCTTGTAGAGTAGGCCCAGTCTCATCAAGTGTAGTAGCGCCAGAAAGAGAGTGAGAGAATTTGAATTTTTAAGTCCACTTTATGCACAGGCAGGCTAATCAGGACTGGACGTACAGTTTAAAGTGTGATCCGAACTACTGTGCAATGTGCCTCCGCTTGGATCCCTTGATTACAAGGTGAAGAGAGAGAGAGAGAGAGAGAGAGAGAGAGAGAGAGAGAGAGAGAGAGAGAGAGAGAGAAATGAAGGTATAGAGGATGGAGGAGCAGGAGATACGGAGCTGATTGTCGAGGAGGTTTGTAGTGCTGGGCACGGAGAAAAGTTTGGGAGGAGGAAGAGTCATCTTTGAAAAATGTAAGGCATTTTTTCACAAGTTTCAAACGTCTGCTATTTAAGTGTATTTTTGTCCAATGTCTAACTGACCTCATGGACACATCCAGCACTGAAGCTTAGAGTATGTATGCATTATGTAACAACAGAGATTTGAGCTGCCATCGTCAACTCCAGGGATGTGAAGTTTGAGTAACGTGACTTGGTTAGTGCAAATAGTCATTAAACAATGAGGTTACGTAACAGGGAGGTGTCGGCAATCAGTTACACTACCCAAAGAGACGACAATCAAAAGGCTTGAGTGTTGCAATTACTGTGGAACACTTGATGCTGCTAGCCGGGGCAGGGGGACGAGTGGAATAATGCCACAACAAATATTCACCGAGGTATAAATGTCCTCGAATACCGCCCCCCCCCCCCTCCAAAAATATTATCATTACTTCAAGGTTTAAAAATTCTCATTTTGTCAAGGACAAGGGGGGAACATTTTACACAGTCCCTTGCACACCACATAGTAACGTAACAATGACTGTATTATTTGCTTTTATTTAAATTACAGTAGAGCGTCGATTATCCGAACGTCGGTCAACCGAACGACCGCTTAACCGAACTGTGTACTCGCTCACTTTCAGATATCTGTAATGAAAAAAGTACGTGACTTAGCTGCTCGTAAGCGTGTAGGCTTGCTTAGACAGACCAAAATAAAGGATTTTTTTAAACGTTAATTTTGTGTACTGTGTGTATTGTTCATGCAAAATGCGTATGTAATATGTACATATTTTTGTTTAATAAACTGTACCACATACTATATATTCCTACTAAAGTTGCCTTTGTACGTTACTTTGTAATACATACTTAAAGAGATGCCTGTTTTTATGAATAAATTTACTGTACAGTACTTCTTTTTGGCAAATAAACATGTACAGTTCGATTATCCGAACAAACTAGTTTTCCGAACACCCATGTCCCCCAATTACTTCGGATAATCGACGCTCTACTGTATATTGAATTTTGTTCGATTGTTATAATCATCATTCATGCGCAAGAGGCAAGAAGGTTTAACCTGAAACTAAGTACTTGTTGCCAAAACTTCATTTTTCATGTAAACATGCTGACTGACTGTCCTGTTGCAAGAGTTGTTCGAAATGGCAAGCAAATATTATCAGGCCAGGCCACGGCCCGGCAGTGGGTACTAGCATCAATTATACAGGGCCACGAGAAGTTCTAAAATTTGCCATTTTAGTTTCAGCAGCACTTCTCGTTAAGAAATAATTTGATATGGAAATATTCTGATGGTAAGAGACCTGTAGGAAGGCCAAGACGAAGATGGAGGGACAACGTTGAGATGGACCTAAGGGAAATCGGTAGGGATGGAAAGGAGTATATAGAACTTGCTCAAGATAGGGACAGATGGAAGGCCTGTGTTGCTGCAGCCATGAACCTTCGGGTTTAAGAAGGCTAGGGAGTTAGTTAGTTTAGTTAATATTCTGAGTAATTGGAAATTTTCGGTGCTCCAAATGCAACATGCCAATAAAAATCAGCACTTACCAAATTAATTTAATAACATTGGTATGGGGAAACTACAAGATTACATTAGATCCAGTGGTTCCTAACTAATATAAACCTAATTTTATATTTGTCAACAAGCCTAGAGTCATAAACAATTACTCTTTATAATTATGCCGTAATATATTTAATTTCAATGGCACTTATAGGGACTGTGATTTAAATACAAAATTACCGAGCAGCTGTCTCACGAAGGTTGAGAACTACCTGCCTTAGAGGGTAATTATTTTCCTCTTTCCACCTGAAATACCTGCCGCCATGTGTTGGAAACACTCACGGGATATGTGCCAAGGTTCCCAGGAGAGAACAGAATAATCGCGGGAACTGTATACCAGGATAAACCTTTTATACTCTATGCTTCAGCCTCCCCTAAGCATAGATTCCGTTCTTCGAGAAGCAGCAGCCTATTTGCGACCACGCCATCAATAAGGTATTATTATTATATTTTTTTTTTAAAAAAAGGTGAAACATTTTCTGTATGGATTTCACTGTTTTGGCAAACCACATGATACATATTATACTACTAAGAAAATAATTCAAGTACGAAGGTAAAATCTGCACTCTTACAAGTTACAGCAAAATTTGCAGTATCTCACTGTTAGAACTTAACAGTCTGCCTGTTAATTTACAAAAACAGGACGTAAAGGATTTTAAAATTAAATTTGAATATTTTATCATGCATAAAGATAGCTAAAGATTATAGATTGCAGTTGAGTGAACCACAAATATATGTTTTAAAAACTGAATCATTAAAATTACATTAATTGCGTTTGACACTGAGTAATGGCCGTTAATACTTCAAAAACTGTAATAGTCCATTTTTACGGTAGTTTCATGGCAGTAGAACTTTGCAGTCTTAGACCGTCATTTTTCCAGAAAACGTTTTACAGAATAGTATCTTCAAAAACCTTAGCACATACTAAGTTATTACGATAAAACTTACATAACCATTGGTTATTTCGTTCAAGACTCAATAGTTCATGTTGTTTGGAGGATGTTGCGGTTATGCTCTAAAATCAACAAATCAGCTTCGACTTGTTTAAAACTAATGTTGCGTTTACTAGAACTGAAATGTTAGCGTGTGCGTATTATAGAATATTACATGAAATCAACCTGCTTTCCAGGTATACAAAAATATTACGATTCTGTGTCTTGGAAACATACTTAATAAAAAAAAAATATTTCTTTAAATTCAAATAGTGCAGATTGTAGACCTCATAACATATAGCTCTTAACACTTGCATGAAACGAACTACGAAAGCTATTCTAAGGCTAATCTCTCCGCAAACACAGCTAAGAATCTTGCCTCATTCTGGAAGTAGTTTCCTACACAGAACTAAATGTTATCTCTACGGAAACTCAGAACGCCCTTCTAATTCTCGTAACATATTCACCTCGCAAACACTGTTCATCGCTAAGCATGTATGCATGATCTTGCTCGATGTATCTTTCAGTGATGCAGAGCAGCTGCGAGATGTATCCAATTAGTACTCGTTGCATTTCCTGACAGATAAAAGCAACAGGAACTTGCTGATGGCCTTTCATATCTCCTTTCGGTGTCCCGCATTAAAATTTTGCCAAATGCTATGTTGGCGTAGTATATTTGTAACATGTAACATCGTGGCGTCTCAAAAGTTGCCATTTTACCAAAAAAAAAGATGTGAGCGAATCAAAACTTTTGAATTACATACAAAGTATAGTGTTTGAGATTTTGTTAAACATTTCGATTTTCCCCGGTTCAAATCCGGGAACTTTTATAACGTTGGAAGCGGCCCCGGCGTCCACCCAGCGTCGAATAACATGGGTACCTGGGGGGGGGGGTAAAGGCGGTCAGGGGCGTGATGCTGATCACATCACCCCAATCACGACGGATCAAGAAAGTGTGGGGCGTTACCCCTACACCCCCTATACGCCTTCATGGCGTGGTGCTAAGCACAGGGGAGCACTTTACCTTTTACCTTTTTTGATTTCGATTTTGCCAAATACAGATAGTAACTGTTCAACTCTATAAGAGAACCAGATGTTTGCGTTACTGTTTGACAGGTACTTTCAATATTAAGGAACAAGAATTACTGACTGCCGAGTTCATGAAAGTCTCTTAGTTTTATGACTGTTGCCTACACTTTGATCTTTGGTGTGTCTCCACAACATTAAATCACAAAATGAGCTGCAAATCCACTCAGCTGGGTCTCGCAGTACCCACCTGCGGGGAAAATGGCGAAGAGAAAATCTCTCGTGAACTAATAAGTGTTAATACGCGTGTCACAACTAAATGGCGGTGGAGTGCGTTAGGGAGTCGACATTTGATCTCACCGCCGAAATTCCCGTGCTCAACGCTCGGCCTGGGCACGGGTGTTCTTTGCGAGCATGCCATCACCAATTTCATCTGATCATCACCCAGCCTCAGCCAAAAGAGGCAGAAAGGCGACGCTAAAATTAAAAATACAAATCTATGATACTCATCCTAGTGAAGGCATGGTTAAACATGTTCCTGTAATAGCTGATGCACTTCAGTTGGTGATTAAAATAATATTTTACCAGGAAGCAATTCTGTTTCTGTTTTAAAGTTATTATTG
This sequence comes from Lepisma saccharinum, assembly GCF_977018435.1. Classification (NCBI taxonomy): domain Eukaryota; kingdom Metazoa; phylum Arthropoda; class Insecta; order Zygentoma; family Lepismatidae; genus Lepisma; species Lepisma saccharinum. Next base: position 44,411,124 of record NC_139239.1, on the reverse strand, counting down.
TCGCCATAACAACAAGACGCAGAACCCAACTGCTGAAAATATTCTGACATTGGGCTATTGATTAACATTAAAATCACTGTAACTGGATAAAAATCAGAAAAATTAATAAGGTACAGTTACTTTTGAAACACCTTGTATCTTTCAGGCTTGGGCATGGGTGTTCTTGCGACTGTCCCTTCATCAATTTCATCATATCATCACTAATCCTCATTGTCGCGATTAGACAAAAGCGTCGCTAAATAACAAAAATACAAATACTCCAAGTGTTGGGAAACATCGAGTCATCTTTTTTTAGAGCAGCAACCGCCCTCGATAAAACACAATCTCATTACAGAGATACAGGAAACTTGCTTTAAAATGTCTTCCTTCCCGAAAAGGCACTCAGGAACGTTCTGGATGAAATAAGATAATGGAACACAATGGCGTTACACGTTCAAGTGCACCGGGAAACAAGAATTTGCTGCATTAGCTTTCGGCTAACGGAAACCCTCGACAATTAGTTGCACCTCGCCAGGTATTGTGCTCTGGTAATGTATGTGACTTCAGGCAGCATCACTGCTACATTTTTACAATGCAGAGAAAAGTTGTTTTGAGTAAACGTTTTTCAACAACCGACAATGTTATGTCACTTTTGCGAAAGTGTAATTTTTAAAATATGGAGCCATGAAGGAAGACTTGTTTACATAAATATATGTAGGACAGCTGCGAGCGATTTGAACGATACTGACATCAAGAATACTTTCATAGTAGTTTTATCCATGTAAAGAAGTAATTGATGTCCGAAGGATGTAAAAAAATAATGTTAAGTTCTATCCTGTGTAAATGCACCGTGCCATGAATGCGCACAGGGGACATGTTGGTTGGGCAACACACATTCTCCATTTCGGCCATGGTGAAGGTGGTGTGATCAGCACCTCGTTACGGACACCTTTACCCTCACGTACTCATTGATGAGAGGCTGGGTTTTCTCCAGAGCTCTTATGCAGAGACAACGCCGATTCCCACATGAGATGAGCACCCTGGAATCGAACCTGGGTCACGCACGTGGCAATCAGATCAACCACTACAAAACCACAGACTGAAATACGCAGTAATTATAAAGTCAACTTAGACATTTCAAGTACAACTTTAGTGACAATGAAGTTCGACCAGTCACAAATATAGGAGTGCGTTGTGAAAGAAGGAGAACACATGCATATGCTGAACATATTTTATTCAGCAGGCTACATGGAACAAAGGAAAACATAAATTTCCGCTGCAACGCAGCAATGTATGGTGTCCAGACAAAATAAAACATTTTCGTCCATCTACACGTGACATTGAAGTTCGACCACTGTTAGAGGGGATCCTGTTTAGCATGGTGTGACGCCGCCCCGTCGGCGAATAACTGTGGCAATGCGTCGGGGCATGCTGCGGACGAGTCGTTCAAGGTATTCCACATCGATGCGGTGCCATTCCTCCTGCAGAGCAGCCACTGTCGTGGGTCCCCTCTGTTGCACACGTCGATTAAGAACACGCCACACATTCTCAATGGGCGAGAGGTCGGGACTCGATGGTGGCCATGGCAGAGTTCGCACGTGAAGGCGAGTCAACCATTCTCTTGTCAGTCGCGCTGTATGAGGCCTGGCATTGTCGTGTTGAAAGATGAGACGCCGCCTGTGGAACAGGTGCCTTCGCACTGTGGGAAGATGCCGCTCCAGTTTGCGTGTATAGGCGTGTGAATTCACAATGCCCTCACAGACGTGTAGTGGGCCAACCCCAGATGCCGTCATGCATCCCCATACCATCACTGACGCAGGTTTCTGTACCCGACGTGCATAACATTTTGCTTCATTCTGTTCCTCCTTCCGACAAATGACTGTTCTCCGTATTTTCCCGTACACAACATTGAAAATGGATTCGTCCGTCCACAAAACCCTGTTCCACTGCCGAAATGTCCATCCCCGGTACATTCGTGCCCACCGTAGTCGATTGCCTTTGTTCAACATGGAAAGGAAGGGTTTACGTTTCGCCTTGTACACTCGGTAACCGCATCGCTGTACGTAACGGCGAATGGTTCTGGTTGACACTTCAATGTGAAAGCGTTCTCGAGTCCACAGTCGTAATTCGGCCACAGAAACATGATTGTTGGTCTGGATATAGCGCCTAAATATCCGTAGGTCGCGCACGCTCAGCAGGCGTTTTCGACCGGGGGCCTTACCTGGCTCTGTAGTACCCGTATTTTGGTGGTGTTTGATGATGCAGTGGACGGTTGACTTGGGTAAGTTCAGTTGGCGCCCTATTTCCCGTTTACTGAGTCCTTCCCGTTGCAACTTCACCACTCTTCTCCTCACGGTGTTGTCAATAGGTTTGCCCCTGGCCATGGTGATGATGCACTGCGGTTCCTCGGTGCACAGCACGCGCTTATACTATGGCGGACTCCCTTATCGTGTCCGTGACGTCATGCTTCCGTCGATTGCGCCACTATCTGGAATTTACCGTATGGGTCTGGTGCCTGGTCGAAGTTCAATGTCACGCGTATAGTTCCCCGTTTTCGTTCTTTACGTGACCTTGGGTGCAACATGCTGGGATCACGATTCTTGCCTGCTCACACGCCTCCTCTTACACACATGCGTCACTTCTGCGGGTCACCCATTCCACCGCCTATGTCTCTGTGCATTTAATCACGTATTCCTTTCTGGTCGAACTTCATTGTCACCAAGGTCGTATCTGATACCTCTGCACATGAATAAAATGGCAAAGGGTCCCACCGGTAGCCCATGTGTTGTCGATGTATTAAAGAGACCTTCTTGAATCTTGATACATTGCTCAAGTTCCAAACACATTTCCTCGAATTTGAACTTTTCCTTTCTTTCACACCTCTCCTCAACATACAACCACCAAGATTCTTATTAAAAGTACCAACGGTTTGTGTGAAATGTTATGCTTTCTATATTTTCTGGGTGCCCTAATAGTCCGGCCCATATGTGCAGACTGAATTGTGCATTTTTATGACAAAAGCATGAAACTTCAAATATAGTTTAATATCAGTCTTAATATCATTTTAAAGATTGGAGGCATTTAAAATGCCCTGTTGGTCAGCAATGGCGAACATTTTCAAAATGGCGGCCGATTTATTAGTATAGGCTATCTTTTGACACAAGCAGTGTAAATGAACATTTATTGGTCCTGTTTGAAGATTTATCTCTCTTATTGGTCAAAGGAAAGGAAAACTTTCCAATAAGGCCTACGAAAGCATTCTAAATGCGTATTAATGACGAGAAATACCTTGTTTGCCTATGTTTAAGGGGTGCGTTTTTCAAGATTATTTATAATACCGTAGTAGGTTGCTGTTCAAACCTGAATCTGAACTGAAGTCTGAAGTGTAATCGTTAATTATCAGCACATTAGTTATTAATTATCATATTTCACTGATGTGGATATATGGATTGTATAAATTCCAGGGGCAAAAACACAAACAAAGACTGAACCATTTATAGTCCGGGAAATATGTGCAGATATTAGCTGAATTGTGCATTTTTGTAATAAAAGCATGAAAATTGGTCAATATATTAGTAACATCATATCAAAAGTTTTGAAGGTGGGTGGCACTAAAAATACCCCATAAGAGGGAGGTGTCATAGGGCCGTCATAGGGATCCTCAATACATCTTATGGGCTACATTTTGATACTATCGTCACTTCTTTTGTAATAAGGAGAAGGCCTAGAAAAGCCCCATGTCCAAGGTCACCTTGCTACTCTAACCGATGTATCGTGTCAGCCTTTTCGGCGAAAAGGTTATCGTATCGCGCCACGAAACCTTGATTTCCAATCGTGGGTAAGACATCGATATTAGGGATGGGCGGATCTGGATCTTTGAGGATTCGATTATTGAGGATTCGATTACCACATTCTAATGGATTTGGATAATGAAGATTCGGATATCGGATCCAGGATCCGGGTTTTCGGATATCGGATCCACGGACCGAAATTCACATATCAGATCAAGGATACGGATATCGGGTTCAGGGACCATGGTTCGGATATCCGATCGGGGATCGGAGATTCGGATATCGTATCCAAGTACGAGGTTAGGATATGTGATTGGGGATTGAAGACTCGGGATATCGAATCCAAGGTCCCAGCTTCGGATATCGGAGGCTCGGATAGCGGATGAAAGATTTGAGTCCTGCACGATTCGGATTTGAACGCCCATCCCTAACGATATTTGTTTTCCCATCATATCATTCATCTTCATCGTCGCGACTGCCCTAAAGAGATAGTACAGCGCAGTAAACTGAGCAGAATATAAACAAAAAGAAGCAAACATGAACACACACTGTGGGTATAACTTCTACTTCAATCGATCAAAAAAAAAAAAAAAAAAAGTCGTATGTCGAATGAGCCCGTAATTGAAATTACTCACAGCAACATTTTAAGAGCCGTTGTCATTCAGAACGCAACGGCGTCCGCAACCGCTTTATCAATTAACGACAAGCGCCACGCATTTGTAATTACAGCAGACATTTAATCACTGCCTGCCATGTTGCACACGAAGCTCGTGTGAGACATTAACACATGACACGCACTTCAGAGATCACGTGAGTTGCCAGCAGACTCGAGAACTGGTGGAGTAAACTGGGCGAATTGGGCACTCTATTATATTCTCGGGATTATCTATGTATGCAGAACTTGTTATATAATCAATTTGTCAACAATACTTCTCGTTCATTTAGTTCATTTTAGGACGCTTTTCTGAAAATTTTAGCTAATATCGACGTGAATACTCTTTTACTTTTTCTATTTCATTTATTTACCCATTGGCTTAATCACGGTGATGAAGATGAGTGATGAAATGGATGTTGGAACGAAGATAATTGTACACCCATGTCTTGTCCAGGATCCGAACCAAGGACCTTCGTAACATTTTACTCTGACCACTCCGCCACGGAAGCCCACTTTGAGCATCTGAAAAGGTATGCAACAAAAGAGAGTGAACGAATTTTAGCTAGTGAAACGGAATCTATCAATTAAAAATCATATTTTGGTGAACAATACGATCATTAAGTTTTTTTTAAAGCACTTTAAATTCCAATGCCAAAAATTATTGATGAGCTAAAAATAACAATGACAGTACAATTTTCTCAAAAAGCAGGAAATTTTATTTCCCAGAATCTGGAAATGTGGCCTGGATAAGTCTAGAGGAGGAAGATTAGTGGCAGGGGGGGGGTTGAGAAATTTGTAGTGTACCGACTTATCACGTCATCTAGATCCTTGTATCATGATCAATTATTCCTGTCAGTTCTTATCTATTGCCATGTACTAATTGTAGATGCATAATAGAATTGTGTATATCTGCAAGTTTGAAGCAAGATTAAAAGGCCAGGTTTATATATAGATGGCAGTTATTTATCAACACAGAATGAGGAATACTAGAATTCCATATTCACAAATATTAGAAATAATGATTGTGGCGAAGACACATACAAGTATCCCTTCTCCTGCCTCCCATCAACTTGGACAGTGGTTCAGGTATATACTTGACAATCTACAGGGAGGTTATTTCAGTCGTTCACCGCCAGAGTGACGGCCGTTCCGCGGACTCTTCATGCAACAGGTCCCGGCAAATTGCGTTCAGGAAGTCCGTAACAGAAACCGCTTGTTTTGTAATGTTTCCACTTTTCACAATTACAGTTACAATTACAATTGAAATAAGCACGTACCTTGTCGCACGGATGCAGGAAAAGGTGTCCTCCCAAATACAAATATTTCTGGCACCTTATTTCTGACATCTAATCTTAGATTAGTCATCGCTACTTTATTCTCAGTTGTCGCGACAGCGCCTGCAGCTTATCGGGGGTTGGGTGAGTTGTCAGCCGCGAGAGGGCGCTTCATACTGCACGTGTCGGCAGTGATGCCAACCGTAGGGACATGTCCCTACGCATAGGGACTTTTCACTAAATTTCGCCCGCGTAGGAACGTAGGGACAGATTTTGCCAAATGAGGGAAAACGTAGGTACTTTTTTCTATCTTGGTAAATTACATTTTATGAATTAGTTTATCTGGATACTTTAGCGAGGAGGAGAAAAAAGAACTAACTAACAGATCTCCATCAGAATTTTGGAACATGTTATCGGTTACCAAAAACTTTCAAGGCAAGTTCCTTTTTGAAAACATTTCCACTCTCGCGAAAATAGTGCTAACATTGCCGCATTCTAACGCGGAAACGGAAAGAATATTTTCAATGTTAAGTGATACAAAAACAAAAAAGGGAAATAAAATGGGACCAAAATTGTTAAAGAATGCAGGAAATACAGCATCACCAACCAACATCTATCTCTTCACAGCAGCAGCATGTATGACTTCAAATAACATAATCAACAGTAAACGACTCAACGTTATTCATTAGGGGTGTGCTGGATTCTTTACTTTAAAAAGTCGTTAATTCTCGACGTTTTCTGCCTTGTAAGTTTCTGGAACTTATCGAAAGTTGTAAGTTTTTATTCTAGAAATGCAAAAACAATCACTTAAAGTGAAAATGACTTGTAAAATTCGAGATTTCCAGTGCTTCGGGAAATTTCGAACATTTCCCGTCCAGAAAATTTTCCGACTTGGTCGGGAAATTGCAAATTTTTCAGTCCCGAATGTCGGGATTTAAAAAAAATACCGTCCCGATCCAGTCCCGACCCAAAAAATTCTGTCCAGCACACCCCTATTATTCATTAAGGCAAGAATTTACAATACCGGACCCTTCTGTAATTTCTATGCTACGTCTTATACTCACGAAATAATTATTCGTGATTATTTATCTCAAGTTAACATGTTGGGGTGAGGGGGAAAAAATGTTCATTAACGTGCAGAAGTTGTAAAATAAGCTTTTCAATTCTCGCAATGATTCTCCGTATACAAGTATGGTAGCCATATTTTGTTGATATGAACAAATAAAAATTAGTTACGCTGTCTACAGCGTTGCCACACTGTTGATTTCATACTTGGAGAGCATGGATCGTGTAAGAATGGCGGAAGAGAACAGTAAAAAAGTTGTTAATGTTGTACAGATTGTTAGGTGGAGTGTGCAGGAGGATGGCTGTGGGCTAATTAATAAACTTATGGATTTCAGTATATTGCCCAAAGAACGTGCTTACATGTGACAGCGACAATCACGATGTAGAAGAACTGATTTGATTACAGGTAAATTTGGCAACAGTACAACAATCATAAAATTGCAGGATACGAAAATGGCGTCTTCGATGATGAACGTTTGCCGTTAAAGTGCTACGAAAATAATATTTTTTATCGGTTCGTAATCACAATTACCGCAAAACCATTCAGGAATAGCCCCACTGACCATTCTCGGTAAGTTTAGGTTAAGTTAGGTTAGGCAAACATAGTTAAAATTTGGGCTCGAAAAAAACATGCACGGGTAGCCCAACAAACCATTGACGGATAGCCCCACGAACCATTCAGGTACGGTTAGGTTAGGTTAGGATAGGCAAACATAGTTAAAATTTGGGGTCGTAGTAATATCAGGAATGTATATTTCGTTTTTTAAGTATTGGAAACACAAAATCTTCCGGTAAATAATAAGCAATCGTGCCGATCGCGGACCACTCAATGTCACTTATTTTGCAATTTCTACACGTGACCCCCCAAATTTTAACTTCAAATTCGTGATTAGGAGGCCTCAATTAGTGAGTATGCGAAATATTACAAAAAATCGGGGAGAGGTCCTGTATTGTAAATTCGCTCCTTCATTAATTGTGGAAGCACCGAGCAGAAAGATTTGGTAAGTAAATGTGTATATTTTATCTTCTGTTTGCATGCTCATGAGGTGTTTTTTTTTAGTCACTTTACTTGGCGTAGGGACATTTGGTCAGTTGTAGGGACATTTTGACTACGTCTGTAGGGACATTGCCGAAAAATGGTTAGCAACACTGTCGGCTACCAGACGTCAGTGTACGTTCATGTTCACTTCTGTTCATTTATCAGTACGCGTGTTGCTTATACTGTGTTATTGTAATGTGCTTACTCGTGGCCAGTGCTTTATTGTGTGTTAATTGTTATTCATTCATTACTTATGTCGTTAAACAAATATAGTCTTGAACATATAGTTTTTATGTACGATAATTACGTGAAAACGAATTCTTGCAGAAAAGTGGTCAGGGATTACGATAGACAGGATCTCTTGAACCTAAGAAACGTGTTGTATTGCTGTTGAAGGAAGTCATTTTCAACATCTCTTATAACACAGGAGGTTAGTGATCATCATTATTATTACTTTTAAATATCATTTTACGCTTTCGGTTTGCTTTATGCGCCGGGATGCTGTCTTCCCTTTCTGTCAACTGAGGATAAAGTAGCGATGTCTAATCTAAGATTAGATGTCAGAAATAAGGTGCCGGAAATATTTGTATTTGGGAGGACACCTTTTCCTGCATCCGTGCGACAAGGTACGTGCTTATTTCAATTGTAATTGTAACTGTAATTGTGAAAAGTGGAAACATTACAAAACAAGCTGTTTCTGTTACGGACTTCCTGAACGCAATTTGCCGGGACCTGTTGCATGAAGAGTCCGCGGAACGGCCGTCACGCTGGCGGTGAACGACTGAAATAACCTCCCTGTAGTAATACGTAGTCAGGAGAAAATTAGCGTTGTTAGGAGCCAGGGGCTTGAATCCCGGTTTGAACATGGGTGTCATTTGTCAGTGTCCCATTATCAATTTCGTCATATCACCTTTCAATATCTTCTTCGCGATTAGCCAAAAGTGGCAGAAAAGCGAACAAAAATTAAGCAAATCAATCAAACAACCGTGAAAGAGCAAAATTCAGTTAAGAAGAATTAAAAATGCTTAAAATGCAATACAAGCAGCAAGTACTTCAGTTGAATTGTGTTAGTACATGTCGCTTTTCTTCCACTTTTGGCTAATTGCGACGATGAGAATGGATGGACACAATTCATACCGGTCTGGCCGCCAGAGCCTCGATAGTCTGCTAAATGCAGTACAGCATGAATTACGCGGAAGAGGCTGGAATTTGGGTGTCTTCAAAAAGGGACATATCAGAACCTGATTCCTCTACGAACGTTTCTGGCCGAAAAGGGAACTTTCCACTTCATCTGATGAAAACGAGGTTCTTGTTCCAGAAAAAAAAAAAAAAAACCTCTGCGTACGCCCTTGTATACGGAAGGACCTGAGATTCCAGACCGGAAACATCTCGCTGCGTGTAAGTTTCATGAGGAAGGCTCTACACAGCTTCGCTCTTATCTCCTGCAGCCGCCAGCCCAATCTCGGAAGATCCTCGTCTCTACGGAATCGCAACAATCGTAAGAGAGGTTGGAACGCAGCAATACGCCACCGGGAACCGAAGGGAAGGGGATCTCATCAAGTTCTCGGTGCCTGAACGAAGCGCCTCGCTTTTGGCAGTTGGAGCCGACGTCACCGATGTTTAAGAGCGGAGACTGGCAGCTGGCTTCACTCCAGGGAACTTGATCCTCCTACTTGGCTCCCACATCAACATATTTCTGCAAATGACAGCGACAACACGGTGTGAAATATTGCCTCTGAACTCTTACCCAGTTTGTTAAGAACGGTAGACTCCGAAAGAAACCTTCTTCTCTTTCATCTGCAACGCTTCCGCGACACTATTCAACTGCGAAACATGTGGATCGAGAGAACTAGAATGGAGAACATATTAATTTCATGACTGGGTGGATCTCCTTTTGTTAAAATCGCAAGAGTTCGCCCAGGCAAATTTGACATTTTATCCTGGATAGGGCAAAACTAAAATAAAAGGTGATTCTGTATATAGATGTTCAGAATATTGGGAAAATTCAAACTACTGATAAGTTGTTGACAAGACAAGCACCCGGGCAAAGCGCTTGTTCTCAACTCACAATCACAACCAGATGGCTATCTGCTTGAAGCATTGTGCGTGACAGTACAGTCGTTAAGATTCCAAACGTTGTAGAAGCACGTTCCAGAATGGTGCGAAAAAATTCAACACGGGGATGGTATTTTGCGATTTATGTTGGCCAATCACAATTCTATCGCAGATCCGCGCGTCTAGCGTAAGGCCCGCTTTAGACGAAACCATTTCCTTTAACATTTTTGCTACGTAAATGCTTCCAAAAATCTTATAGCAGATGGTACTTTACACGGAAGCACTTCATGTAAAATTTAGGTAAGCTTTTGCGATTACAATGTATAACATATACAGCACGAAAGACACGTCGAGTTACACCATCTATGCTGAGTGCAGGGTGGTGCAGGGTGCTTACAATTGAAACAACTAAAATATTCTTCCATACGTGCACAGTAAATGTTGTAAAGTATATATTTATGGAACGCCATTGTTTTGTACCTAATATTGTTTTATATGAAACGTTATTCCTCTCTGTTGAATAGTTAACGGCTTTTAAAAATGTGAAGTGATACATTGTTTACATCTCGCGCGGCCGCCATCACACCTGCACTCGTGACCTAGAGGTCGTTTCTGATTGGTTATGCTACGAAAAATGCTACGGAAATAGGACCGATTCTATCCTTGAGAAATGCCATGAAATGTGCCATGGCATCTGGAAAGCCATAAGATTTCTCACTTTACACGGTTGCATTTTGGTCATGGCGTAAATGTTAAGAAAAAATGCTAAGGAAAATGCTTTCGTCTAAAGCGGGCTTAAGGCTAACTGTAAAATGGTTTAGCCACGGATTGGATCTGAAGGATGGTCCACACTGTGCAGGTTTTTTAAAACACTTTTTTACCTCTCTAGATCAATCGTGAAGATCAGGATGAATGGCGAATTGAACAAATACAGAGTATACGAAGGAACAAAAAGATGAGCCTTAAAGCCTCCCCGATTGCATAGTGGTTCGGATTCCACTTTAAATTGAAGTTTCAGTCTAGATTAGTCTACACTATCTAAAATATAGCATAAAACAGAGTTAAAGATCAGTCCAGGCAGTAACGACGCCAGAAATAATTTAGAAGAGGGGCAGGAAAAGGGGCAAAGAACCAAAAGTTTTCAGAAGTTCGAAAGTACGCGTATTAATTGAATACTTTTATGTAAATAATGATGCCATTATTATGATAGCCAACATATTTGTTTCCCCTAGAAAACAAAGGGCACGGAGAGAATAAGGGTCATCACCCTTCTGGGGGCCCTGATCTACACTGGAGGATCTTTAGCGTCGAGAATAAACCTAGGACATCTGATTCGCATTGTTAAGTCGAGAGAATCTCTTCACTTCAGTTTTTCAAGATGACCGACATTAGCTCTCCAAAGCTCTGAATCTTCTCCAGAACTGAGTTGGTCGATAGAGCGAGAGACCGTCATGATTCATCATCAGGAAAAGTTCCAGTCGTACGTCACAAGAATTGTACTGTAGGGTAAGAAAATATTCTAACAGTTTTCTGACACAAAGACTTTCCACTTGCTGTTAAAACCGTATGCGAGTACAAAAAGTATGCAAGACAGGCAAATCTTGCTGCTATTACCACAGGCTATTACTTATCAAGTTTTCGTTTTCCCATCCCGGCCTGTTTTCCCTCCTTCCACCTGAAGAGCTTCTTGATTGCAAGAAGATAACGAAGGAAGTTTCGCACTGCTTTTGACATAAGATTGATGGTGAAAGTCTTCTCCTCCCTGGAGCATTCCTGTTTTTATGCCTCTGTTCCTTCTTGTCAATGGAACTTATCTTGAACACACGGCGTCAAATTGATTGAAGAATATGGTCTGCTGTAGTCACGTCTTCAGTCCCTCACAGTGAATGTTTTGGTTCTGAAAACAGAAGTTCTCCTTTCGCTTCCTATATTCTTTAGTCATTTATATTGATTTTAATGACATATGCAACTACTAAACTTCACTTACTATGCAAGAGAATCAGTTTATTCAACAAATTAATAAAATTAAACTTTCAAAAACTTGTAAAAATATCATCTCCCATCAAGTTCTGGAAAGTAATAAAAAAACTTAACTTCCAGGATTTTTTAGTTTTCCCAGATCAGTGGGTAACCTCTCTGTATTACTAACTCTTTCTGCCAGCAAATACAGTAAAGTGACGAGAAATAAATTTCAACCCCACACTACTTTTCTATATCAGGATGATGCAAGATTCCATCCGATATATTCCTTCTGAAGACACGGCCAAAATTGACCAGCTCCTTGATACGGGCACAACGAGGGAAAAAATTCCCGATACACGTCGGTTCGGAGCGGCGAAAGGCGCATGGAACATTCCACACGGCGGTTCGGAGCGCCATAGTGGGCGACAAGCTTTAACGAGACATCATTTAACCGTGGTTGTATGCTCATTGAAGAACTGAAAGGTGTCCTGAGTGGGCGGCACGGTCTGCTTCTAAACGGCAGTCTAATGGAGACGCCAAACTATCCGCTCAGGACTGCTGGCTGCTGAACTCAGATAACAGAGCCCGGATGCGAGTCCCAGTCGTCACCGGCCGCTGTTAAGAAACCAATAAAGCGTTATATTAGTCATTACATGCGGATTGCCAGCCGAAGGATGCTCGTCAAGTCAGCAGTCTTCACGGCGAAGGAGAGAACAAGGAAATGAAGCAGAAGGCTTCTATGCAGAAATGACAGAAACAGCTCCTCTACATTGCATGGTTACACAATAACGTACCATTCTATTCGTAGCTACAAATCCATAAGCAAACTAAACGTTTGAGCTGAAATAGGAGATAGGTTCTTAAGTTAGCAAAGGAAAAAATGAAAAACAGCACCGAGGGTTACTTGTATAGTGTCTCTCAAAAGTTTTACACTGTAAAAAAAAATACACTTCTTGTACACTTTTGGTACACTTTCTTGCATATAATATGCACAAGATGTGTACTGAAGGTGTTGCAAAAGTGTACTTAAAGTGTTCTAGATGTGTGCGACCCGAAATGACGAAATTTTGTACACTTGTTGCACACTTTGGGGACACATTCAAAGTTGTGTGCACTTCTTCAACGCTTTGTCTAAAGTAAGTCTGTACACTTCTTGTACACTTTTGTAGCACATGATTTCATTTTGTGTTGTTGGTCATATCGATTGTTATTTTATACTTTTTTGACAAATGAATATCTTATGAACATAAATCAATTTCATTATATAAAGCAGTAACACACTTGAAAGCAAGCAACATTAAACAATAACAAAATATAACTATTTTTTTTCCTGGAACACATGGAAATTGCATTGCATCATGAAACTATCAATACTTTTTTGTTTAATGTACCAATTTGATAATTGGATAAATCTCATTAAAATTGAAGAAGGAGCAAGTTGAATGTTCCGAGGAAATTAATAGATTTTCTTAAATCGAACTATTCATCTTTAAAGCACACCAAAACAGATCGTTAACTTCGGGGGGCTGGTTGTTGCTGGAAACTTGTCATCATCATTATTATGTAACGCCACTTACTTCGCCTTACACAGAAAAAACTGGTTTGTTTGGAATTACCAAAAAAGTTTGGTTGAGCTGTTTGGTTATTCTTTTTGTTTCCGGTAACCAAATTTTGCTTGTAATTACTAAATAATTTTGTTTAAGAATACCAAAAAATTTGGTCAGACGAAATTTGGTACTCGTAAACAAAATGATACATATGTAAGTAAAGAGAAGCAAAACGTTTGGTTAAATTTACTATATGTGCGTGAGCGTGCTTCTGAATTTGAAATAACGATTGTCCAGTTTCGTCGAGTGTAGTATGAAAATACTTTGTCGAAAATTGAAACTCATGTATATAGATAATTACTCGAAGCAAGTCTTTATGTTGTTGTGTAACCTAATATTCAGAAAAAAGCTCAGAATATACTTACTTTATACTGAGTTTCCTACACCGGCCGCTAGATGGTTCTGTCAAAATGTGTACAAGAAACATACGTTTTTGTACAACAAATAATGATACGTTTGATTGTAATCATAGTGAAAAATTGTGCTTTAACACTCTTCGAAAAATATGTGAACATCTAAGATACAAATTAAAGAAGAAAATGTACTGCAGTGAATAAAAGTGAATCTCCCATGAGCAACCTTTTTGATTCTGGACTATATAAGTAGAAGGTACGTGAGTCGCAGAAAAACAAACACGCATCACACAAAATTTAAGGTTGTTGCTTTTTCCTCCTTCAATTGTGAAGTTAAATGTGAGTCAACAGTATTTTTATTTTAGAAACTACTGAATTGCGATATCTCTCATGTGTGCAAGAAGTGTCGCTCAAGTATTTTCACAAGTGTTCCAAATGTGTAAAGTGTACCAGAAGTGATCAAAAGTAGTTTCTGCAGCACACTTCTTACACACTTTTGGGACACCTTTATATTGGAAGCACTTCCTGTACACTTCTTTTGCTGCACTTTTTGTACACTTCCTGTACACTTTGAAGCACTTCCTGTACACTATTGAAGCTCTTCCTATACACTTCTTGTGCCCATTTAATGTGTACAAGAAGTGATAAAAAGTAGTTTCTAGGAAGTGTTAAAAAAGTGTGCAGAAAGTGTATTTTTTTTTTACAGTGTAGGACAAAGACATTTTAAACTAGGCAACCCAATTTACACTAGCCGTTGGTGGGTTGCGTACAGAGTTAGGCTCCATTTCAGGGTTGCCACATGCACAATAGATATTTATAAAATAAACGAAAGAAATATAAACAAGTATTATTGTATAAAATTATTAAAAATATCACTATTATATCGCAAATGACAAAATTCTTTCTGAAAGAAAAAAATAGGTTTTCTAGTATTTCATCGCTGATGAGTCTACAGTAAGGAAAAGAGGTGAGAGGAAACGAAAGGTTGCAAAAGAGAGGAGAAAGAGAAAGCGAAAGGAGAAGAGGAAAAGTAGAGGAGAGAAGAAAGATAGGATAGACGAGGAGAGGAGATGTAGTGAGGAGAATGGAAAAAGAGAGATGAGGAAAAAATAACAAAGAAGAGAAAAGAGGAGGAAAACGAGAGGAGAGGAGAGGAGGAGACGAGAAGACGGAAGTGGAGAGTAGAGTAAAGGAGAGAAAAAGAGAAGAACGAAAAAAGAGAGAATAGTGCAGTGGAGTCGGAAATCTAAGACAGGAAAGGAGATAAGAGGAGTGGAGAAGAGTGGGATGGAGATAAGATGCGAGAAAAGTAGGGAAGGCGATATGAGATAAAAGCAGAACGGAAAGAGGGGAGAGAAGAAGGAGAAGGAACTGGAGAGAAGAGGTAGTTGCAGAAAATATCGTCTGAGCGTCAAGAATGGATGCATTGGTCAAATTACCGACATGAAACATTCAATAACATTTTGAAATGTACTGGAGAATATATTAGATCGGTGCGAAATGCCTTTTGGCTGAGTTCAGAGCAAATTAAAATCTTCCATGTAAGATCTTTGATTTTACCTGCGATTTCACCACTAAAAAAATGAATGTAATTTTTAATATTTATAAGAATTATTCAATTTTTCTCCACTTCTCGGTTCGTTGAAATGGAGAATTTTTAATTCAATATTTCCCCTCCCCCCATCGTTAATTCCAAACTGAATCATTCCGTTTCACACGGCGTGGACAATGAACACAATGGGATATGTCTAAAACTTACGAAAATTTTCTGCCACCGGAAGGGTTTGAACCTACGACCATCAGATTGACAATCCTGAACGGTAGCCACTACGCTACAAGCTTTAGCTCCTTAAACCAGGTAGAAGAACCACTACACCACGCCTTTACCTCCGAATTAAACAACAATTTTCTTTAAGTATTCTGTCCCTCCAATATTGTAAATGTCGTTTGGTATACGTGTAGTTGAACTTTTACTTTAATTTTGATTTGCTTTCTTGTAGTATAACCAATATCTTCGAGAAATAATTTTCGAAGTGATTAAAAACGAGAATATTGGTAGTTGTGAAAATGCGAGTTATTTCTTCTAACTTATTATTGTGATTAGACATTATTAATGGAAAATATCTAGAGGCTTGAACATTACAGGACGATGTTCTTTTCCTGTGATACTGTAACAGACAAAATGCTTGTTTACTGATGCAAGTCTTGTGTCCAGAACAGTCTTATGAAATGTATTTGCTGTTGCGTAAGATAACACGAAATAATTACACCGTGTGCGAACTACCAAATCTGTGCAGCGTTATACGTAAACAGGCGGAAAATTTTATTCATAAAATCACTTCACATTTGACAGTGTTAGTCAAGAGAGACTCGTGGGACACTGTGTTAAGGTTCTGGACTAAATCCTTCTAATTTTTCTTCCTCGAAGAACAACAATTTCTAAGGAAGAGCAACAGTGATGATCTTTCTTACTTCTTTTAAATGCTTACACTTTCCTTTAATTGGGTTAAAAATAAAGAATATTGCTTGCATTTCTGTCATTGACGTAGACCAGAGAGAGAGAGAGAGAGAGACAGACAGACAGATATTACAAATAGGTAGTTGAAATAGTGCGAGCCCCATTCAAAAGTCATGATAATTCTATGTTGCGTACTTAGAATTATTCATACAATAAAGAACATGTCTAATTGTGAGTTAACAAAAAAAACAATAATAAAGAGACATATTCGATTGCAGTTCGAAAAAGTCGGGACAGGAGTTGAAAATAACGTACTGTCCTGACTAAATCGGTGAATCGGACGTCTGGTAGCCTTGCATCAATGATTATAAAACTAAAACCACCCAATATTGCAGCTTGAAGACTTTTGCGCATGAAACAGATTCATTTATACAAAAGCAAAATTGAAATTTTTACTCATTTCAAAAATCGACGATGTTATTTTCGTATTTATTTATTTATAGGTTCACATTTAAATATTTTAGGGTTCCAGGGGGAAGCATGGCCCACATGGCCCCTCCCCTGGGTACTGACCTTACGTAGACAGTGAAAGAGAAATTTTGGAGAACCTTTGTATTAAATTTAGTATTTACATTCACCTTATGCTCAGATAGGTTAAACCGTTTATTGACAATCGTGAACTTTTCGTTTAATAGATAATATTTGGTTTTAAACAACGGGAGAACATTGGTCGAATTTCCTTTCTTGCTCTTTTGAGAGAATATATACTTCTACAATAGCAATCGCGTTCGGAAACCGTGAAAAAAATGACTTGGTTTTCAAAGGCAGACAAGCTTGGTAGTCTAGCTTGCTCGGGATCAAAGTGACTCACTCACGCTATTCAAGACCGCTTCTTATCGCAAAACACTGTGCTTCGATGCACAGTGTCTGCACCCAGCACGTTACAAGTGACCAGAGTCGAATTTTAAAGAGAATCTGAAGAATGGTAGATTTCATCAGAGGCGGCTAGGTAGGCACCAGCTCAACATGCAATAGTTTAAGTGATAATTCCTGACAAACAAAAAACCGTATTGAATAATTATTGGGATAGTAATACGTGTATCCGCTCCTTTTTAACAATGTAACCTTGAAGACAATCTGTATTCCATTTATTTATATTGGCAACTTGGTCAACCGGAGGTTATTTTATGGCCTTCGATAATCGAATTGTCTGATCGATTATTTTTTGTTTACCCAGGAGATTTCCGAGACCGGGTTACGCTACTCACTCGTAGCTCCCCAATTTTTTCACGATGGTGGGTTGCCACGGGTCCCATACACAGGCCGAGAACCTAGAGAGTGAGCATAGGCGGACCTGAATCCATGCCGTCCTGCAGTCGGAGGCCACGGAGGAGGACTTTTCTTATTTTACCTTTGGCTAATCGCGACGATGAGGATGAATAATGAATAGAAAGGTCACGCACAAAGTAGAGGACGATCTTCAACCTGTTAAATGACGAGTTCAAGCCCTAAATATGAGGATTTTAACCTTAGACTACCTCAATTTCAAAATTATAAATGCCTACTTACACTAAACTTCTCATCAAGGCCAAAATAGTTTGTAACTGTGAAACTACCCCTGAATACAAATTGACATTTTTTTCCATGTGAGTAAGAATTAAATGTGTGGTATACAGAGATAGATGATACCTTTTGAGAAACAATTAACTGTACCCTGTCCCAGCATCTCTGGAGCAAAGCCGCGCATAGCGGAAGAGAAGTGAGAGAGGGGAGAGGGGATCGAGTGGACAGAGCGAATCAGTGCACGCTGCTGGGAAGGCTGGTAACTGCAGTGGCTTTCCTCCCTCCACGCAATCCCATTCCTCTCAGTGTTCATCGCTGCTCAGATACTTGTTTTCGTTCACCTGCTCCAGAGATAAGTGGGACAGAGTGTAGTTCGCATACATGTAGCAAGTAAAGAAACTTATCCCAGAATGAAAATTCCACATAGTTTTAAAACGTTTGTTTAAGCAATGAATAACTGGAAACGGATCACACATAATTCCCTTGCCAAAATCTAGTGGTGGAAAATTAATTTCAAGACATTTCATATCTATTCACCGTATCCCAAGTTATAAGGAACTATTTTGTAGATGTTCATGAAACCGTTATAAAATTACAAATAAAATATATTCACAAGCTTAGATATACTAATACGAAGAAAGAAATTCAGAGTAAAATTTCAAATAATGCATGAGTATAAAGTTATTCTAGAAGTACAGAGCTATATCTGAGTATTTAACTTCTTTTTTGCAGATAACGTTTACAATATTGAGGCGAAAGAATAATTAGGAACAGTAGCTCCAAGAAAACAAAGGGGGGAGTGTATTGGTTAGAGTTCTTGAAAGCATTGCGGTCCCACGTTCGATCCTCCATGCTAGATGTTCCTTAAAAAAGAATCCCTTCCATTAAACAAGAGCATGGTAACATTATTTGTAATAGCAGTATATAGTTGCTACATTGTTCTGCATATGGAATTTATTTAAAAAAATAAACAAATAAATGAATTGACACACGTTTAACGGGATATTTTTATATATAAGATCATGGATTATGATATTCTAACGATAATTGTGTACTGCTTCAAAGACATTGACAAATATTAATGAAATAACTATTTATATGTGTGGCAATGCAGAACATGCTAATTTTACCCCTTTTCCCACTTGAGTTCAATGCAAGGATGTGTAAAAATTTAAATTTTGCTTTTGTATAAATGAATCTGTTTATTGCGCAAAAGTCTTCAAGCTGCAATATTGGATGGTTTTAGTTTTATAATCATTGATGCAAGGCTACCAGACGTCCGATTCACCGATTTAGTCAGGACAGTACGTTATTTTCAATTCCTGTCCCGACTTTTTCGAACTGCAATCGAAAATGTCTCTTTATTATTGTTTTTTTTTTTTTGTTAACTCACAATTAGACATGTTCTTTATTGTATGAATAATTAAGTACGCAACATAGAATTATCATGACTTTTTAATGGGGCTCGCACTATTTCAACTACCTATTTGTAATATCTGTCTGTCTGTCTCTCTCTCTCTCTCTCTCTCTCTGGTCTACGTCAATGACAGAAATGCAAGCAATATTCTTATTTATTTTTAACCCAATTAAAGGAAAGTGTAAGCATTTAAAAGAAGTAAGAAAGATCATCACTGTTGCTCTTCCTTAGAAATTGTTGTTCTTCGAGGAAGAAAAATTAGAAGGATTTAGTCCAGAACCTTAACACAGTGTCCCACGAGTCTCTCTTGACTAACACTGTCAAATGTGAAGTGATTTTATGAATAAAATTTTCCGCCTGTTTACGTATAACGCTGCACAGATTTGGTAGTTCGCACACGGTGTAATTATTTCGTGTTATCTTACGCAACAGTAAATACATTTCATTAGACTGTTCTGGACACAAGACTTGCATCAGTAAACAAGCATTTTGTCTGTTACAGTATCACAGGAAAAGAACATCGTCCTGTAATGTTCAAGCCTCTAGATATTTTCCATTAATAATGTCTAATCACAATAATAAGTTAGAAGAAATAACTCGCATTTTCACAACTACCAATATTCTCGTTTTTAATCACTTCGAAAATTATTTCTCGAAGATATTGGTTATACTACAAGAAAGCAAATCAAAATTAAAGTAAAAGTTCAACTACACGTATACCAAACGACATTTACAATATTGGAGGGACAGAATACTTAAAGAAAATTGTTGTTTAATTCGGAGGTAAAGGCGTGGTGTAGTGGTTCTTCTACCTGGTTTAAGGAGCTAAAGCTTGTAGCGTAGTGGCTACCGTTCAGGATTGTCAATCTGATGGTCGTAGGTTCAAACCCTTCCGGTGGCAGAAAATTTTCGTAAGTTTTAGACATATCCCATTGTGTTCATTGTCCACGCCGTGTGAAACGGAATGATTCAGTTTGGAATTAACGATGGGGGGAGGGGAAATATTGAATTAAAAATTCTCCATTTCAACGAACCGAGAAGTGGAGAAAAATTGAATAATTCTTATAAATATTAAAAATTACATTCATTTTTTTAGTGGTGTAATCGCAGGTAAAATCAAAGATCTTACATGGAAGATTTTAATTTGCTCTGAACTCAGCCAAAAGGCATTTCGCACCGATCTAATATATTCTCCAGTACATTTCAAAATGTTATTGAATGTTTCATGTCGGTAATTTGACCAATGCATCCATTCTTGACGCTCAGACGATATTTTCTGCAACTACCTCTTCTCTCCAGTTCCTTCTCCTTCTTCTCTCCCCTCTTTCCGTTCTGCTTTTATCTCATATCGCCTTCCCTACTTTTCTCGCATCTTATCTCCATCCCACTCTTCTCCACTCCTCTTATCTCCTTTCCTGTCTTAGATTTCCGACTCCACTGCACTATTCTCTCTTTTTCGTTCTTCTCTTTTTCTCTCCTTTACTCTACTCTCCACTTCCGTCTTCTCGTCTCCTCCTCTCCTCTCCTCTCCTCTCGTTTTCCTCCTCTTTTCTCTTCTTTGTTCTTTTTCCTCATCTCTCTTTTTCCATTCTCCTCACTACATCTCCTCTCCTCGTCTATCCTATCTTTCTTCTCTCCTCTACTTTTCCTCTTCTCCTTTCGCTTTCTCTTTCTCCTCTCTTTTGCAACCTTTCGTTTCCTCTCACCTCTTTTCCTTACTGTAGACTCATCAGCGATGAAATACTAGAAAACCTATTTTTTTCTTTCAGAAAGAATTTTGTCATTTGCGATATAATAGTGATATTTTTAATAATTTTATACAATAATACTTGTTTATATTTCTTTCGTTTATTTTATAAATATCTATTGTGCATGTGGCAACCCTGAAATGGAGCCTAACTCTGCACGCAACCCACCAACGGCTTGTGTAAACTGGGTTGCCTAGTTTAAAATGTCATTGTCCTAAAACTTTTGAGAGACAATGTACCAATTCACTTGAATTAAATTCAGAGGGGAAAAAATGATATTAATAAGGGAATTAAAAACTTATTTAATTCAGGTTATAAACGATTGCGCTCTTCTCTAATACCAAAAGTTAAAATATGGAAAACAATACTTCTTGCCTTTAACATTATACAGCCTTACACAAAAAGAGGAGCATAAATACTTTTAAAATAAATACTAGGGAAAATATTTGGATATAAGGAGATGAAGAAACAGGTGAGTGGAGAAAGTCACCTAACACTGTGAACTACACAATTTCTATTTATGCCCTGATATTAATTAGGATTAATCAAGACGACTTGGATAAGAGGAGCGCGTGACACGCACGGAGAAGGTAAGAAGAGTTAAAAAAAATCCCTGTTGGAGAACCTGGTGGTAAGAGATCTGTAGAAAGACCTCGACGATAATGGAAAGACAACGTGGAGAAGAACCCGGATGATCAAAGTTGGGCTGACGTTATCCGTGATGGGGATAGGTGGGGAGTTTGTGACATTGCGGCAAAAGTCCTTCGTGTTCCATAGTGTAGGAACATTTCGACGGTATCTTATCTACCTCAAATTTGATGCCCTCATCCCCATAGTTTATGTATACAAAAATTTCAGACCTGTCTCCTAGTTTCCGCTCTTGCAAACATCTCAAGGATTGCCAAGTTGTGTAACGACGGAACAAATTCAACCGTTCCTATTTGGCTTCCCAATCGACACAGTTACCTCAGACTCAATCAGCAAAACTGCTGAATCGCCCTCAGTTAATTAAGCGAATAAACATTTCCCGACGGTCCGTAAAGGAAACCCGCAGATCTCTTGAAAAGAGCAAAGGCTCATGAAGTATTTTCCTTCCAGGCTAATTTCGCTGAACTTGTATTTTCTTGGATGCGCGGAAGAAGAAAGAGAAAAACTTAAGCAAAAATGCACCTGGTTTAATAAATCAGTGTTCCTATCTTTTAACATGTCGGATCGCGTTATATCGAGGTTCTAGTTGAATGTTCGGTTTCTAAATTTCGGGATACACTTTAAAGCGCACGCGCATAGTAGAGTCCATCAATTTTCAGGTGGATAACAAGATACCGCCGAAATGTCCCTCTACATCTTATGGACGGAAGAAACGCTTAGTTTAATCCGCACAATCTCTTTTGAAACATTCATCACCTACAATGAACTAAAACTACCTATCTGGCCTCTCGACTGCACAGAGATATACAAGAAAAGGAAATTATGCTGAATACAAATTCAAATTGGCCACGATAGAATATACAGGTACATGCTCTGCTCTGTACGATTGCAGGCCGATCTCTAAACTTGGCTACCCAGCAAGAACACAGTCGCGACATGTCCACAGGGTGCTTTCGACTGTCTACACTGAACATACCTGTTGTATGGCTATTTTTTACTTCTGGAATTTCGATACTGCGTGGTACATACCTGTAAGAAAAGAAATTGATTTTAAAAAATGAACACTGATTAAAATATACTTCATTATACATATTAAAAGCTAAGACCCAGATTTTTAAGAAAACATACCTTTCCTGCTTGTAAATGTGAGTTCGCTACCAACTTACAAAATCTGACCATGGTAACTAGAGCCTAAATACTGATCATTTCACACAAAAATACATATTTTCAATTTTTCATGTGGAGACACGTACATATTTCTTAAAATTTGCTTTCACAAAGCATTGATTTTTAGTTAGAAAGTGTAAAGTAAACTTTAAAATATTGAAACATTTTCTTAATTTGTTCCAAGATTTACCAGAATGGGATCGAATTATTACACTTTTAATATCCCGGTAAGGACACGGCAACAATGGTCACGTATGATCCAATTCAACACAAAGTAACCAATCACAGTTCAGCAACTCAATTGCTTGAAAGTTTACAAATAAATTTTCCCACAAATGCATCCTACATGTTGAAATAATCAGTAAGGGTAAATGAAACTTGACTGTTATGTGTAAATATGCCAAATTGTGTAAGAAAATTTCAAAATGTTGACAAATATTTTTCAATTGTTAGGACATAATGAAACAATTTCCACATTTTTAGCACCTACGAATTCGGGTCCTACTAACCACAATAGTATGTCAGAGCCTTAAGCTCTTTTTTTTTAAAAAAAAAAAAAAAAAAAATGAGAAAAGTTGTCAGGCCTTGCCGAGCAGAAACGTTGGGATTTGAGCAAACTCGGCTGAAGATAAACCAGTGTTCCCTATTCCTCACAGTACATTTTCTACGAAATATTTTAGGGAAAAACACAAAGTAACAATTCGTTTATTAATATACAATGCATTTTATTATCTTCTTCACTTACGATGCAAAATAATAATAATAACTGATTGATCTTCAAGGGTTGACTGGAAATAAGAAAATTCGCCACCGACAAACGCTCACTTTGAAGGTTGACCAACTACTGAGGAGAGCGGCGACTATTTTCCTGGGCTGGATACTGGACATGTTAGCGAGTAATGCTGTAGGAGACACAGATTCGGAATACATTAAATCAAGATTGATGGACTTTCATATTATTGAGTACATTACGAAGCTGATTTTACTTGATAAAGGAAAGTATAGCGATTCCTATAGTGCTTTAGTCTAGTTTCTGGGGTATTTGTGAAAGATGTGCGCCTACCCCAGACGCCATTTCTTTTTATAATTCCCCAAGGAAAAGGCTGAAAAATGGATCATCTTACACAAGAGTGCCCCTCATACTGAGACACACAAACGTGTAAACTAGCAGTCAACGTGAATGCCGCTGGGAAAAAAACCTTTGCAGCCTTCTCCAGCTGCCAAAAGGCATCGAATTACGTCTTCCCAATAGCCATCAATGTTCCGTTGAGACGCAGCGACCAAAGCTTTCGGTACAGCGCAAGATAAACGAGGATGCGGTGTAATAGGTTTCCATTCTCCGGCTGCCGATGCTCCTCTTGCCGGAGGAAATGTTTTCGCAGCTCACGACGAAGCCAACGCTTCGGGAGTCCATCGGTCACCCTCCGAACTCACAAAAGGCACCTTGCCCTGTGGAAGGATCTTAATAGCTTCAGATAAGATTGATGAAACGCATATCTGTCGACCCGAACGGCAAGTTCCAGAGTAACGAGACGTTTGACTGAAGCGAGCGACTAAGCAAGAAGCAATCCTAGACAGTTTCGGCGTCCAACGCGGGAATTCAGATCGAGTTAAATCCATTCCCTCCATCTCTCAATATCAGTTTTTTTTTAAAGTTAGGCAAAAACGATTTTCAAAAGTCCACATTCTGCATATATAAATCGTGCAATGAAACCTGCAGTTTATCAAGAATCAACGCTCTGCCATTCCTAAATTCAAAATTTGCGGTAATAACAGCTACACAAACTTTCCGTTTGTCCTATCCTATAGATGTATTCAATTTAGACCCATCCTTATGATTCGCAGAAGAAGAAGGTTCCACCGTACATTGATCGTTTGCTGTAGCACACACCTAAACCAACAGTGCAGTGAGTGGCAACAATCTGTTCAGAACAGGCTGCTCTATTCAGCCCCTTTCTTTCATCTTGAAATAGCGGAAAATACAAGAAACTAATACGCATTTTTAAGATGATCTAGATTGTTAAAGTAATTGATAACGTTACATCCCCTATATTTAGTTCATATGAACTCTAAACCTGAAGCCTGTAGCTTCCTTCTGGTTCATTGTCTTGGTCTTCCAACAGCTCTCTTACATGAATAGATGAACAGGCGCCTCGAGATTTATTTCCAGGCAAGGTGAAGGCAGGTATTACATAGACTCTATACTCTGTCTCGGGTATCTCTGGAGCAATCCAACGAAAACAAGTCTCTGCGCAAGTAGTGACGCGAGACGACTCTACCAACGAACACGTGAGAGGGAACGGAATTGCATAGAGGGGGGAAAGTGACTGTGGTACCAGCCTCTGCAGCAGCGTGTACTGCTTCGCTCTGCCACTCGAGTTCCTCCCCCCCCCCCTTCTCTGCCGGTATGCACGGCCTTGCTTCAGAGATTCCTGGTATAGAGTATATAAAATACAACTAGGCAATAGTGAATGTAACACAGCAGCTAATTCGAGTGTATGGTATTACGAAGGCAATGGTTTAACAACACAATACGCAACATAATTTCCGCAGTAACACCAGAAGGAGTGTTGCTACTTTTTACAGTGTATAAAAATATCGCCAATAAACAATATTTAATCCTTCCTTTTATACTATTCTCTCTTTGTATAATGCTAACTGCATTTGATATAGAACAAGTACTTTTCTTTTCTTTTTTGCATCAAAACAATTCGCCTGTTTCAACAAGACTCGGATTTAGGGGGCTTGGGGGATATTGTCCCCAGCCCTCGCCTGCACAGAAGCCTCCTGGGAGAAAAATCTTTGAAAAGGGCAACAACATTTTAAAAACTATGATCGCTGGGATTTTGAAAAAAATATTTAACCAGATGACACAACTTGGCTTAAAATTATATCTGGAATTATGTATATACAAGGAGGGGCGTCTCAGGATGTTGTTATTCCCGAGACGTTACATATACACTGTTAGAATTTATCGTAAAATTTACATAATCCTCCAGTTAAAATTTAACAGTCTGCCTGTTAATTTACAAAAACGGGACCCAACAGCATTTTTATTTAAATTTGAATATTATATTATGCATATAAATATATAATGATTATGAACTGCAGTTGCGTGCACAGAAATATTTTAAAAAAACGGAATCACTAAATTACATTAAAATTGGTTAACTATGTAATAGCAGTTAAAATTTCAAAAACAGTCATGGTGATTTCTATAAGGCAGTGGAAATTAACAGTCTTAGACCGTCATTTCTCCAGTCAACTTTTCACAGTGGATAAGTCGAGATCTGATCTACAATGTGAAATTTTAAGTAATTTAAAATAAATTATTATACTTGGAAATATGTCACTTTCTCTGTCCTCATAAAAAAATAAAAGTGGTAAGAAAACTGGCTTTATGTTCCTCTGAGGCCTGGGAGATGTTGAATCGCTACTCCGCTAACCTCTGCCATGTTGACTTAGTGCTCCCTGGATCCCGAAAGTTTGGGGACAGCTTCCTCTTCTCAAAAGAACGAGCGACAGGCTTGTTTCCTACTTGAAGTCACCGATCCAATTTCGCGAATGTCAACTGTCGACCGCCATGGCCTCAATCTCGCAACACAATTCCGGAGTGGCAAGTTTGTAGCATTCTTTATTTTCCTTCACTAGCCCGACCAACAATTTGAACAGCTATCTTCGTCAAGATTTAACGCATTCGTAGCAAGGGGTTCCGGGTTCGATCTTAACGGTGCCTCGGTGGTTCATATACACTACAATATTCTGCCGTAAAATTTATCAAATTTATCAAAACGGGACGCGGCCGTTTTCTTATTTTGGGGGGTGCGTCAACACTTGGGTTTTTTGCACCCATCACATTATACGGGGCACTCTGCTCATGACCAAAACACAGGATAACAGATCATTATACTGGCCGTAGGTCCAGACGCCAGAGACCCGTTGGCCTGCAACATTGCAGTTACCGGAATGTACTACGTGGAAGTGCGGTTGACATTTGGATGTCTTCAGAAATGGTCACCCCTTTCACACCTCATGCACAAAGATAAATAGCGATTACAAATTGACTGATTGATTGATTTGCTTTTATTTTACTTCGGTTTTTGTGCCACTTCTGGTTAATTTGCGAAGATGGGGATGAGTGATGACATGATGAAATTGATGAATGGACACTCACAAACATCCATGCCCAGACCGGGATTCGAACCCGTGACCCCTGGCGTCGTAGCGCAATGTGCTTACCACTCCGCCACGATAGTCGGCCGATTACGAATTGCAGCGTAGATCTACCACAAATATATTTTGAACATTGAATCTTTAATATTATACATTTTATACATCATACATTTTAATATTATAAACGATCGTAGTATTTTTTTTTACAGAAGTTGGATGCCAGCTGATCTTGCACAGTTATTTTTCAAGTTTGTTTTAGAGGGTGGCAAGGGTAGATAAATATTGTAGCAAAATGGCCATAAATTGAGCTCCTGTGAAAAGGTTCAGGGGACGTTTTGGGTGTGTGGATGAATCTGTAATTATTTGTAATCTTCAGACGCTATTTTCGTGCTTCTGCTTACATCCGTTGCACAGAAAGCTTCAAATAAGTGTTTTCGGCGTCATTTTGCCTGCAAATACTACAGGCAAAACTTGGCAGCCTTGGTTTCGTCTAGAGTTCTAAATGCATGCTTGCTTCTCACTCTCGTCTCGATTTATAAATATTCGTCTCGTTCTCGTCTTAAAATTCTGAATATGTTGTATAAATAGCATCTACGGCATGTCAACGCATAAACGCATCAACAAAACAAACAAGTTTTCTTTAGAGTTGCAAAAAAAGCCGGTTTTTTTGAATGGACGGTTTTTTTCGATAAAAAGCCAGCTTTTTTGGGGAAAAAACCGGAAATTTTGGCTTTTTTGGCTTTTTACCAATTACTAAACGTATTTCACTTGAAGTTACTGTTATGAGTTTACAGGTTTGTAGTGACCTATTTTACAACTAGTTAAAAGACATTTACATGATGTAGGAGCCAAGAGACAGATATTGGCCAATCCCACTGGACACACATTGCATAACGGCTCAGACACAATTTATATCTGGAATTATGTATATACAAGGAGGGGCGTCTCAGGATGTTGTTATTCCCAGCTAACTGTGGAGCAGGCAAACGAAAGCAAGTCTCTGCGCAAGTAGTGAAGCGAGACAGCTCCACCAATGAGCACGTGAGAGGAACGGAATTCCGTGGAATGGGGGAAAGCGACTGAAGTTGCCAGTTTGCACATCAGCGTCTACTGCTTCGCTCTGGCCAATAGATTTCCCTCGCTTGTCTGACGCTATGCTCGGCTTTGCTCCACAGTTAGCTGGGACAAGGTATAAGCTTACCGTGGGCTTGCAGGCCCAGCACATATATTTTTTTAGATTTTTCAACTGTGTGAAAATGAATTACACTGTTTCCTAGGATGTTCCCAATATTCATTTCTTACTTTTGTTCATAAAAACAAATGTAATGTAATTAGGAGAGAAAATGAACTTGGTGCTCATATCAGGCGCCATTTTTGAATGTGTCTCATTAGAGACACTCATGCCAGTGATAGTTGGTGATGATGGTAATTATTGAAATTATTATATTTAATAGACAACCGCACTTCTACAAACTAAAAAGCATTAATAAAAAAAATATGAAGTTTGTGAGTTTTAGTGAATGATAAAATATATGTGAGACACTCATGCATTAATTGGTTATTATTTTTTATTAATGATAGTAATTTTTGTAATTATTATAATTAATTAATAAATGCACATATACAGGGTTTACACAAATGAATGGTGCTGTTATAAATTACAATAAACATTTTATTTTTGAACTTACGTGGTTGCAGCAAACAATGTTAGAGACTGTCCCAGTTTTTGATATGTGAGTTAAAATTACAATCTTTTTGATACGCTGATTCCAAATATGGCCTCCATGACGTAAGGATTTTCCACAAAATAATCAGATTCTCCCTTAGCCCCCTAGTTTCCCGGATTTTATGCCGTGATATTTATTTCTATGGGTGTTTATTAAAGACAGGGTTTATGCACAACCAATGTCAACTTCCATCCAGAAACTTCGTGATCGGATAATGCATGCAGTGCAGGACATTATAGTGGACATGTTACACCGTGTCTGGAACGTTTGATTACCGCGTTGATGTGTGTCGTGTGGCCAGGGGAGCCCACATTGAAGGATTGTAATTTTAACTCGCATATCAAAAACTTGGACAGTTTCCGCCTTTAACAGTGTTTGCTGCAACCACGTAAGTTGAATAATAAATTTCTTATTGACATTTATAACCGCACCATTCATTTGTATACCCTGTATAATGAGCAAAGGAAGCAGTGATTCAATAATAAAATGTTTTTCTTGAATTTTAGTGATAAAAAAAAGTGTGGGTTTGTCAGCCGCATCCCGGTATGTAAGTTTCTCGTATGGCATGGGCAAGCTAGGGTTAAAACTAAACATGCAGTCCAGATGAGCACATCTGAACATGCAATGGACATAAAATAAGCTTTTGCATGTTTGTGTCTCAATTTAAATGTTAATATCAAAATATTCGATGTTTCGGGACAATTAAAAATATTTACTGTTCACAAACACATATGCAGAAGTATAGGTATTATGTGAATTTGTGTATATGCTGTTTAGCAGAGCTTTGAGATGTAAGCGACACGTGGGACAATTAAAAATATTTACTGTTCACAACACATATGCAGAAGTATACGTATTTTGTGAATTTGTGTATATCCTGTTTAGCAGAGCTTTGAGATGTAAGCGACACGTGGCTCTTGGAACCCAACCAATAGAAGTAAATGCAACCTTTTGAACCGAAGCAAAATAAGCTGCAAGTGTCGATTTTCACTTGCCTGTACCGTTTTCTCAGGGAACATGTGCCACTTGGAAGCAGACCCTCAGTAATCCATTCAACCTTCTGAACCGAAATTCGACAACGAGCTAAACATGTCACTTGCATGTTCCTCGGACTAAACTGTCTTTTCAATGGCGTGCATCGTGCAGATTTGGTCTGTTGATCTTGCATGCACGGTGAACATTTTGATTTATACTGAAGGAGACTGCGTCGCTTGACATTTGTGACTTCAGTGTGAAAGCTCCTTCATTGGTGTGCATCATGTAGCCTCGATCTTGTTTGTTCATGCTTGGCGGATGCTTGCTTACAGACTGAAGGGGTTCCATGTGACCTCCCCCCCCCCCTGTCATGTTTTGCTTCGGTCTGAATGTCCTCTATACTTGACAAGGTTGTTAGCTACTTCATCAGAGATCAAGATTTAATTTAGCCTGTAAATCACAGAGAATAAAATGCAAGTACTGTTGATCGAAAAGGCCGACTTTTTGATAAAAGGTTCCTTTTATAATCATGAATTAACATCTGGAGCGGAATAAAATAATGATGTTGCCTTGTAATAAGATGAGGTCTGAGGTTCAATCCACTGAGGCAGAGTGCTTCGGATCTCATTTCAAACTTTAGGTCCAGTCCAGATTTGCGGCCAGTCTTATTTGCTTCTACACTTCAGTTTTAGTGCCAATGTTTTTCAACCGTCGTTGCACCCAGCAAGTCTATACGTAATTGAACTATGATTATAGCATACTTGATATATTAATATTAATTGCCGTATAATGTTTAAAGATCAGAGATGTATTTATGAGTGAAATAGTAGGGATCAGGGCATTGACTTGTAAGAAATAAATTTACTGGACTGTGGTCTCACAAAGGTTGAGAACCACTGCACCAAGCAGCCAAAATACATCGCTAGTTGCTCCATGACCAGGTTTAGCGGCCATTTAACTAATTATACATGATGTACTGGAAACCCAGAATACAAATATAGACTATATTTTACTGAACACAAAAGTTAATGTCAAGAGATCTGATACTGTACTAGATTTTCAAAAGGTAGAGCAGTATTTTCTTTT
Organism: Lepisma saccharinum; assembly: GCF_977018435.1. Taxonomy (NCBI): domain Eukaryota; kingdom Metazoa; phylum Arthropoda; class Insecta; order Zygentoma; family Lepismatidae; genus Lepisma; species Lepisma saccharinum. The sequence goes on along the minus strand of NC_139239.1, from coordinate 44,380,382 downwards.
TTGCTTCATGTACATGTCGTATAACTAATTCAAACATTGAAAATCATATCATGCTATTAGGTTCTATTAAAAACACATACAAAACTACTCTAGTTATGTGAATATGTTTATACTACATATATATATATATATATATATATATATATATATATAAAAATTTATATTGTAAATTGTATTTTATATGTACAAGTATAAATGAGAGTCTATTTTACAGTAGGCAACAAAAACCATGGAAGAGAAAAAATACTGCCAACTCCTGTAGTTCATTGATTTGAAACACTTTTGTGAAAAAAGCCGAAAAAAAACAACCAAAAAAGCCGCGGAAAATTTCCGATCACTTTCAACTCTAGTTTTTTTTTTTTTTTTTTTTTTTTTTCACGCTTCGTTTTGACGTTATGAACCCTTGGAAAACGGAATTTTATCATGAATATTTGGAACTACACAGCAGAAAGCTCACGATAGCCATTAATGGATTGACAATGTAATTATTATAAACAAAATAAAGTAAAAAGTAAAGTGCTCCCCTGTGCTTTGCACCACGCCATGAAGGCGTATAGGGGGTGTGGAGTTAGGGTCCCACACTTTCTTGATCACGGCCGGAGGTGGGGTGATGTGATCAGTACCACCCCCCTGGTCGCCTTTACCCCCCAGTCTCGAAGGGTCTTTTAACAAGGCCGTCTTGTAGCCAGCGCTATCTCAAACGGTGACATTTACTAAACTCTCTTTATGCGTGTTTGTAAAAATCACGGTTGTATGATACCAAATCGTAAATGGCTGCATGCATGACACAGCTTCGCCTTAATAATTGTAAACGCTTCTTGCTATAATGACTGATGTAAATGTATGTTTATCTCTGTTTATAGCTTGATAATCACATGCCAGATCCAGAACAATGGACACTCCTGGCTAGATATAATTATCGATCCGTGAACGTTTCAATGGCGCAATGTACGCTGCATTAATTGTTGATCAATTGCGTTCCGTCATTATGCCCGAACATCTATGTAATCCCAACGCTCAGCACACATTATAATTACGGGCAGCGTGCGATATCAGTTTAATCCGTGGAACTTTACTGGAGAGAAATCGGGGAACCAGCAAACGGCCATTCCCGAAAGCCTGTGTCGGAGCGCGTTCCAAAAAAGGTCTTCCAGACTAGCCATGAGTATCTCTTCATCATTGTCATGTAATCGTAAATCGGACAGACTGAAGTGTAAGAGGTGGTGAGGAGTCGCTCAAATGTTATTCTCTCTTCCACATAGTACATCGTAGACGCGACCGCTTGTGGAGTGAGAGTGGCTTCAATTATGTGATCTTTGAAGTGTTAATGTGTGCAGTTGGTGAACTGTATGAACTGGAGAGGACAATTATTTTAATAACATCAAGCAGTGTTCAATGATTGCCTCAATCATTTAACGAATACCATTCTTTTGCAGCTCAGCTGATGCATTTGTGTACCTTAGTGTCTTATTCTTTTCTGCTGGGAAGCAGTTTACGAATACAGTTCCTCTCGATACAAATTTTTATAATCAAAGTTACGTTTTCTCTTAAGTCTACTTGATGGACAGACAGGCTAATCGGGACTGGACCTACAGTTTAAAGCGAAATCCGAACCACTACTTGCTTCCACCGGAAATCGAACCCCGGATCCCCTGAATACAAGGCGCCAACGTTACCATGCTATCGGGCAAGTCCTACAAATCTTTAGCATGCAGGAGGGGTGCTCTTACTGGTCACTCGTCTCGAGTGGCAAATTCCATGCACGTTGTATTGCGGCGGTGATTGAATTTCGGGCACTAAGCAAAAACTTTCTTAGCTCACCAGATGAGGCAGGACCTGCAATGGGGAGCGTTTTTTGTTTGTGGTTGGGGTCTGAAGCTCTTGGACTGCTGTGTCGTGTTGTCTGAACGTTCACGGGTGATGTAACACTATAATGCATAGAAGGTAAATGAAAAGTGAATAAACATCCAGAATCACCCATGTATTGGCGGTTGCGTTACTCTCACTATTGTACCGCAGGGCACGAAAATGCCGTGAAGTAAAAAAATGCGAATGTAAATTATCTCTAATTATGCAGCGGTCACAGAACACATGCATTCAGATTTATTAATCGAAATAAAATAACGAAGCGACGCGTACTCCATTAACTGCGTCATTCTAGCATTTGATTTGAGCTTACATTTCTAAAAAGGCCTGTAGAATATCAGACAGGAATATTAGCCTGTGAATTCATTTAAAGGATATTCGCTCGGTGTCTTAATCACCAACTTCTGTCGATGAAGACTGATTGACTGATTTTTGTTATTTTACTTCGCTTTTCTGCCACTTTTGTCTAAGTGTGAATATGAGGATGAGTGGTGACATGACGGAGTTCATGAAAGGGCACTCACAAAGAGCACGAACGCGAGACCTCTGAGGTCGTAGCACGGTGCGCTAACCACTCTACCACGGATGTCTGCTGTACACGGCTCAGAATCCATGGCAAATGCAAATCTGAAAGAGTATGGAAAATGTCACAAGAAAAGTCGGTGGTTTTGCGTTCCGCCGTAATGCACAATGGTTAACCACATAAATGCATAGCTTATGGTTGCGGTCGTTCTGCTTTCCACGGCAGGGCAAGGCAAGAATACGGAGTCTCCAAGAGCCACCTTGCTAACCATGTTGTCGATAGCACTGTGAACCAGGGAGTCGTAACGTACCCAATTTGCGTTACACGGTACGTTCCATTTTGTAGGAGGAAGAGTATGGTTCAGCTGCTGGTACCCATGGAACGTAACGAAATGCAATATGTTACAGACTGACGTTACAGAGAACGTAACAAAATGTATTATGGTAGATATTAACGTTATAAAGGAACGGAACGAAATGAGCACATTGGAACATAACGTAATATGCAATATGGTATATACTACCGTTACAAGGATACAAGGAACGTAGTAACGAAATGCATTGTGGTATATACTAGCGTTACAAAAAAACGTAACGAAATGCAACATGGTAGTAAATAACGGTACATAGGAACGTAATGAATGCAATCCTCCGTAACGGAACGAAGTGAAAGGCAATATGGTTAATTAACGTTACATAGGAATGTAACAAAATGTAAACCACTGTAGCGGAACGGAACAAAATGCAGTTGGGTACATACCATCTGCATAAGGAACGTAAATAAATTCAGTATGGTAGATGTTAACGTTACAAGGAAAGAACAATTCACAAATGTTTGCTAGTAACGTTATAGGTGCGTGACAAATATAATCTATTAAACATCAAGGAAGAAAAAGGAATAGCCCAAATCTCTTGCCATTCATTGGAACATTGCGAAAAATAACTCAGTATATTGTGTGGGATTAATGTTTCGTTAAAAATATGGTTGTTTGTAAATTAATGAATTTCCACCAGGGTTGTTAAAGGATCAGGAATTTTAAATCAATTCAATTCAGGTTCAGCAGGGAATATTAGCAAGCATAAATGGATCTGGACCGTAAAGAGCCTTTTTATGTTTAAGGTATTTAAATAAGTTCCAGGAACCTTTTTTCTGGATCAATTGAAATACGGCACAGGGTCCTTCGTTCCGGATCAATTTAAAGACGGTCTAAGTTCCATATTTGAAATGAAACAATACGCAACTTGGACCGAATTTACACTGTGATAGAACAGGTTCCGGTATTGTTGCGGAACCCAATAGAACCCATTAGTTGATGGGTTCGTGGACGTTTAAAAACCCTGATTTGAAAATTACATTTTTGGCTCGAAATTGAATAAACCTTCCATGTAGTGTAGAAATGAGTAGCCATAGGCGTGCGCACGAAGTCCAAAGGGGGGGTTAATGCCCCGCCCTAATCATGGACGTCTGCAGATATTTTCGACGGAGGGAGAAGCGAGGTATTTTTCCATGGGGCATATTACCCCGATAATAGTGTTGCCCCCTCAAGAAACACCACTTGAATTCGAAATTATCGCATTCCTGCATACCCATTATAATAATTAATGTAAATTACTATGACTGGAATCAAATTATACGTGTGAAATATATACTTTTAGCTGACATTCGTTTTCTAAAGGAGAGAGGTGGCCATCCGCACCCCCCTTTCAGATTTCCATGCCCCTATATTATTATACTTTAATCCAGAAATTTAGGGGAGAGGAATTTTATCGCCGGTTATTAAACTATATTATGCTCTTGAAGAAAATGAAGTATTTTTAAGCCAATGAAAGTTCACAAAACAACTACGGCTAAAGAAGGTGCAGTGGCGCAACCACGGGGGGGGGGGGGGAGATTGGGCCTCAACCTTGGACGGAAATCAATTCTAAGGGGTAAGGTTGCAAACATTGAACTATGGAAAGAAAGGTTGCAGAATCTAAGAGTTGCAGGACAAAACGATACTAAAGACGGATTTAGTTTTCACGTCTTTCGTGCATTATTTCTTCCAGACGGTCAAGAGCATCTGCAAGGAGGCACAGAAGGGCAATTGCCCCCTTTCGATTTATATCTTTATACAAATGTAAATAAAGTTATATAAAATTGTCTAGCTCGTTTCGCTCGCAATATCTGCTTTTCTTACAGTCTTGTCAATTTCAAACCCTTAGCTATAGTGGAACCATGAGCAAAACAACCTGCGCAGACCCACGACTCCTGTACACCATACTCCCGCTTGTAGGGGAGGGGGAGAGTGGACCATGCTTCCTTATGGCCCGAGGTGGAGGGAAGAAGGGAAAGCTGCGCGGGGACTTTTCGTCCCAAGGTTTTTTTCCTTGTGGTCGATGTATAGGGGACGGCGGCAGTCAGCCCTGGACGCCGAACGATGTAAATAGAAAAAAAAATGTAAAAGAGAATGTCATGGGCCTCCATGATTTTTTTGCGCCATATTAAATCAATATTGTTTTCAGTTTGCAAAAATTTGGATCTAAAAGTTTTCTTGATCGCTTCGCTAGCAATTTATTTTCTGTAATGCATTGTAAATTACCAGAGGGAGAAGTAACAAGAAGTAAGTACGTCAGACTATTACAAACAGTTGAGTCTTAAATGTATGAACAATTGTTTGGGGGAGAAGAAGCGCACACATTTCAGAGGCATATTTTTTGTTGTTTGTTGTGGGGGCGAATGAATTCATTAATGTATTAATATAGGCTATATAAATTGTGTACGTATAATAATAGTGCCATTATTACTACTATTATTAATAGTTTATCCAAGTACTCCCCCCGCAGACAAGAATTTGTGGTTACTCCTCTGAGGGGGTGCATCATTTTCTATGTAATTGAAAACTATCGCGCTTCGTTCTCTGGCAAATTTCTTAAAAATAAAAGTAAGGACATTTTGAACAGGACACTTAATAACATAATGGCGATGTCTTCCATTCCTAACTCCCAGGTGTGGGCAGACGTTGTAACATGCACTTTTAGTGACCATTGATTTCTACCATAAATTGCTACTACTAGATAGTGAACATAGAAGTGCATGTTTGGACACACGCCAGAGATTGTGCTTATGGCAATGGTCATCGTTAGTGCTCGAAAGTTGATGTGTGTGTGTGTTCAGTAGACTTTCAGCTATGCAATTGCGGGCGCGCACTTATGTGTGTGTAACAAATTTACTTTGTTTTTATATAGTCTTGTGCAACGTACGCATACTGTACTTTAGCGAGGACAAGAATTTACATGACCCCAACTCAGCCATGCAAAAATTAAACTTTGATAGTTATTGGAGCCCATTTTAATATTACAATTGTGGGTTCAGTATTTTTGAGGTATCGATAAGACATGTGGAACGACTGATTCTAACAAAATGAGTCAAGTTCAAAAGATATGTGGATGCTATTTGTCATCTCCATTTACATTCCATGCTGTTACACGGGATGATTTGGTAGTAGAGTGATTGACTATTCGGTTTCCATTCTTCAAAAACTCATTGTCCAGAACATTAGAAAGTAACATGCTGATTTGGATACACACACAGGCAGACACGTGCGTCCATCAAGGTAATTAATGTACATTAATTTGCATTTGCGTGCGTCTTTTGATAATTTATCAGATGCCATGCAATAATTACTTAGACAAGATAATGACAATGATGTTGCCATTTTTTGATATTTTATTAAGAGAATTTTATAACAAGAGAACTAAACTTAACCTTAGGAAGTAGCGTGTTTGAAAAACAAGAATTGATTTTAGGTTACATATTAGGAGGCTAACAGTAACGTCTGTTATTGAGTGGTGTTCCTGAGTAATTTGCTCTAAATGTTACATTTTGAGGTACATTCTAAAATGGCTGTCAAATTTATCATAAAAAATCTAAAAATTTACACTAATCTCTCACAAAGAAATAGATATCATGGGAATTAATACAATAAAAAAAAATTAGGATTTGTTCACCAACCAAGGAATAACAATATTTGCCATATATTCAACTCCCTACAACATCGAAGCTCAATTTTTTTTAAAAAAATGTAAATATACATATATTTAAAGTATGCATTCGTACTGTATAAGCATAAGAATAGAACGGAGGTTCTGAAAAGTATATATTGAAACAGTTTTTAAAATTTTGTTGAATATCTTTATTATTCTCTTAATCATTCCAAGGTAAATTCTAAAACAAGGAAAAAAAAGACCTTATTACTTAAAAAACTAGAGAAATTTTGTATCTTTCAAAACAAAGCAAATACACTGTCATTTCCTTCAGGTGTCAATTTAAAACTAAACAGAATTCCACAAATTTGACATGAATAAAAATATATTTCATACTCTTGTATAACATCAGTATATCTGTGCAATTTTGTGAACAGGTAAGACAGCTACTCAAAACTAAATGTATTAATTACTAGGAAACATTAAACAAGTACGAGCAAAATTGTTCTTTTAATTAAATTACTTCTTATGGAACCTCTGAAAAGATTTTCTTTGGTTACAGCTACTTATGTATAATGAACTATAAGATCACAAAAAAAATCAAGTAATTATATACATTATTAATCTAGACAGTAATATTCCCCACATTTTCAACATGTTGTACAAGATCTTTCTGTGGTGTATCATTGGATTCCACAAAGTTTGCTACAATGTTTGTAGTCAATTCTGTGCTGCTATTTCTGAGATTGCTTTTTAATGAAGATTTAGTTAGATTTTTTTTCATGAAAATATAATTATTTCTAATAACAAGTATGTCATCAATAATTTCGGTTGCCATATTACACCTGAGTGGGTTTAGTATGAATTTCAGAGATGAAAAGAGTCTCTCGACACTAACTTGTGTTGCAGGAGTAGAGAGAACAATACAAGCCAAAATGTACAATTCGGGACAACTTGATTTTCTAATTTCCCAGAAATTTAGAACATTTTCAGTCCTTTTCAGTCTTCGAGTTGAAACAAAGTAAGTGTCCAATAATGACGCAATATTAAACTTTGGTGCAGATATGGTATTCCGCCGCAATAAATCTTGTTTCTTTAAGTAGTTTGTGACATGGTCACTGTCATCATCTTCAGTGCTGGAATCTTCTTGTTTCTTTACCTCTCCACACACTGATAAGGATTTCATGTGTTCAAGTCTTAACCACAACTTCTGGAGATACACCTTCGCCACATGGATGTTTTCTTCACTTAAAACAGAAAAGTACCTGGGATCCATGTAAATAGAAGCAAGAAATCCTGGATACTCAAATAATGATGGAAGTCTCTCTTCGTTATTGACATATAATGCTTGTTTTTCTCGTTTGTCCATGCCCTCTACTATGTGGCGTGCAAGGTCTGTGTTGATTGTTGATGTTTTAAGGCGACACTCCAGCCATATCCCGTAGAAGTCGCCAAGTAGAAGCTGTTCTTCTTGCAGCCTCTTTGTGGCTACTTTGGCTGGTTCCAGTGACGTCAAAATAGCCTCAATGTATATCCAGTCTTCTTGCTTTATTTTAACTTGCTCTTGATAGTAATCCCCTATGAACTTTTTAAGTGTAAAAAGTGACTGGAGCATATCATTTGTGCTGTTCCATCTTGTCGGGACATCAAGGGATGGTACCGGCAGTGATTCTGCATTCAATTGACGCCGTGCTGTAGGCGATCGTAAGACACGGCATGCTGCTTGACATGTCACAATAATATCCTTAACTTCAGGAATGGAATTGAGAGCATCATTCACGACTAAATGAAGAGTATGCGACGCGCAACGAACGGATTGGAGACGATAATCTTTACTCGTCAATTCCATTTCAATATCTTCATCTTCGTAAGTGTCTTGAGAAATATTAGACATCTTTGTTTCTTGATCTTCCCCAATAAGTTTCCCGGCTTTAATCATGTTTGCTCCAGTGTCTGTAGTTAAACTATATATATTCTCCACGGGCACATTATACTTATCCAGAATGTTCAACAATTCGTAACGCAAATTGCTACCTGTTTGAGACACAAATAACTCTTGAACTGACAAAGTACGCAATTGGAGAGCCCCATTTACAACAAACTGGACGTTGACACCAAAGAATGATCGTCCATTTTTCGAAGTAGAATCAACTTTTAGATGTATCAATTTTCCCTCCATTTCGCCGCGTATTGTTTCTCTGATCTGCTGGGCCTGACTGAATAGCATGTTCCGTACACCTTCCTTGTTCACGATAAACCTGCAGAGAATAAAATTTGCTTTAATCCTTAATTGATAAGTTGTTTCTTGATTTTTGAAATTTTCAAGACATTTGTTTCAAACCCAAAATAGAATTAAAATTCTTAAAAATATTTTTCAAATAGTATGAATTAATTATATTATCAAGCTTTCATCAACTAGGCAAATGCTACAAATATGAGAAAGCAGAACACTTTTTTGGTGAAAGTGAAAAAGATTGTTATTTAAAACCATAATAGGTTAACCTCTATCAGTGTGTCTAGAAACTAACGCAGCTTGCATGCAATAAACAGTGTTATTTGATGCAATCAACGCTCTTTAGTAAAGTTTGAACTAATGAGGAAGTTATAACACCACCCTCCCTGGTCACAGCACTGGGCTTTGGCAATAGGTCTTTTTGCTTCATTCAGATATACCTAAGGCTGTGAAAAGGATATATGTGACACCTATATTTTTTTTATTTTCTAAAATATATTAACAATAGTATATAGGGGATATCTAAATAAGTTGTACTGCATGCTCAGTTCCATCCAGCACTGGAAAGCTACAGAATGTTAGCATAACCTGTCTCTAGGCATATGGAGTACAGTGAGTTTGTTTTGTCTCTGCGCAGAGTTAGCACGTGATATGGGACAGATGCCGGCATTTTCGTCCCGTAACGTCTAGCATGCAGACAATTATACAGTATTTATATTACATATTCCGACCTAACCTGTGTTATAAGAGTTTAAAACGAACGCACTGTAAATGTAACAACTTTGTAAAATTGAGGAAAATTTGACATAATATTTGAAAACTTTATATTATTTAGTTTTGTTTGAGTGTACAAAAGTGTGTTAAATATCATTTGATGAAAAAATGTGTCTCATACATATCAGTCTTCAGAAAATTACTTTTCCAGACAGTTATACTTAGTTTACTTATTCAAAGAGTAACTGTTGCAGTTGAAATTACTCATGATTATGTCAGTGAGTAACTAGTTTTACAGTTATTTGAAAAACTAACTTAACGTAATTGCATTCCTTCTAAACATTGTAAGGATATACAGAACTCTCTACCTTCATTACATGAGGCTGGATCAATAAAATCAATGTATTTGAAGTAACCTGAAATGAATTTCTAAGGAATTCTAACTAAAGAAGGTAGCTGTAACCGTAGCAGAGTTTCATTTTTGCAATAGATGTAACTTTATGACGTTACTTTTACTATTCTTTAAGACAAATTTTTAACTTTAAAATTTGTAGCGTTGGGGGAAAAAGTTAAATTTGGCAACACTGTTTCAACTATGGGCTCCCGCGTAGCCAAATTATTAGTGATTTAACATTTGGCGCTAGCGGTCCAGGGTTAAATTCCTGGTGGGAGCCCTCCAAAATTTCAGTCCTGCCCAGCTACGCGAGGACAGTAGTTGAGCTAGTTAAGGAGTGGGTTCTGTCTTGAAAGCCAGAAATAGCTGCGATGGACTATGCGCGGACCAAGCGTCATCCTTTGAAAAATCAGCTTAGAGTTGTTGGCATTTGAATAATTAGTCTTGTTTGTATACGTCAAATTGATTTAAGGGCCTTTCTCTTAGAGGGGTAGTTTAGCTTCCAACTATTTCTTTTCTGGACGCTTTTGTTTCCTTTTTTTTTCGGAATCTCCTACTAAGGCAAGAAAACTGGGCTTCGTTCCATTTTGAATTTAGTACATCCACGCTTTGTTGCAATTCGTCATTTCTAGTTGCTCATTAAAACTTCAGTGTTTGGTTTAATCTTGATTGTTGTCATAATATTACAATGCGATGACATACCACAGACATAAAATCCAAAATAAAATTTCTTAAATATTTATTTTCTTGTAATTAATGATCATTGGGTGTGTTCAATTTTTCGCAATAAAATATCCAACAGAAAGTAACTGCAAAAGTAAGTTATTCTTTAAATTGAGTAGCTGCACCGAACCTACTTTTTGAACCAAGCAACTGACTCGAGTAACTTTCCGAACACTGATTAAGACTGTCCGTTACTAACAATGAAAATAATTTCATTCGTATACAATGTGAACATACTAAGGAATACATGTAAAGGACAATCTGACGACATTGATGAAAATACGCACCTGTCAGAAGCTGGCATCGCTTCCAAAAGAGGATTCACTATATCTTGAAATGCTTGGTCATTCATCAGTGAAAAAGGACGTCCGTGCTCCGAGATGAGTCGGATGCAAGACTGCCTGAGGATGTCTGCGGTCATCTTTACATTTAGGAGAATATTGGCTTTCGGATTACTAGAGATAGCATTTCTCATTTTCTTCTTCTGCAGAAATGACAGCTTATCTTGATGCCTCCGCTTGATATGTTTCTCTAGGTTACCACTATGATCTCCCTATAAAGAAAATAGTTTTATTCATACTGAAAGAATTAATATCAAAGTAAAATCTATGTGCGAGTTTGTGTATTCGTACAATATACCCATATACGTAAATATATGGAGACCACTAACTGTCATTATATAACAATATGCTTAATGTATGGAGATTAGTCACAAATTGGAATCCCAGCACTTTTTACGCCTGATTAAAATACTATAGAATACCCTACACATAGTGGACCTTCCCCAATATAAAATACGTCGAAATTCTTGAACATGGGGAAAGCTAGACTACAATGCGTGTGGAGAATTTACAGGACAACGAGCTGGAGGCAACTATAGAGGGGGGCGTGGTGATAAGTGACAGAACAAGACTAATTTGCGGTATAAGCTCGCCTAACTTCTAGATAAACTCTACAGGTTATAGGGAGAAAGTTGTGCTTATGGATTTTGAGATTTTGGGAAAAATTGAAAGTCAATGATTGGGATATGCATTTGAGTTGATTTAGTATATTTTACTTCGCTTTTCTGCCAATTTTGTCTAATTGCGAAGTTGGGGATGAGTGATATGATGAATGGGCACACTTTTGCTCTTTTTACTATAATAATAGAACAAGTAATTTGATTTTGAATTTTAAAAAAAGGATGCAAAGATTGCTCCAATGCAAGAACAATGTGCGTAAAAACTTTGTGCAGTAAAGCCAATTTGTTCAGGCAAATTTGCTTTGAATTTTTAATGCTTAAGTAATGATAAGTAACTTTTGTCAATTCTAGGTAATTTTGAACATTTATAGTAGTTTTCTGAAGATTTTTTGTAGAGTTTGACATTTTATTAATTGAATATCTTTTACCCTTATTTTTCAAATTTTGTCATGTGATAATGTCCTCTTGCTGACTGAAGTAAACCTAGGACACACTGCTTTCAGTATCTTTCAGTTCTTTCAATGAGAGTATAGAGGAGCTTTTCCATGCTGATTTCGATGCATAAGTATTAATTACTAAGCAAATTATCCACCATCGCGTTTGTTCTGTTTTACCCAATGAGAGTTGCGAATTTGAACAAAGCGCCAGACAAGCAACTGAATCTCTACACAAGCATTTATTTCTCAAACACACGCACGATGCAAGAAAAAAAATTAACAAAAGTAATCTTTGTCAATTTCCCACACGATACTTGTGTATCGTACTGTACACGTCTTTACTAGCAGACAATCATTTTTATTTTAGAATCTCCGTCAAGTGTTTATTGATCATATTACTTCAGCTTTATTCTGAAAAGCCATTGCAACTTTTGTCTTCTGTAACAATACAACATAAAATTATTTTTTTAAAAAAATGATTTTAAATCTCACGTATTTGCCAATTCTGCATTAATCTCACTGCTGCTAACAGTGTGTATTACTCCATTTTCCGAACAAGTTTTAGTAAATTTAAACATTTTACACTTATCCATTAAATTTATCAAAAATTAACTCATCAACTGTTAAGGAATTAATAACAAATGATATATTTTTAAAATTTTATTTTTAGGTCATTAATTGCTTCGCCCTGTTATAAACGCTATTTCCTTGATATTAACCAATTACTGCAATTCAATCCTGGACATATTGGACACCCATTCAGAGGTGTGTGTTTTATAAACTACAACCCACGGAAATCTTTCCTGAACCTGATATTTTGTCTTTCCAGTAAAGTCACAATTTGATCTGAAATATTTTCATACGTTCAGTTTTGGCCCGCAACGCCATCAATAAAGCATTTGGTTTCTGACGAAATATAATGTATGTACCAAACGTAAAATTTAACTTACCACTCCATCAAATTGATCAATTTAGTCCAATTTTGCATATACGAATTAAAATAATAAATTTTACTAAACAATTCAAGTGATGGAATAAAGGTCCTACTTGGAATGTTAGAATGTAACCATCCTCCGCAATTTTATATGGATATACTAGCTAATGGATAGTAGGAATTTCCCACGATTGCTCTCTCCACGAAAACAGTCCAGTCAAAGTCTGAGCTTCCCCTTGTCTCCTCCACACCCCTGGTCCTACAGGGTTGCCACACATCTTAGCTGCTCAGTCGACACTTCGCGCGTTGTACAGTGGGATCCATGAGTATTACCGTGCAAATTGTCCATCACCATGTTAGTGCATTTTATTTGACCCAATAAGAGCTTCAAGAATTAAAAGAAAACTCAAAACAAGCTGTTGACAACTTCTGCACCAGTATACATAAAAATCCATCGCTTAAAACACATAGGATGTACGAGAAAAATAACGAAAATAGTCGGACAATTTGCCGAGCAATATTAGTGCATCGCACTGTACGTATGCGGTTGATTGCGTCAGCTGAAATTGTTGCTTATTGGTAGAAGAGGCATATATTTTTGGTAAATAATACAAAATTTCGGTACAATTTTCGGGTTCAAATGCGCTAAATAAAATAAAAATTCGTTGTTATAGCGGTGAAAAATCTGATCAAAAGTGGTGTATAAAATGACAAATTGAATATAATCCTAAATTTGATTAAAAAACTGCACTTATTACACAAAATAAGTATATCCCTTATAGTACATTCGTAGCATATCAGTTCTGTTGGAACGCTACGCATTTATGTAGTTACGAGAGTATTAAGTCTATTCTGTATAAAGGGGTCAATTTATGCTTCTCAAATATTTACAGCAGAATTAATCATTTCTCCGTGAATTACCTAACTCAGGATATTTCAAACTTCAGAAAGTATCGCATCGGTAAATAAACTAATTTTGTGTTTAGGAGTATTTCTTATTTTGCAGATCATTTCGTTACGAAACAGGGTAGGAAAATGCACCTCACCTTTCAGAAACATGAAAAATTAACATTACAGCATGTCATTTCACATTTCGTGTTTTCGTCAAAAACGAAATATGGATGTGTCTACTTACTGGCAAGACTAGGTGAGCGGCGTGACCTTGACTGAACTCTTTTCGTGACTTTAGATTTATAAATTAGCAGTTTGCACCTTTTCATTAAGTAGCCTCCTTCCTTTTTTGTCTTATTTCTACAGAGACTAGTTGAATATCTAGTAAAATGACGTGCTGTATTACAATTACTAATAGTATTACAAATTGTACACAAACATCAAAGAATGAAATACATTAGACACGAGTTTTCTGAAAATTTCTTCTTTTTCAAACTTTATACAGACGAAAATCGTGAATGGTAGTGAGCTCGCCCTGTTGAATAGGATGGGATTTCTGAGTGGAATGTTCAATGCAGCATATTGATCAAGATACAACAACTGAATTACGGCGAAGTAGGTTAGAAACCCTGCGTGCTCAAGAGCAGCTTCGATAAGGCACCTGAATTGTCTAGAGCTGAACAAGGAAATGGGCGATCTTTATTTCCCAAGGCCATTCCGCAAAACTAATGCCACAAGAAGTTTCCTGTGTGGATTTGTGAGCATGAAATTGTAGGTTGATGATAGTACTACAAGACGTCAAGTGGATTTTTTCCGTTTCGTTATTTTATATCGCTTTGCTACCTATAGAGTTTGAATAACTAATTAATCATTTGATGAGCAGACAAACACAAAGTAGCCGATCCCGTGGCAAATTAATTAGCGTAATACAATGCGAAGTCTAAAGTCTGATTAGAACCTGGACTAGAAGATATTGTCTTTATACCACTTCCATTATCTATCGCATCCTTTATCATCGCGATTAACAGTGGTAGACGCGAAATAAAAATAGAACCTTTGCAAGGACGTCCGAAAGAGGGGCAAGGGGTGGACGACCCCCCTGGAAAATGAAAGTCAACCAAAAATTATATATATATATATATATATATATATATATATATATATATATATATATATATATATATATATATATATATATATCACACATATAATGTCATTTCAGCTACAATAATATATGTTAATTATTGCATGAACATAACTTCAAATTACAGTAATGTTTTTTTTTAAAAGACAACACTTATGGTGTAGGACATGCACCTTGTTTCCCCCCCTGGAAAAAACTACCTTGCTTGCCCTTCCCTGAAAAAAAATGCGGGCGTCCATGAACCATTGGTATCTACTTCGGAGTATAAAGCGTTGTTTCTTCAATGTATAGCGCGGAAGTAGACCGCAACAGCCTCTTATTTGACAGGAAATAGCAACACGAGAATAGGGATTCCTCGTATTTTAGATTTTCTCAAACTAATTTCAAGTATGTGGTGGAAATTCCTTCTATATAGTATGCAAATCGAGGTTTGCAGTTTGAATGGGCGTATTCCTTTTCTCGGTTTTTCCTGGAGACGATATTTTCAATTACTTTGAAGCATTTTGTACCATTTTTTATTTTTATAAGCAATTTCATTAATTATACATATGATAGAATGATCTAAACATGAAACTCATTGTCTCTTCCAATGATTAACAGTTTTCCTTGCCTTTCATTACGCTAGGCCTCTCAGTCGCTATCTTTGTTGTGAACCTAGATTAAGTGTGGGGCTTATCCTCTATGCTTTCATCATACAGCATGGCTGTGGGCTACATGCTTGACATCTTAACACAACTCCTTTCAAATATTTCTCGGGAAACGTATTTCACCTATCGTCCTACGGGAATCAGACGAACGTAACTACAAAAATGCGGTTTTCAGTTTTGTTAAAAAAAAAAATCCTCTGAAGGGTATTTGAAGTAAATCGACATTTTTCCACTTCTAATTCTTATCTGTAAGACTGAGTCACGTTTAAGAGTCAGACTTTATGCACAGTAAGGCTAATCGGAACTGAACCTACAGTTTATAAAATTGGATCCGAACCACTGTGTGCCTCCACCGGGTATCGAACCCGGGACCCCTGGAATACAAGGCGACGACGCTACCACTGCGACATCGGGGAAGCCGACCTTCACTTCAAGTATCGCTATCACTTTTTAGTAGTCAAGGAGTATTGCATTCATTTCAATTTGGAGTAAGAGTTCAGCATTCACGTAAATCAGCAAACTTTGAGTTTTAGATACCATGTTCAATAACAACTTATATCGTCACGGCCAACAAAATAATGGCCATGAAAAAATTAGTATCAAGACACCATACTAAAATTGCTGCTTGAAGAACACCGTAAAGACTAAAGTCGTTGCCTGCTCCGTGACTGATCAGCTAAGCTGCTATTTGAAACCCTGGCTAAGGTATGGACGTACCATTGAGTTTGTCCCAATATCTATTCAACCTCAACATAGTAAATAACTGAAGAGGTAGGAAAGCTACGTAAAATGGCCGAAATAGGAAATAAAATACTCCTCTACCCCCCACACATGCATATGCAGCCGAGTTTTGAAATGCCGAAGCAACTATTGCCCACGGTCAGACTATATCAGTTGCTTTCAAACGTTAACATGATGAAATGAACGTTTCTATATGCACCTCCATGCAAATAATTTCATAGAATCCCAAATAAAGTTAAATTAATTAATGTATTGAAACTAGGCATTTGAATTTTCCCAAGGCAAACCTGCAGACATGAAAAGATCTGCCCATAGTCTTCAAGCACCTTTAAATACGCTGGCTCATAGCAGAATGTGATGTGTGAGCAAGAGTGCACTCGTGCACAATCCTACGTGTAATTTACAAACGTTAATTATTTTCCATTTCCTTTCGCCTGCATCCTAACATTTTTTTAATCCACGACAATCAGAGCAAAAAGTTTAGTTAGTTTTTTATGATAAGATTGAATTCCTGCAGAAATGAACAGAAACTACTGTGGGACCACAAGGATATAAACCTGAGCAGACTCGCGGCTCGCGTGCACCGTACTCTCGCGTGGAGGAGAGGGGCACAGTAAAGCATGCTTTCTTATGGCCAGAGCTGAATGGAAGAAGGAAAATCTGTGCGTACACTTTTCGGTGTTTTTTTCCCCTTGTGGTCGCTCTATACGACGTATAACCCCATTGCACTCTAAACTAAGGCTCTCCGACATTTAGACGAGCTGTTTTCAGTTTCCTTTTTCGAGACCACGTTCTCTACGTTGACCCTCACTGGCAGAACAATTGAGAGGAAGAATGTAACTTATAAGATAGAAAACACTTATGATGTTTAAATAGTAATAACACGATCAAGGTGGCTTCGGTCTAGGACGGCTATGAGATTCGACAAGTTAAGATAAGTCCCATCCTGAAATCCTAAATAACGGAATTTACGGCGAGAACTGAAACATTTCAACCTGCCCGAAGATTGCACTTACCGCAACTTTCTTTCCGCAGCCCGGAATAAGACAGTGAGATTCTCGTCGTATGTCATCAAAGGAGAAAAACATGCGAACGGGATTTTTTCTCTTTCTTCCCTTGGATAGCGAAGAACCTTTTCCTTCCATTGTAACCAATCGTAAAAGACCGAGATTCCCATTCACGCTAGTTTTAAGGATCCCAATTTCTTCATCTACCTCCGCTGTAAAATGTAGTTCTAACCTCCTACCCCTCCCTTAAATCGAACACTGCGAATCTGATTGGCTCCATGTAGAAGCAGCTTGTGGCGTATTTGTACACTGCTGAAAAATGCAGAAGCAGAAATAGTTATTTCCGTGGGTTAAAGCAAGATATATATATATATATATATATATATATATATATATATATATATATATATATATATATATATATATATCTTGCTTTAGTATATATATATACTAAAATGACAAAAAGGTAAGTAAAATAACCTAATTCAATTAATCATATACATATACACACCTGAACGATTATCGCCTGCACCATATTACTGAACAAATCCAAAATAAAACTTTATAATCACTCATTCCACTAAATGCCCTTGAGAACTGGAGATAGGTTGTCGTCGTCTTCTTTGTTTGGCACACACCGCCTATTAGCGATTTCTTGCCAGAGGTCCTATTTGGTAGTATTACACTTCTCTTAAGAAAAACACTTGAGGTGTTTTATCAAACTTTCTAGGGTGCACGCAGTGATTCTAATCCATTTCACCAAAAATATACTTTTGTCCCTATGGATTCATGTCTCACCATATGTACGCTTAGATTTATTTATTGATTTATTTATTTCAGATGTTACCCCTAATGAAGTTAAGGAGTTTTCATTTAATGCCCTTGCATTTTCTTTCTTGTGTCCCTCTGCTTTGATACCGAAATGCTCTTTTGTTGTAAAACACACCTACAAATACTTAAAAAAATAATAATTCTAAAACGTATTAGCTAAAAAATACATTTTTCTTGGACTTCTTTATTAGGCACAAATGTGTACACTAAATACATATTCAACAAATACAAAGTGAGATCACTTACCTTTAAGAAGCCGGGTTCGCATCCAGGATAAAACGTTCAATAAATGTTAGTATTAATATCTCCATTTCCTCTCTTCTTTTTCACTTAGAATTCCATCAAATAAACAGGCGTAATTCTGCAATTCCCCATCATTTGACATTTACAATCAGTGAATATGATAACAAAAGTGCTCACATGTCTACAAATGTCTTTATACTTCACTACCTTCGAGACGTTACGTTGTTCACGTCGCAAACAACAGAAAAACGCTTCGCTAAATAGGTAGACTCTCGAATATTTGGCCAGATAAGACGTTTTCATTTTAAGGCATGTCAGACACATTTTAAATGAAGGAACGTTAGAATTTTTTTTAAAAAAATATCTTCGGTATCGTAGATGTGTGATACAAAGTGGAACAATTTTGAAAAAATACAATTTAGTCAGATATTAAATTATGAACGTTGGACTTTACATAGCAGCAACATTAATATTCGGATACACTTAATAAAATAAGGAACAAAGGAAGTAGCTAAAAATGAGTACATAAAAAATATTACGTGGTAGAGTGGCACAGCACGCTACGACGCCAGGGGTTCCGGTTTCGAATCCCGACCTGTGCAGGAGTGTTCTTTGTGATTGTCCCTTCATCAGTTTCACCATTTCGTCGCTCATACTCATCGTTGCTTTCTTAACCGCCAGATTACCATTTCGGATGTACAGACGGGATCAAATGAAATGTACTTCCGTTTTCCTACCAACTCAGAAGCGAGTTGGAAACTCTTCATTGCTCCTGTATAGATAAGAAAGTGGGGGAGGGCAATAGCAGACAAGGCCAGCACGCAAACTTGTTTCCGGCAAAGCGTCTTGTTGGAGTCTTGGCAGTTTGTGGAAGGATTTTGTGTTCCTCCCCCACCCCAACCCCGCCTTTCTCTCTCTCCTTGAGTTTGTGTTTGTGTGTGTGTGTGTGTGTGTGCGCGCGCCGACACCTGTTTCATTTTAAGTTTGACGTATTTTTATTGCATCGACTAATTGCTGTCATGACTGGAAATGAAACAGGTTAGCAATGGAGACATAATGAGGGATCAAAAATACAAAAATTCCGGGCATGAGTACTTAGTAGTAGTAAAGGTAAGGTAAAGTTCGTCGTGCGTATAGAACCGTGCCATGAAGGCACATTTAAGGGTTTGTGGCAGTAGGGTGTCGCATATTCTCGAGTTCGGACATTTTGGAGGTCATATGACCAGCACCACGCTCCAGCCGTCTTTACTCCCCAAGGATGTAGAAGAAACGAGAAAATAAAAATGTTTTACATTCTGCGTATGTGACAAGTAATTTTTTGGATATTGTCTTTGAAGTATCTGTTAACATCCTAACCCGCAATTTTGTTTAAGGATAAAACTGGTTGAAGGCCGCGAGTGTTCCTGAGAAGTAATGAACATATCACAGAACGCGCAATAGTTTAGCTCGCGTTTTTCTGAAAAAAAGAAAGAATGATATACAAATCAATTCTACGAATGCTTACGTCATTGTGACCATGGAGTGCATTTTGCACACTAACGAGGATCTGGCGTCATGACATAAGGTCAGTATAATGGTCTGTGGGGTTTGGACTGTGTCCTATCCATTTACGTTTGTAGTTGTCCTTTCACAAATTTCATCTTAACACACCTTTCATACTTATCTTTGTGATTACCCAAAAGTGGAAGAAAAGCGAAATAAAATAAATAAACACATCGATTATTGTGTCCCTGCGTTTTTCAATCTTTCTTCATGACCGAAAATTTATGTTTCACTGATGTAATGCATCACTTTAATCATGTGAATTATTTTCCGTCATCGTTGTGTGCTTAATCATTCCTTAAAGCATAGACTCTAATGCTGTTGTCCTTAGTGTAATTGATCTTATTGTGTGGAAGTTTTGATGTGGACAAAATAATGGTGAAGAATAAATCTCAATTGATTGTTCGAAATTTAAAATATAATAACTCCGAGGTGACGCATATTAACTGTTCTTAGTTCGATGTCAAAGAACGATTTCTCCTATACATTAAGAAGGATTCCGGCCTCCGTGGTAGAGTGGTTAGCACAGCTTGCTTAAACACCGGCTTTGGCATTGTGTTCATTCGGTGTTCATTGTGAGTGTCCCTTCATTAATTTCATCATTTCATCGACCATCCTCATCGTCGCGTTTAGCCAAAAGTGGCACAAGAAGCGAATTAAAATAAAGCAAATCAATCAATCAATCGATCATAGGGTCTCCGGTTTCATAGAGCAGTATGCAAAGCACTTCGTCATGGATGCCCTCAAAATTCAAATAATAATTTGCAACAGAAAACCTGATATTAGAGTATTTTAATAGTTTAGGCATATTAACAATTCACGTCAACCAACAATAAACAATTTATTGATTGATTTTCTTTTATTATACTTCGCTTTTTGTGCCACTTTTGGCTAATTTGCAAAGATCAAACATTCATGGCCAGGCCAGGATTCGAACCCGGAACCCCTGGTTCTGAGATTTCGGCCTGTGTATGGGGTTGGTGGCCATCCACCGTCGTGAGGAAATTGAGGAGCTACAAATTAGTAGCGTGACGCGGCCATGGAAACCTGCAAAGACTGAAGACCACAGATTAGCTGAAGACTTGTCTTGTTAACCACGCGTCACCCCATAATTCCAACCTCGGCAGGTGGAAGTGAAGCCGGCAGTCGGTAGGTAGGACGTGGCCCTCACGGACCGTTGCGTCACGGGTTATTATTATTATTATTATTATTATCATCATCTTCAATCAAATAAAGCTTTATCGTTATATATTACCGTATTTCATCGCATAATCGTCGCACCCTGTTTTTCAATCCAAAGAGAGAGAGGAGGGGGGGAAGGCAGAACACAAAATCCTTCCACAAACTGCCAAGACTCCAACATAAAGCTTGCTGGAAACAAGTTTCCGTGGTGGCCTTGTCTGCTACTGCCCTCCCCCACTTTCTTATCTATACAGGAGCAATGAAGAGTTTCCAACTCGCTTCTGAGTTGGTAGGAAAACGGAAGTACATTTCATTTTATCCCGTCTGTAAAGCAGTCCCAATGTCTGCTCCAAGTTGCACAGCTGCTTTCAGAGCCCTTGGTTTGAGAAGGGGGTGGGGGTGAGGAAAGGGTCTTGATTTTTCATACCGAAGCTCCTTCATTTCTTTCTCCCATTTATCTTGGTTGAATTTTCTGAGATACGGAATTTACCTCATTTTGCTTTTCATTACGTTTTATTGCGTTACCCACGGTACGCTTACATGTACTTAACATTTTCAATTTCCTTGCACGTACCGACACCCTTTGGTTAGATACGGCAAATATAAATAGCTGTCGTTCGTCAAATGTTGTTTTTTTGTTTTGTTACCCATTTTTCTCGTACTTCAGTCAGGGATCAATGCAGTTACTCATAACAGATGTAGTCAGGAAGTAGCATGAATTGTTCTTTCCCCGCATTGTAGTTGACCGGTAAAAAACTATGTAACAGTAACAGAAGGCTTTCAAGATTTGTCTGAATATTAAAGTGATCTTTTTTTTCACACCCAAATATAAATAACTAATTTCAGATTTGAAAACGTAACAGGGGTGTAAGGGGTGACCTTCCACGCAGTACATACACCCGATCGTCAAAATCAGTTCCACGTAGTACACCCTGGGCTGCCTTTTGCTGACTAACAAGTCTCTGGCGACTGGCCAGTATAATTCTGTATGTTCTCCTGCTTTTTGTCATGTGTGCTGAGTGCCCCTTTACAGCCTCAGCTTTTAACCTAAGTCAGAATATTTTCATATTTCAGTTATGCGACCTTACAGTTATGTTATTTGTTGTGGTAAGGGGCTGGACCCAGTATAACGTGGCGGGTGCAAAATAGCCTAAGTGCTGAAACACCCAAAATTAAAAAAAAAAAGAAAAACGTAACAGGGAATATAGCTTTAATAAATGCGTATAAATATTTCACAATGGATTATATTTATGTACATGTTGTTAATTGTGAAATATTGTGAAGAAATGAAACAAAATGCTACGTTTCGGTTACTAATGTGAGCCACTGTATATGTAATGTTTTTATTTCATTAACAATGTACAATGGTCAAATACAACTTTGCAGACCTCCGTGGCGGAGCGGTTAGCACATCGCAATACGACGCCACAGGTCCCGAGTTCGTATCCCAGCCTATGCATCATTTTCATTTTTCTTTGTGATGTCCTTTCGTCAATTTTGTAATTTCATCACCCATCCTCGTCTTCGCGATTAGCCAAAAGTGGCAGAAAACCAAAGTTAAATATAACAAATCAAAATCAAACATTACTTGGCATGACAAGAATGGATAGGTTATTTTGAAGCTGCTGTTATTAAAAGCAAATTTTATGTAGCTTTCCTAGACAGAAGTTTCAAACACAGAAACTGATTGATTGGATAACGCCTGTGGATTCCTACTCGAGCAGAAAATGTATATGTTTCCATTTATTACTTACAACAATAGCAGACTGATTTCCCGCTAAATCAAAGAAAACTTGCATTCACAGTTACAAATTGACGTGTTGAATGATTTCTCTCACTCCAATTCTGCTTAATCGAACAGCACACCACAACGTGGGTCATTAAATATTTGCAACTTACTCTCGAGTTCCTCAACTAAAAATAAATTGACTGCGAAACAAGACCTCGTCTGCGATAACTATATACCACGTTATATGAAGAGTATACGCAAGTTGAAATTCCATCATAATAATTTGAATTCTTCTAGTAGCTACAAACATATTTTTTCATACATATTTTCTTAGCAAAATATGAAGTTCCTCACTTCAACAAGGACAACATATACACAGTATTCCACAAGAGTTTTTAGTTCGAGCTAGTCGTAATATGAATATACACGTCACTTCATTACTTAGTTTAAAAAAAGTGCCAGGCAATGTGAATTCGACGGCATGCCTGAAATTATTTGCAGTATCTCATGTATCAAGGGGGCTTTTTAAGTAAAATGAAGGACACATACCACATGCTTGGGTCAATTGAGAGTAGTAGAAACGTAATTATACTGCATGTTGCAACTGAAACAGTATCCTCGAAGCCGAAGTCGTTGAGTGATCCACTCATAAACTCTCTACCAAACATTTCAAGTTCGAGTAGACACCTGGGCATGAGCGTTTTCTTTGGTAACCATCCCTTCATAGATTTAATATGATCATCATTAATGTTCATAGTCGCGATTATCTACAAGTGGCAGAAAAGCGATACAAGAACAATACAAAAGTAGAAGAAACAAAAGAGGATAAAAGGATGAACTTAGTTAATGATAGGAAGTTTTATAAAATTACTGTTTCTTGAAGAATCTTGTCCTTTGTTCCGATTGTATTTCTCAGTCACACGTTGCTCAATGTCCATGTCGACTGTCGTTCTTACATTCTTGAAAATTACTTTAATGTCTGCCTATGCTCTTCTTTCAAACGTGGTAGGCGCTCTGTCTGTTTCTACACCAAAAAGTTTAATTCATCTCCTGTCCAAAAAGGCACGAATTACTGAAAGTAATTTTCAAAATTGTAAGCAGATGAGGGCCCTTGTAAAATACGTGTACTGTCCTTTTATTCGCTTAGTTTTGAGAATCACTCTCCATACAATTGTTGCCTACTTCAGAGTCCAAAGGCCCTGTCTAGCTACAGACCAGTTGCGCAAACGCGGTTTCATTTGTTTCGTACACAAATTCCATCCTTTATACGTATTTTCTACTTGCTAAAAGCAGCGGCGGCTCAAGGGGGAGAGCCGCCGTGCCATGGCACTACCCTCAGAAGAAATGCATACCTAGCCCCTAGCCCAAGTATTGTTAAATTAATACATTGATAGTTTACAGACAATGAGATTCGAATCTTTCAATCGGTCAAGCTGACGTGACGACCGCCCCAACCACAGACTAGATATGAACCGCCCCAACCTCCTCACTGCATCGCCAGCTGTTTCGTATCCTCGGCGAGGCAGCGGTCGGCGCCACCCAAGAGCTGGCCTAACCAAGTTGAAACGCGTGCAGAGGGTTGGTGAAGTCTCAGCGAGTAACCTTTGCACCATAAGCCGGGAAGAAGGTGGCAGGGGGTGGTGTTAGCCAATGGGGTTAGCCCATAAGACACCAGCCGTGCCCGTTTAGCACAGCGAGGGAACTTTCTCAGTGTTGACACCGTTGCCATCTTCAGAGATAAGTCGCTAAATACGACGGATTTGTACGACCCGTTGGGGAAGTAATTCGTGAAAAAGGTACTATCTACTTTTCTGCCAACATTTGGAGAAACGAACCTAGTATTTTTCCGAAGTTAAATGAACATTTTGATAATAGATAGATGCGCCTAGAGGGCCATCCAGACTTTTTAAAAATATAAAAGTAAAAATTCCTTTGGCATTTCGACAATTTCTTTTTACATCAAATGTAGAATATTTTCAACGTCCAGTTGGAATACGTGTGCATGGGGGAGGAGAAGGTGAGAAGATTTGCTTTCCCTTCCTCTTGTAATTGTGTTTTTAGTGAAGTGTCCTGTAGTGTTTAAAGATAGGTTAGTGAGTGAAGATGAATCGTATTAGTGTGTTATTACTTAAACACACTGTTTTCCACGTTACCAAACAAGGATATACATCTTGGCCAGTGGGGCAACCTCAAGGAGGGGGGCCAAGGCATTGCGGAGGTTTTTTTTCTTCGATTTCTTGATCACGTTGACAGTACCCGCCGGCCGCCACTGGCTAAAAGTGCCTTTCATATCGCCTCAGGGCGTTGTCTACTCGGATGCTTCGTGATCGAAGGTCACGTGTACAAAGTTTCAGATTTTCCGATTTGCGTGGTGCTGCTGCTATCAGTTCGGTTCGCCTTCTCAAGGTCGCGCAGCAAGCAATTATTTTTCGTCTTCCGATAGGAAAAAGCTTGCCTCTCGCTTATGTGGACGAACGCGTGGCACGGATGACTTTTTGGCTCGACCATGGTTGGTCCTTTATGTTTCGTCCTTCAGCATTTTAATCTAAGAACGAATCATTCTCATCGAAAAACATAATGTATTTTTTTTTAATTGATGTAACACATGTAAACCGAGAGCGAGAGATAGATAGATAGATAGAAACGTTTTCCTTCAACAAACGTTTGTTTTCCTATTGTATAAAGTGAACGCACATGTTAAAATTCATCTTGCATAGATATTCAAATTAGAACAAATTCACGTAAAGTGATTAAGTATGCAGAAAAGAAATATATTTGTGATAAATACATAGTTAGTCAGTAAATTCCGATAACCAGAATTCTGTCACGCCGAATGAAACGTTTTGTTTTACAATTTAATGTTTTCACTGACATCCAAAACGAAAATACGTATTATAACTTAATGACTTTCAAGGTGTCAAAATATTGTAATGTTACTATGCTGCCGATCACAATTATGAGAACGCTACGGGTCCCGGGTCCGAATCCCGGCCTGGGCGTGGATGTTTGTGAGTGTGCATTCATCAATTTCATATTGTTATCACCAATCTCCATCTTCGAGAATTAGCCAAAAGTGGCAAAAAAAAAGCGAAGTCAAATAAAGCATATCAAAATCAAACAATTATGAGACTTCTTCGAAAACGCCTTCGATAACGGTATTTGCTATTCGTAACGGATATGTGTATCACTTTTTCGAAACAGACTTTTGTGGAGGAAAAGAACTGTAACGTTACAAAAGTAACGAGCACAATTATACGAGAGACCTATGTTATTCTCTCCGGAACACGGCATCGGACACGGTATTGCACATCGGAACGTCTGTATGATACCAGCTATAAATAACGTTGTTGCTTTGAAAAAAGGAGTGTAACGTTTTTTCAGTAGTGACCTCAATTAAGTTACTGGTTAATTGTAACGTTACTATCACTTTCCACACACACTAAAGTTACTAGTCAATACGTGACGAACCTCTTTCTTACCCTGTAACGTTACTGGTTGCCGGCAATGGATGTAACGTTAAAGTGTCACGTGAAGACCTACTTCTTTAAAGATCAGTTATGGTTCGGTACCGTTATGCACACCTGTAACGTAATGTTCATATACCTGAGGTAACGTTTCTGTTCACGAAAAAAGTTATTCTGTTTCTGGTTGTAACGTAACGGAAACCGTAATTGAAAATACCGTTCCATTTCGTTACGTTACGACTCCCTGCTGTGAACCCATTCACCTGTAGCAGGAAGTACATTACACCGAATGTATTGGCATGGATGAACTTGTCATGTAACGGCTCTTGTCTGTAATAGCAGTGTTGTTGGTTGTGTTCCTATCGAACCCAATCTGTCTCCAAGCACAGGTCACTTCCTGCTGAACCAATTAACATGGCTGGCCAAGAACCTCGATAATACACTGTGCTTCCAAAGGGTTCCGCATCTCTGAACGTTCATAACATGAAAGTATTACCAAAAATTCACATAGATTTTTTTCAAATACTAAAACACCATACAATGTGATTTTTTTCAATCTGGCCTCACTGCAAGAGATCTTGAAATATGTACCTTGAAATTTGCCATAGTTACAAATCTTGCACAACTTCTCATTAATGGGTACCTGTCGACGACGCAAAGGCGGTGCTCATCACATCACGTCAGTAGTGAACTCAGGATTTTAATTTTGGGAGAAGCTGAACCGAGGAATGTTTGGTAATATGTTCAAGGGAGTGAGCGTGCGGGCACGTGCAGTTGCGGTACTCATTATAAATTTGTTTGCTAGTAGTAGAAAATCATAAAAAATAGTTTTAAATTAGAGTTTCTAAATAAACAGCAGTGTATTCATAGATAATTATATTTGCGCATATAGGCCTATTTTTCTACGCTTCTTTTGTGTAACAAAAGATAATTACTTATTATTGCTAAGTATGACAAAGGTGCACGGGACGACGTACCGTGTGTATCGTCAGCGCCACACACACACACACACATGGACTTCTTGTTTTTGAAAAAGTGTCCACTCAATCCTGAAAGGTTGATCACATCCCTTTATAGACGCTGACGGCTGCTCTTCGAAACTTCTCTATCGTTCGGTCTCCACGCGCTCTTGCAATAAGCCCTAAGAACGCTTTAATATTAAAATGTCCCGTGCAAAATAAACTGCGAATTTTAATAAATCCGTGCATCATTTCAACATGTATTATTCTCAACTTCCTGTTCTCCAGCCTCTCTGAAAGTTCTGTTGTTCATCATCCTTTGAGACGGCTCCAAAGACGTCTCAGAATTACTAAAGTGAAACAAAAGAAAATCGAATACTTCCTTCTAACTGCATAAATAAGGTTGTTGGAGTTGCAGCGTTATGAGCACCGACGCCTTTCATTAAAGCTCGATGCACTTGGAAGATAATAAAGATTTGTTGGGTCAGTAAACAGTTTTACTCGGAGACAGACTGCTGACTAATTGTCACGGTTTAATAAAGCATGCCGGTAGGGGTCTGTTAGAAGCACCAGAGAAGTAGTTATGAATACAGTTTATGCCAGGTCACTTCTGTATCACAAATATTGCTTTAACATGGCGTGGTGTGAAAACAGCTTTCCTGGTTGCTCGCTCCGTGAAAATGTCCTGTGAAGAACCACTTAGCTATTGTCTGATAAGCTCAAACTTATTTTCTCTCCCATTTGGTTGGAAGTAATAATAACAAGTAAAACGGTGTTACTGCTTAAAGAAAATAAATATTCGTGCTTCCTTAAGATGCTCGCATAATATGGATTGCACGACGGGAGGCGAGAAGAGCGAATCACGAAACCGAATCGTAAGAAACCTCTTCGGAACGGCAATGAAAACACAGAACCTCTTCCTCTAGAGGCATGCAAGGTGGCTGGCTCATTCTCCAAGAGTGAACAACCTTGCAATGTACGTAGTTCCAGGGGTGTATGTAGAAATGTCCATTTGGGGAGGGTTAAAGCCGATTGTAGGAAGGTGCAAAGGCACATTTATACCAGTGTCGCTGTCTGTCCGCACCCCGCTAGGATACGGCGTCATATGTGCCATGTCACGGCACGTGGGCTGAACAGCCAATCTCACACGCGCTCTTCTGCGCTCTTCTACTATTGGAGGCCGGAAATAACGCAGGCCACAAACTGACAGGGAAGTCTCTATTAAATATCGAGGACCTATAGGCACTAAAATTTCAAAATAGGAGACAAAAAAACACTAAAAATCCTACAAACACAAAATAAAACAAATTAAAAATCAAAGCAATCTACTTTTGTCAAAAAAAACACCATATTCAGCAAATGATCACTTGTTAATAGTTATCATTAGGCAAAAATTAGGCAGTATGAGCCTTGCGTATTTCTTTCACAAATGGTCTGAAACAAATTTTACACTTAAACATATATTTTTCCTGCTAGGGAACAGGAAAGGCATTTTTGGGGCAAATCCTCAGTCTAGTCACAACGAACAAGCAAAGAGAAGGTGGGTGTGGGAGCAGGTTGGATCAAATAAAAACGGAACAGGGGCCTCAGAATGAAATCAACAAGGTTTATTTCAAACGTAATCTCCAAAGTTACACAAACACTCGTCCCACTGTGAATAACCTGCTCGTATAACTCCTTTGGCTGAGATCGAAGCCAGTTGCGAACATTGTCCATGACTTCATTGTCCGAGTGGAAGCGCCGATCCTTCAATGCCTTTTTCAACGGACCAAAGATATGCAATTTGCATGGCGATAGATCAGGAATATATGGTGGGTGTTCTAACACTGTAAACCCAAACATCGCCAACGTGTTCTTTGTAACAGCTGACGTATGTGGCCGCGCGTTGTCATGCAGCAAAACCACTCCAGAGGACAACAGGCCGTTTCGCCTTGATTGCTGTTCGGACGATACTGCTACCCGACCGCAAGCGCATATCACGTGCGACTATCTATAGAGCGACCACAAACAAATGAACCTTCGGCTAAAATCCTTCGCGCACCTTCCGCTCGATTCGTTCAGCTCGGGCCATAAGAAAGCATGGTTCACCCTGCCCCTCCCCGCCTCGCGGGAGTACGGTGCACAGGAGTCGCGGCTCTCCAATTATTTTCTTGCTTGTGCTTCCACTATAGGGAGAGTCCATTATGCAGTACAGGTTTCCTTCCTTACCTCTCGCTCTCCCTCTACACAGGGTTGTCGCCACACACATCCATAAATATAAGACAATACATCCACTGTTCCGTTTTCATTTGATCCACCTCAGCGTGAGTAACTTAGTAGATATCCGAATTGCACTTGGATACCAGACACCAGAACTATGCGAGAAGAAAGGCAAGAAGCCAGCAAAGATTTCGGAAAGAAGTGCGAACAAGAGAAAGAACTACTAGAACTGATATACGTGGGTGGGAAATTTAATAGTGGCAGCTATTTATTCTCAAATGATACAAAAGAGACACCTCTGTGAAACTTTTACAGCCCTTCAGTGTAGTCACTAACATTGTGTACAACCGTTGCCAGCGATGTGGAAGCTGTAGTATTTCTGTAACAGTGCCTGTTCTGTTGATGGCTTGAATGGAGAGGTCTATTGCCTGAAGAATCTCTGGAACAGTTCGGAAGCTTCATCTTACGAATCAAATCAAAGTCACAGAGGCTGTAGAGCATCTGTCAGCCCCATCGAGCTAACAAATCAGCCACAGGTTGCGCTACATGCGACCGAGCCTTGTCCTGCAAAATGATGGGAGGATTCAGCAGAAAGTGTCCCTCTTCTTTCGCAGCGCAGTTTGCAGGTTATGTTACAAAAATGAACAGTAATACTGCGCATTGACGGACTGTCCTGGATATACGGCGAGAATCAGTAGAACTTTCACATTAATGAGGTTCTGACTACACAACTTTAGACCGCCAACTCCAACGCTCTATTCCTCTCGTCACTGCGCATGCGCTTAGTGTTGGAAGGAAGAGTCCACTTACTGGGAGGTATGTTAGGTATCAAACTAACGTGTGGTATAAGTGAGAAGCACCGGTTCTGTTTCATGGCGTATATACAGCAGTGTTGGTACTATTAAATTTCCAACCCACGTAATTGCTAAAAAATAACTTAATTTGGCTTTAAACGTTTATTATTTTTTATTGGCCCGATTCCAGTATGTTCAATGAATAATGTTATAGTTCTCTCCATGTCGCAAGATTCATGCCTGAAAAGAAAAAAGATAAACGGCCCGCGATGCCTACATAAAACATTCATCCGCTCTCTTGCTGCGTTCTCATCCTCATGTCAAGCGGCGAGGTTCCCGCAGACGAACGACGGCTGCTCCCGTGCTCCTCGCCAAATATTCAGCAGGGCGAGGAAGGAAAGAGGGTTCTTTCTGAAATATTCAGAAGACGAAACGGGCAATGTTCCTCCACAGCACACTAATTGTGCACAGGGCTGCCTCCTGAAAACACGTTCGCTAAGTGTCGAAATATAATTAACCAATTGTTCCTTAGATTTAAAAAATAAAACCTTTAGGATCGAATTCAGTCTTTGGAAGTGATGGTTCCTCTCATTATACTGGTATCAGCTTTATCACCCAGTTTCGGAAACATCTGACGTACTGAATATAAGGAAATACCACATATTCCACAGGGTTGTTCCCGGACTCAGTTCATGGTTCTATACTTTTTACTCTGCACTCTCGAGTTGGTTACAAAGTGCAACACCGCGTTGATCCGGTTGATCCAGTATCACTTAGTGCAGGGGTCTTCAACCCATGGCCCGCGGGCCAGAGGTGACTCGCACCCTTTGCAGTGACCCTTACCCGTTTGAGAAATTAAGTACTTAACACACTTAACATAAAGTACCTCTTGGGGCTGGTAGATGGCATCAACTTACAGTTCTCAATACCGCAGTATAGCTTCGTGGCCGCGAGCGTCATGGAAATTGCTAATGTGGCCCGCATGGTCTGACGAGTTTGAAGACCCCTTACGTAGTGTAGTTGGTGTCTGCACCGTTTAGCCTAAGTTCTACAGGATGTGTAGTGTGCTTTATGGTCACGTCGTACCTGCTAACTAATCAAATGAACTTCTACTTTGTTGAACACAATTTCTTGCACCAACCTGATACTGGGATGCACCTGAAATGCCAAAAGGTGTAGCGAACTGGACTGGGCTAGTTGTTTTCTGTGGGCCATCTCAGTCTTCATAACCGATCATACTTTGTTTGATGGTCACTCAGCTTTGCCATAGCTCTGAAGATTGTTTTCGATTTTTGATTGATTGATTTAGTTTATTTTACTTCGCGTTTTGTGCCTCTTGGCTAATTTGCGAAGATGGGGATGAGTGATGAAATGATGAAATTGATGAATGGACATTCACAAACAACCAAGCAAAAGCGGGATTCGACCCCGGGACCCTTGGGATTGTTTTCGACCGAATAATACTTTTTAGTTGTGCAGGCATCTCCACCTCACTCAGCCTTACGTGCTTTGCGAAGTCAATCTACAGTAAGAATAGATGTAACGGTACTTCGTTACTTTGCGATATTTTCGAACTGGAGGTTGTCAGGACCAAACATTCTTTTGTTACGCCTTCGCCGAACATAGTAATGCTACTTTTAAAATGTTGCATTTAAAAACAATACTTTTCTCTTATTATAAATACAAATTCCACTGATGTTAGTTCCATATAATTTACACTTACAAAGAAAACACGGAATCAGAAATTACACTATGGAAACTGAAAAGAAAGTTACAGGTTAGTCAATAATCATTCTATAGAATAACAGAATTACGTCATAACAGAATTGACGTCATAATTAGAAAAGTACTGTTTTTAAATTTAACATTTTAATTATCGTATTACGGAATTAGGCGGATACGTAACAATATACATGATTTACTTCGCTTCTCAGCCACTTTTCACTAATCGCGAAGATAACGATGAGTGATGATATGATGAAATTGATCAATTGACACTCGGAAAGAACACCCATGCAAGACACTCCTGGCGTCGTAGCTCGTTGTGATAACCACTCTCTCAAGGAGGTCGGCAGCAATATAGTACGTTATCGCTGCATAAAGGTGTTAAGCACTGCACAAGTGCCCGGAAGCATGGACAATTAGTACTTTGCTACATTTTCTCGCGTTGCAATTTGTCTTTGGACACACCCAGGACAGTTCTAAGGTATGTGTTCACCACTCGGGGGGTTCGGACTCTAGAAAACTGTGGATAATGGACATCGGGAACTCGCAAATTCTGGAATACGCCGTAGCCTGGGCCACTTAGTGACCAGTGCGGAAGAACTACTTTTATCGTTTGTAGCTTACTACCTTAGAAAGTGCATACATACAAAGTACGTTTAGCGCACGCGCCAACATGTTCTCGGTATGGTGCAATGTACGTATAGAGGGAGAGGTTAACTATACTCTGTCCAGTCTATCTCTGGAGCTATCAAACGAAAACAAGTCTCTGTGCAAATAGTAACGCGAGACGGCTCCGCCTATGAACATGTGAGAGGGAATGGGATTGCGTGGAGGGGGAGCGACTGCAGTTACCAGCCTTCGAATCAGCGTGTACTGTTTTGTTCTGTCTATTCGATTCACCCCCCCCCCCCCATTCTCTGCCGCTATGCCCGATCTTGTTCCAGAGATAGCTGGGACAGAGTATAGTAAGCGCCCTTTTGCATTTCAGCGAATTAACGACTTTCTCCGGTTGGAGGTAGATGGCCCTTTTTATAGCCGTCGCCCGCTAGATCCACCGAAGGTTTATTGCCTAGATGTCGCTTTCGAATTGATAGCTTCATTTTAAACGCCAAAGGGGCGATTGCCATGTTTTTGCTCTTAGGTTAATTGAATATTTATTGTTAGATTAGATGTTTCGAGAGGGAGCAAATGACATAATTTTAGACGCCACAGGGATGTACCGAGACTCAGACAAGCTTGTAAAAATGGACACGAGAACGACACCAGTCACTTCGAGACATGTCGATACAAGTTCGACAATGGGACAGACCACAGGCGTACCCAGAGGGGGGCTGATAGGGCTACAGTCCGAAATTTTGAGAAAATCAGCATTTTCAAGTTTGTAAAAGCAGAACTCGAGTAAAACTAGCGTGGTAAATGCAAACCCTCCTTAAAATGACACCCCGAATGCCATTTTTGAGAGTGGAAATACGAAATTTCTATTGAGTATGAGGCCCCTCTAGAAAACAGCTATGTCAAATGACAGAGTTCCAGAATTCGGTACGATATTGTAAATTTCACCTTAACCTATTAATACTTTATTATTAATATTATTTCCTGTAAAACACTTGTTTCTGCCCCATTCTCGTAATATAGTTCTAGATACGTCTCTGACAATGCTAGTATGATATGTATAGCCATTTAAAGACAATGAATGTGTTGTAGCTTGTTTTTTTGAAGTTCGGGAAAAAATTCACGCAGAATCAACGTTCTGAGTGGTCCCCAACCTTCGTGAGCCCGTGCCCCTGTAAATTCGTTTTTTAAAAGTCGATGCCCCGTTCCCAATAATTTTACTCGTAAACAGCTTTCTATTCTCTTTATTTTACACCTTAATTAATATGTATCCTTGAAAGTTAATATTAATAAATAAATTATGGTGTGACCTAAGACGGCATTATATTAATGTAACCATAGACAGCATTAGTTCGATTATATTTAGGCTGGTTAACGAATATAAAATCTGGTTTAAAATAGTTGACGACTGGATCTAATGGAATATTTTAGCTTCCTCTGGCCAATATCATTGAATTATATTGGCAAGGGCTGATTTTGATTGGCATGTTTCATTTCGGTCACCGGAAAATTCTAATTAATCAGAATATTTCCATTTCAATATATTTGTAAATGAAAATTGCTGTGCAAACTATTGACTATGGTGCCCGCCCGTCAACCAAATTTGGAGGCGAGAAGCAACGAACATTTGGGTTAGGTCGTTTGATCCATCACCGCCACTGTCGCAAAAGCAATTCCTGTTATCGGAATAGGAACCCGAAAGAAATGCCTATCTTTGCAGGTGGTTGCCAGCTCGGGCTGCAAGTCGCTTTACCATATCTGCTCTAACTCGAGAAAGGGTCGGCCGTCAACCTCCAAATTTGGAGGCGGGAAGCAACGAACATTCTGGTTAGGCCGTTTGATCCATCACCGCTACTGTCACGAAAGTATTTTCTGTTATAGCAGTGGAAAGAAAGGCCATCTTTCCAGGTTGTCAGCTCTGGCTGTAAGTCGCAAACTTCAGGAGAACCTTTCGCGACCTGGTATAATTGATGTCAGAGCTCGGTACCGGGTCGCGGCCCGGCGGTTGAGGAACAGTTCTAGAACAACTTCATGAAGAAATTACACGCGGATTTAACGTTCTAGAATTGTAATCCCGGGTCAGCAGAACGTCGAGGAAACATGTTGTCGAGTCCTTGGCAACGACCTACTATGGTTTCGGATTCCTGATTGACTCTAGCAAAGCACTTAAATCCCGAAGTATCCCACGAAAACACTTTTTGAAGCGCTTCTGTCGCGGCCGCTCTATCGCTCGAGCCTTTGCTTTCCCAAGAGACTTGTAAGGTTTGCGCTTCAATTGACACCGTTTCCGTGTTCGCACACGTTGTGTGTATCCACATGCAGTGACGTCAGGTACACAATGTGTCGCGATGGAAACGGTTTTTTGTAGTCAACATCAATATTTTCAGCGGCAACACAAACGTCACCAAGGCGATAACAACAATAGAAAGTACAAGACTCTTTGGATACCCCAAAACAAGCGTCGGAAGAAATTCAACTTCTCAGGCAAGTTCGGTAAACATCACGTGCTACATAATCGCGTCTTCGAATTGAACGCTTGTACACGTTCTAATAACGTCACATGACAGTTATCAATTACGAATTGGGTTTTACGATATCATAGATTCTATCAAAGAAAGTTTATGTTATACTACTTGTAATATGATTGATGATTTGGTTATTTACGTCACTTTTCTTCCACTTTTGACTAATCGTGACGATGATGAAGAATAGTGATAAGATTAAATTGAAGAAAGGACAATCACAAACACACATACCCCACAGTTTCCAGACGCCAGAACCTCGTTAGACTGCAACATTGCAGTCAAGTGTGAACTTCGTGGAAGTGAGGTTGACACTTGAATGTTCCTGAAAAGGCCACTCCTCACACTCCTATGCTATTTATTAAAAGGTACTAGCCACTAAATAAAATTTGTTTCCCAACATCGTCACTCTGTGTACTTACATATACACATAGTGTCAACAAAAGTCACGCAACCGAGACTTTCAACATACGCAGTGGCGGGAATTGGGTTCCAAAACCGGGGGGGGCGGGAGGGGAGGGGTAAAGGTGCCAAAATGTTGGGGGGCAAAGACAGTATATTTCCCTTTGTGGATACGATTTAGCATAGTGCGGGTGCAAAAGTGGCAAAATGGGGAGGGGCAACTGCCCCCCCCCCATCGCTGCCATTGAACATACGTAACTTTTGGACAAAAAGCAATAGATACATGAAACTTGCACTGGGTACTAACTTCGTCTATGTGGATATTTCTTAAACATTAAACAAGAAAATCATGCTGTACATGAACGCTCAGTATATGGAAGAAGTTAGTAAGGTGTAAAAACGTTTTGATACGAAGTAAAAACAAACATGGAGAAAAGACACCTGTTAAGTCGCTTGCAAAAATTGTCTATGTGTATCGATGGTCTGTGTGGGTATTTACAGAATTGATAAAATAATGATAAATTTTTGCTCATTTTGTACATTACAGGCGATTCTATGGAGTTGATCATGGAATACTCATAAAAAAAAAATATTTTTTTTCGAAATTGACGTATACTGGCAACATTGGTCATGTCAGAGGGCAGGCAGTACCAGGTGTGCCCGACATCTGGCTATGTTGTTCAATCAATGCCCAGATGAATGAAACGATTTTAAATTTATCGCACAAAAACTAGCCTACCTATCTTCCCGATTTCATTACAGGTAAACACACAAAAAGTATCGAAGGAAGGTTACATGTTACGACACACACACACACATACAATGGATATTACATCACAATTACATGTACTTCTGGCTAATCGCGATGAGGATGAGTGACGATATGATGAAGGGACACTCACAAAGAAAACCTATGTCCAGGCCGGGAATCAAATTCGGGACCCCTTGCGTCGTAGCGACGACATGTGCTTGCTACTCCGCCACGAAGGTCGATTATCGCAATTATCTATATCCCTGATTGCAGACAACTACCCTTATGATCATCGCCAAGACGCTTAGTGGAGACGTCTGAATTTCGAACGACGACGACGACCGCTCATGGGGAAGTGAATTTTCAGGTTAATTTACGACGAAATGAGCAGCGTCGTATCGGTCGCCTAGACGGAAATGGACCCCTGGTTTCTACTACATTTGCAGCTAATGGGGCGGGACTCCTTGATACGCGGAAGACTTCTCCGAAGTTGGAAAGGCTTCATCGCAGCCAGATGCTCATCTGTCCAGCTGCGGCCCCGGCGAGATACTTCGGAGGAGCGAACACACACGCAGCTTCCCTAATGGACCCTAATGTCACGATAAGGAACGGGCATTGATTCTCTTCGGCACACGCCTGTGCCCTGATAAATAACGACAGGCATGCCGCATCAGCAACGTCTTCGAGTAATGCAACGAACTACTTGACTGATATCAACGGCAGCTATTCATAGTCGCCTCGGCTAACATGAAACCTCCAACAGAATCAGCTTATATGGCAGCTTGCAGAATCAGGCTTCCTAGTCATTTTGGTCAACATTTCCGAGAATTTTAAAATAAATTCCCACACCATTCTGAGGTGTTTAACATTATAATAATTTGTTAACAAGTTGTTGTTTTTTATTCTTTTTTCTGCTACGTTGGCTATTCGCGAGGATGAGGGTGAGTGATGATATGATGAAATTGATGAAGGGACATTCACAATCACAAAGAACACCCATGTCTAGGTCAGGATTCGAACCCAGGATCCCTAGCGTCGTTGTGCGCTGTGCTAGGATAATGAAGATTACGCAACACCGTTAAAAATAAATGAAGGAAAGCTATAAACAATATTTTCATAGAGAATAAATAGAAGAGGGAACTTATTTTAATTCCAGCATTCCGTGAAATGAAAACAAAACAGATGATTTTCTTTGACTTTTTAATTATTTTTGGAAGGATTGAAAAATCAATGGCTTTTACACTCACATAGTTCAGTGGGAACGCTGAGAATAACCAATAGCAACGGAGCAGGACCTGATTTACATTCTCGAAGCCACAGGCTAATTAGAATGACGCTCCACCTTCAAGCATTAATTTAAAAACATGCTAGAACTGCACTTACTGTGAAATCGCAAAACCATGGGATGTTAATCAGAAATTTGTAAGTCGACGTTTTATAGAATACAGACTATTGAACAAACTGACAAATCAAGACCGTTTACACTGTAATAAACTAATAAGTAACAGATCTGTCGATATACCAAATATTGTCTTTGGTATATGTATTAACTTTCGAACGTTTGAGAAGTTTTGTATACACTCGTCTGCAACTGAGCTCCCTTCCTCATCTAAAATTACTCTGGCGTCGCTACTGCCTGATGACATTGAAAACCTGAATAGAATATTTTTTTATTTGGTCGACACGGACATTAGGACTGACTGTAACTGACGTCTCTTGTAGGTGGGTGCAGTGCAGTGATTTATCCACACACACCCAACACTCCTCTAACATTCCCCCCATTTTTTCCCATCATTCCCTCAAAAAAGTCCAACTTATGGTAATTTTGGTACTAAATATACATTTACACACACACACACCCCTCCTTAAAAAGGACCCTACACACCTAGATTGAAATTCTGTATAAATCCTTGGCTGGGTGCCTCATGAAGTTTTCAGGTGTTATTTCAGGTCAACGTGCAGCTTAGGAGAAGATGGGTTACAATGTACTGATTTTGAATAATATAGGCTATTGTAATATGTAGCTGAAATTAAATTTGTGTGTTGTGTTGAGTATTAGTCCACAGCATGCACATTGCCGGTCGCTCTCATATTACGTATATAGTATAATATATATAATGACTAGGGGCATGTTTCTTTCCTTGGGGAAAGTTTATATGCTTTCAACGGATTCATTCATTTGACTTGATTGGGAACACTCTGGTATAGTGTATATAAATATAGTGCATATAAATGCATATTTGAGGCCTTAGTGCATATTTGAGCTCAATGTGCATATTATTTGCACATATTGGAAGTAATTTAATATAATCATTTAGTATTTCAAGTCTGCATCTTCCACTTTTTGCCCTTTGTGTAAAGATTAACCTATATTAGCCTTGTTGGGTTAAGGACATTTAGTAACTGGAAGTTACAGTTGTTGTAAAGATCAAGAAAACCACCCTCCCATCAGTCACTGACATCAAAAAGATATGAGTAACAGTTCCAGGTGCCAGTAACAGCAGCAGCGTGGCATTATTTCTTGCTTAGCTTGTGATACATTATCTTTGTAAATCTGTGCGAGTGCCTATGGCGGAGAGGTACTTGTTTGGAGGGGAGATAAAGGTGGCATTTCCCCTTCTTGTTGCAACTGTTCGTCCCTTGAGGGGATGCTACATATACATGCTTATGCTACCAAAGAATTTACTGAAACCTACTCCCCCGACCCAAAAATATTTAAAATACTGCACTGTGTTATCCTCCATCCACTGTAAGAACGTAGTAAATGTAAACAAAAGCATGTGACTCGTGATGTTCTGATTTGATTTCATAATTCTGATGTTTTAGATAAGGTATGTGAAATCATAATCTCTCCCCAACCCCATCCTGCTTCAGTATAAAAGCTTGGGTAAATGGCATTCCTTTGTCAAGCGCTCTGTATTATTATGCTTTGGAACAGCTGCAATCCGAAATAATCATTAGAATTTCTCTCCCGCCATGTGCATCTGTTTACATCCACTTCATGCTTGCTGTGGACGGACGATAGAAATTTGTAAAACCGAAGGGTTGGAGAGAAAATTGCTTCAGCAATGAATAGAAGCTACGATGTGGTTACCGCTGATCCGACACTTATTCAATGCCAAGTTTACTCTGAGCATTTAAGTATTAAATTCAATTTCTTAGGTATCTAGCATAATCTAGAGCATTCCATTCAGTAAGGACTAAGCACAGCGTATTCAAAGTTCAGATTCCTTTTCTGTCGCAGTAAAGGTACTAGTTTATTCTTCGAATTTCTGTCTTAAAAAAAAGAAAAG
Organism: Lepisma saccharinum; assembly: GCF_977018435.1. Lineage (NCBI taxonomy): Eukaryota > Metazoa > Arthropoda > Insecta > Zygentoma > Lepismatidae > Lepisma > Lepisma saccharinum. The sequence continues at coordinate 44,340,957 of NC_139239.1, read as the reverse complement.
AAAAAAGGACACAACCATTTATCCACAACGGCATCCAAAGCCAACATTGGAGAAAAAAACAGGCTTCATATTGTTCTGAATTATTTGATTACTACTCTTTGTCCATGTATTGCCTATATATGAGAATATTACAGTAGGAAACTGGTCCTTTGGTTTGGGTCAGGATTTCAGGTCGTTGTAAACCCTGTGCAACAGTGTAGTTCAACAATATTTTTTTGACTGCGTAAGACCAGTCGTTGTGGGTATCTGTACAAATTTTGCATGTAATGGAGGGTCCTTTCCTGTTGTTTGTGTTAATAAATAGTGCATGATAATCCTGTTATTTGGGACAAAAACTTAAGTCCCAGCACCTAATCATCATTTTTGGCTTTGTAAATAGTCTTTATCCATAAACACAAAAATGACAGAAATGCAATACTTTTTCATCATCCATATTGAGCAATTATATTAGCCAACTACTGTATGCTGAAAATATGGGTCTATAGGCATAAATTACTTCAAATATTGATATTATGTGTCAGTGGTGTGCCTCTAGGATGTGGGAAGGTGTAAAGCATTACACAATTCTTAGGACACCTTTTTAAAATTTTAGTGCATATTTAGTGTTTTTAATACATATTTGCATGCATATTTTGACCTTCTTTTAGTGTATATAAATCCGCCCCCTAATAATGACCAGCGTAAGATAGTAAGCGTGCCGGAAGATGTGCCTAGTTAGTTAATATCAAAGCAGTTGAGAAATCCCTTGACGTCATTTTGCTTGCCACGTGCATTATATTGCTTCCTCCCATCGCTGTGACCCGAGTAGAAAGCAGAACACTAAACAATGGTCTGGCCAAGAAGCAGAAACAGCCAAGTGGATATTGTGAAGTGCGCTCTTAACATATCCTGCTCCCACAGGAATTACAAAGCGAGACCACACTCGTTGAAACGCTATAACAAGCAAGCCCTGTGTGCTGTCGTCAGGGATTACATCCAAGGCTACTAGTAGTCCCTTTAACACCCTGGAGGATTTTACTCATTCCGAGAACCAGATTTCAACATCAAAGCCAACTCTAGAATTATACCCCAGCTATTGCAGCTTCATAAATATTTCATACGAAATAGCAGTAACAACGCGCAATTTGGGTCGTATGCAAAAAATACAATAAGGAACTAAAAAGATATGGGTGTTGTTCAGTTGATATGTTCACCTCACGAAGCGCAAACGATGCGCCATCTCGGTGGCTTAGAGCACCGAGCTCTCGGCTCACCGAAGATTGTGCGTACGAATGGGGAAAAAAACATGGCGTCTTATCTCAAGATAGCGGTGGGTCAGCTGGCGTACCTCCACGTAGGGAGAACTTATGAGTAGTGTATTGGTTAAGTGTGCAAAGTTTAGCGCTTTGATTTCACTAAATTTTGACGCTAACTGCCCTACCTACTGTCAAGTGGCCCTGATTTATGGAGGCCTGCAGCCACGGGTCCCTATATGCTAATAGGCCTCCACTGGAGGTAGATACTTTACAGAAAACAAAGAGAGACTTGAAAGTGGGAAAATATATACGTAACTATATTGTAACTAACCTTATGACAAAACGTGACTTAAGTTCATTACTGAAATAATTTTGATGATGGGTTTCCAAATCTGTGCTTCAACTGACTAATGTTAACAGGGGAATGTCTGGCCGAGCCTTATGGTTGCTGGGGGGGAATCTGCTATGGTTTAACTTGGTGACAATTTCATTACAACAGAGTAACACAGCGCGCTACGACGTCATGGGTCCTGGGTTCGAACCCCGGCGTGGGCATGGGTGTTCTGTGCGAGTGTCGCTTCAACAATTTCATAATACAGTGCGTTCGTTTCGGCTCTGGGCCGAGATAGCGCGTGAAAAACTTTGAACATCTCTGTCCTCATGCTAATGATATGTGAGTAAATAAGCGAGACGTTACGGGACGAAAATGCCGGCATCTGCGGCATGTCACGCGCTATCTCGGCACAGAGCCAAACACGAACGCACTGTATCATCACCCATCCTCATCACAGGAAATCGGCGCTAAATAACAAAAATCGAATCAAAGAAATGCAACCTTTCGTACCACAGTAACACAACAAGCAGCACGCGTCGTTCGGACTGGACCTCAATATCGTACATCGTGTCGCTTCGGTCTGTTGGTAGTGCATGCACAGTAATTTTTTTTTCGATGCGCGTGTCGCTTGTTGCTTCGGTCTGAAAGCTCCCTAAGGATTGAAATGACCAAGGAGCAGAGGGAATCTTCTTCAGCATCATCAAAAAATATTAAAAGAGCGATGGAAGATTTACCTACTTAACTACTGCTTTGTTCGAAACGTTCCTGAAGAAGATGAAAGTTTGTATCGTGGATATCGACCAATGAGAGAAATTAAAACAAATCAAAGTACGTTACATAATTCAAGTAATAACGTGTCTACAAAGATTAGGGATGAGTTAAGACATTGCCTTAAGGCCAGTCCACGAATAAACGCAATACGACGGCCGCAAGCTACCTTCTGAGCACCTCTTCCCGCCGAGGAATAAGTTGTGGGATGTGAGCATACGTGACAGGATGACAGGCGCTACGTGAGCGGCCTTCCACAGCAGAGCAGCGTAATCTCCCCTCGTCTGGCTAACGCTATCTCATTCTCGGTCTCCTCTCTGTTCCTACTTTTCTGGTTTTTCCTCGAGTTTCTACTTCTCTAGGTTAATTGCCATGTTCTGCTGCCCACAATCACGAAAACTCACAACGATGCGGTTTTAAGATTGTTTAAGAAACAAAAGAAAAAATAATTCCCGTCTCTGTCGAGCATAGATCTGACCTGTGCGTAAGTCATGTATCACTCATAGGCAGGGAACCGATTTATACGTAAATACATATCATGTCCTTTTGTATTGTCTTTGCAAATCGGGGTATGCTAACTAGAAAAATACTATTTTTATTTCCATATTTTTACATACATTAGATTTTAGCACATATTTTACATAATTTAGTTCTCGTCATACAGAAATAATTTCCATGTTTTCAAACACTTTCCAACACATGTTCCATATTCACGCTAACACTACAATTTTCCTTCTTGCTTTACACGAAAGCTTTTCCGTTCACCTGTATTCTGCTCTTTTTCTAATCGTGTTTATTTTAAATCTTGTCTACAATAGAGAATGCAAACTATAAATCTATATTTTACGGAAATCAGGAGGAATTCACGTTTCAGCACTAACAAGAAAGTCTGGTCATATAGGGTGTTTCATAAAGTCATTTTTTTGTTTGAAGGTTGGCAACACTGTTCTTATCATTTTCGTAATCTCTGATCACTCCGTATTATTTGAGCAGTTTAGTTGCCATGGAGCGGTTCACTATCGAGTAACGCGTCGTTATCTTGATAACACATTACAGAAACAGACACATGCACAGACAGTTCGTAATCTTCGCGCGATCTTCGGACGTAACAATGCCCCCACTGCAACAACAGTTAGGAGGTTGGTGAAGCAATTCGAGATATCCGGGTCAGTTGCAACCATAAACTCCCCGGGGCGAAAACGTAGTCGTCGCACAAATGAAAACATGGCAGTAGTGCAAGACAGTGTGAATGTTAGCCCCGCGACATAATTTTCACTTTTAAATCGCATACGGGCATATGCCGGACACTTTTCACTTTTCATTTATTAAATCGTAGTGAATGTGAAAAATAATAAAAATAAAAATATCAACTTCCATGCAATTTTGGCTGAGTTATTGCATTTTCAAAAACTGCGCACTTTATGAAACACCCTTTATATAGCTTTGGTAACAAAAATAAAACACATTTTGTATTAGAATTTTGCATCACAATTAATGTCATGTAAGCCTACGGCATTCTTTTTTTTAGCTACGGCGAACTCCTTGCTTAATGAAAATTGTCTTTTTTCACGGTTGTAAGTACATATTTTGATTAAAAGAATTAAATATATTGTAACGTGCCCGCAGTTACAAGATACCTTGTTAATTCTACACACTGTTTGGTTTTGTCAGCTGAGAATTGATAACTCCGATTTCCCGGGTAGTCCCTGGCCAGAGACCTATAATACATGCGTCCCGGTAAGTTCAGGTTCCCAGGTTCATAACCCGGGTAGGCCCCACCCGGTTCTTTCTCTCCCCCTTTTTAGTTTATTTTAGTTTATGGAACCGACTCCCAGGTTCAAACCCCAGGAAGTTTCTCGTGGGTTCTTTCTTCCTTTCCTTTTCTTTTTCTCTTATAAGTATATGTTCGGAAGGTAAGAAAGGGGAGAAGGTTTATCTTTCAATTAACAAGTAAATGTCTCAAGTGGGTAAGAAATCTAAGTCAAATAAACAGGTTTAAAGTTGACGTACAAAATGGTATATTTTTGTCACCGGGTTAGTGTGCACGGATACCTCCGTAGGAAAGCGAAGCCGTTTGTATCTCCTTCCATATTTCACTGTGTAGCTAGTCACCTGCGTCCTGGTGACCTTATTGGTCACTTACAAACCCAGAAAGCCCTGAGGTATTGTAGAATCTTGTGTTCTTCGGCTCGATTTATAAGAATTATCATTTAAGGGTAAACTATGCAATGCCGCCCACTTTGTTAGTGTTTAGAGGGTTGTAAACGGCTCTGCGCAGCCGGTGTATTAGCAGTGTCGTGAAGTCAGGGACGTTGCAAGTTATTTCTACATGCAACACTATTTTGGCACATGTAATTCCTTTCCTGCCCATGAAATAGGATAGAAAAGTTTGCAGGTTTTCGTTGGGAAACCTAATGGCAAGAGACGGCGGAAAGTCCAAGACGAAGATGGAATGATAATATTAAGATGGACATCAAGGAAATTGGTAAGGATTGTCAAAAGTAAATCGATCTTGCCAGGACGAGACGGGTGCAAAATACATATGATGCTGCAGCAAGAAACCTTACCTTTAGAAAGAAAAGAAAAACAAAAGACAAATATGGAATAAATCATATAGATCCTACTAGATAAAATGATTACTACAGTTTTAAAGGGTGTGAAAAAAATTACTAGGGACAAGATTTTACTTCTGTGTCAGGATCCTTAGAGATAGTACAGGGGCGGCCTGCATAGATCTAGACAACAAAATCTTCGTGACTGTTCTAGGAGGAATTCTAAACCGTCCGTCCAATTTTTCTGAATTTGGAAAATAAGCATGAAAGAGTTCGAAACGAGAGATATTTCACAAAATAGTGCCAGCAGAAGAACCAATGTAACTTTACAGTTCCTTAAAGACCCGATATAGTTTCTGAACATCTTCCTCGAGAGAACTAAATTCCTGCCTATCGTGTGGAGATGACGAGTCTCACGCCCCTCGAGGAAATGGATGAGAAAATTTGTCAGGAGCAGAAGCGATCTCATCGCTCAAGGCGATTCACTTCATTCTGGTTCCACCACCTACCATAGAACCGAATAATGCGGTTCATTTGCATTATTAGCGCCTAATGACAATCACTTGAGCAAAAATTAATAACGATTCATCACCATTAAGAAGGACAAGGCACGAAACGGAGTGAGTGAGAAGATCCGCAGTGAACCTGATTTCTGTTGACGATTTCGCGTCGAGGAAAAAGACTCCAGAAGGGATCGATTCATAATAAAAAGAAGCATAATGAAAGGTGCAAAAATTTTTTGGGAGTTTACTGGTCCTGTTTTAGTACCTCCTGCCTCACACCTCAAGGGGCGGGGGGTTGTTAAGGACATGGTCATTCGATCCGATCTCGTCCGGTCTTTTACACTGGCGTACACGGCAGAAAATGCAACACCACAATGTAAATGAGCGTGAGCTGTCATATTGGAATTGAGCTACTCTGACGTACGCGGTCTTGTTTCACCGTGTTTTATCACATCCAAAAATACTCGTATTAACCTTATTTTTACTAACTTGTCCTCTCTCAATTTAATACCTAAAGATTATTAAATGTTAGACCAAACAGTTCCAAGCTTTAGCCTCGGTTACACAGTAACTAAGACTAAATGCAAAAATATTAACCCTACTAACACTTTGTAAACCAATTATTATTCTGGATACCAAATAACATTGGTCCTCGTTCTTGCATGATATTAAATCATAACATCATGTAAAAGAAATTGAAATTACAAATAAAGAATAAAGAACAAAGAAAAACGGGGGAATCCGATAAACAATTCGCATAACTGACGTCCCTGTATAATTTCAGGCATTCTGCTTTTTTCGGCCGAATGTGAAAGAAGTATAATGCCGTGCGCTATTTGACTGATTGATTTATTTGATCCATTTTACTTTACTCCTCTGCCACTCTTGGCCAATAGCCAAGATGAGGATGAGTGATGATATGATGAAATTGATAAAGGAACACTCACAAAGAGCCCAGGCCTGGATTCGAACCCGGGATCCCTGGCGTCGTAGCGTCCCTGTGCTAATCACTCCGCCAAGAAGGTCGGCCGTGCGCTATTTACATTTAATTCTGCTTTCTATGGGTGACAATAGTGGACTGGGCAATGAAAAGTTGATTGGCTTGGTTTACGAACGTACATTAGAAAACTTCAATCAAGAACTATCACAATCGGTAGCCACAGGAGACTGTGGATTAAATTATAGGGAATTTCCATGGCGCTAAGTATAATTTTTTGTTAATAAAAATAGGCATCAATAAAATAAATCTTCCATTCTTTCATTAACGCATTCCGTTCGCCCTCTCCAACATTTGTTTTCAATAAGGGTTTTCCCAACAGTGACATATTGCAGACCATATCGTTCCATTCTGGCCATCAAACTCTCCAACACACTGGCAATTTTCCTGGTGGATTCAACGTGATGGCCCCATCGCCAGAACGTCCATCAGTCGAATTCAGCTGAGTAAAGTTAGGCCGAAACAGGATACAATGTGACCTTACGATAAGTCGTAACGAAATGTACGAATCGAACGAAAATATTTAGCTGGTCTTCCGAACCCGGTCAAACCCTATATTTTAACAATGCATCATGCGAAAGAGTACAGGTAACATCCGTCAATCCGCCTGCAACAAAAGGCATTTGAAGTTTAGCGTAATGGTTAAAGTTACGTTGATATTAAGCACATATTCGTGTTTCGCGTAAAATTCTAGTCTACTTTGATATGTCGGATGACCATCTTTCCGTTTAAGAAAATGAAGTTGAATCCAAGATGACGAACATGTTGGTAACATAACCCCAAAATATCTTTCTCTTTCCTATGTCATGCATCAAGATGATTGGTTTGTGTTTCTCTATCCATATTTGTTTTAAATGGGTGTTTCCGCACTTTTTGACTATCTTGATTGATTGATTGATTTGGTGTTTTAAGTCCACTTTATGCACAGTAAGGCTAATCGGGACTGGACCTACAGTATTTTAAAGTGGGATCCGAACCACTTGTGCCTCCACCGGGTATCGAACCAAGGACCCCTTGATTACAAGGCAACGACGCTACCACTGCGCCATCGGGAAGGCCCTTTTTGGACCATCTTGTATTTTAACTTCGACATAAGCAGTTATTCCTCCATCACACGATGCGTTGAGAGATTTGATGGGATCAAATATTTGTAAACAAATAGGTATGTATGGAAAGTACCATTTAAAACAAATACGGTGAAATGCGAATAAAATATACCAATACATGATACAATGAAAAGAGTGTTTTCTTCAACTTCTAGCCGATTTCCATGTTACGTGCCCACATTCCATTTAATGGAAGCTGAATCCAAGATTGCCGCCATGTTGATCATATACCCTATTAGGTCTCCCCCCCCCCCTCCCTGAATTCTGTATCGGTATGTTTTATTCCTGTTTCAACATCCGTATTTGTTTTAAATTGGTGTTTCCATATTTATGTACAATTCCGTCTTGTTGAAAATATTAGCAAATTTTTAGGGGTAATGATACAATTTATACCTTGAAATTTTCAAAGTGTGTGTGCTGGAATGCGTGGAGTTTCACTTGAATTGTATCACAGGAGTGACACCACTGGTAATGGCAACTTCCTGAATCGAACTGTTCGTCAACATGCGACGCGTTCCGAAAGGTCGTACAGGGGCCATCTGTCAGGCATCGACGTGCAACCAAGGGAGGCTGAAGAGAGTCGAAATCGTTAGCGCCGGGGTCAGACTCCGTCCATTTGTCCCGCCGTGAAGCGGGCACAGGTTGGGCGTTAAATACCAATTAACGTCGTCTGCGAAGTCGAAGCATCAAGCATCATTAACGGAGACCGTTTGAACTTTGTTTTCCCCGCCGGAAAGTGCCTTCTTTGCAGTTCAGGAAGATCACCTTCCCCACAGAGTATCACGTTTCGTTAGTGGTCGCGCGGAAGGCGAATTTTGTCGCAACTTGTCAAAATATTTACACAGGGTACCTTCAAGCTCATTGTACTCTTTCTTTTTTTAACCTTCTCCTCATATTTCGAATCAATTTCGGTACTTTTTACATTAATATCCAGCTCAATGTCGGAGAATGTTGTCAATGTGTTTCTAGCTAAGGATGGCCTAATCTACATGACAGATACCCAGACATGAGGAATTCAGAGCACAAGTGACGTAACACCACTTTTCGAGGAAATGGAGTTACATGCATAACTTAGAACCTGATTGATTGATGGAATTGTTGTTTGAAGTCTACTTTATGCACAGGCTAATCAGGACTGGACCCACAGTTTAAAGTGGGGTCCGAACCACTGTTGCCTGTAGTGTCATGTCTTTAAATAAATAAATAAATAAATAAATAAATACAAAATAACTTACAAGTGTGAAGTATCAACATTTCAGTGCTAGAAGTAAGCATCTCCTAAGTTTGAAATTCTTTCTCATAGAGGCATCAAAGTTATCTAAACGTACCTTTTCTTTCTCTTTTTTTTCAAAACTGTCTTGAATGGAGTTACGCCACTTGTGCTCTGAACCCCTCAAATCCCGCGTTGCTTCCAAAACGGAAACAAGGAGTTATTTGAAATTCGAGTATGCGTCATCCAAAGTTTACGATCACCCTTAATCTGTCATTGGAGTTCCCGTGCGAGGGTCACACGTTTGATCCCCACTGGAAGCTCATAAATTTTGTTGTTGATCCAACATCGTGAGGAAAATTAGTAAGCCACTTAAAAAAGAAGTAGCAGATTCCGATAGAAAGCCAGAGAACAGCGGCGATGGGGGACTATGTGCTGACCACATGCCACCCAATGAACGCACTACTGCGCACATCTTGGCCCTCGAAGAGCTACTGCTTAATGGTGTTTCTTTCACTTTAAGCTATTACAAATACACTAATTTTAAAACAGGAGACAAAGCGCAGGCTGGCAATACAGGGTGTAGAATCTTTTCATCTCCAATCGAAGTGAAGCAGAAATTTAGAGCGACCCGGAAGACAACTTACTATATCCACGCTATGAGAGATTTTTTGGACTGGTGGTATTTGACACACATTCGGAAGCCTCAAAGGCAAAGTTTACGACTTGAATCATGAATCAAATTCCGTATTTCTGCGCACAACATGCAGTTCGAAATGTTTACGGCTATCGGAAGCACCTACTTGAACGCTGCGAACGTGTGGTAAATGCTTTTGTACACAAGAGTGTCAAGTATCTACTCAGGTGTTTGTAGTTTAAGGTAAAGTGTCCCTTTCTACTCGTGTCGATTTCACTATGGTAGGAAATGTCCCTAAAATCTCCAGATTTCTAGGCCTACTTTACCAAAAGTTTGCATGTGCTTGCTTTGGAAGGAAAATAGAATATCCAAAATATAATTATGGGACACTCGATATCTTACGTCCCTTTTCAGCTCTCTATTCAGAAAAATGGCCAGAAAGAGAATGCGGGTGAAATAATGAGAACACCCGAGATACGAATGGTGTGTTAACCACGACCCAGCTTCTGGTCCTTCGATTTTAATATGTTTTTGTGACGCATTCATTTCCACATCGTGTGGCGGGTGCTGCTGTGCATGTATAATTTTAATGTAATTACCATATTCGGTATTTCTTGTATCTGGACAAGACGCGCAGCTGGCGCACTCTTCCTAATTTAAGCGACAGCGATCCGACCCGTAGATTTCTACGCCGTGTGGGTCACCGGTGTCTATCCGCTAGTGTGTTTTTAAACTTCGTAGCTTTATTGCACTCAAAAATTACTTGAATATTTCTTTGGTTACGATACCGCCTCTGTGACTGATCGCGTTCAGTGGTCTCAGAAATTGTGGATAATTTGAACAATACAATCGAACACTGTTGTATATAATACAATCCATTGGAATATAATGTCATCAAATTATCAAAAATAATTCGGTAGTTATATTGCTGTATATAGTACTGGAGTAATTTAATTCGGGAGAAGTAGAAAAATCTGTAGGGCTTCTCTCGAAATTTTGTGTAACCCCAGAAATTTAGGAACATGTGTACAATAGTCGGTTCAAGAAAACAGATATATTTGCTTAAATTTATGAGTCAATATTAGCATTACCCAAAAGTGAGTGATATTCCAGTTACGTTATTAAGGAGAAATTAATATATATTTTATAGTTCTCAGTTATTTCAAAAGACCAGATACTTGCATTATATGCACGGGAATATGTCCAGCAAAAGATAAGTGGAAATCAACTTACCTAACTCTAAACTTAGTACGCTTCGGTGTCAATTATAAAGAGGATGGGTACCCCACCTACTTTGTCGTCGTCGCCTTTAAAATACGTTATTCTAGTCTCAAGCAATATCGGGTCCCACTTTAAAGTATATGTCCAGTTCCAATTTAGCCTATCTGTGCATAAAGTGAACTTAAAACTCAAATAGCATTGGTTTGGTGTGTTTCCAAAGTATGTTTCCACGACCTGTCGGACGCCTCTTGGGTGGCGTCACGCACTTGGCATACAGGTGAGTGGTGGGTGATCTGCGCTGGTCATTCGATCGTGATGTGCGCTCTCGTGTAGTGATGGCCCGTCAAAGTGGACCATGGGCACTCCATAACTGAGCGTGACTTTATGTGCGAGTTCAAACTGGGCTATGCTGCTAGAGTTGCAGCGGAAAACGGAAAACATTAACACAATGCTCAAACCAGATGCGGCTCATGAATGCCACATTCGTACACGGTTTGCGGAATTTCGCATAGGCCACACATGGTTGGAAACTACATCCACCATAAATATTCTAGATGAGCTTCTGAAGTGGCTGCGCGATATTCAGGAACTTCCATATGCATTCCTCCTCTATGGTTTCCTGAGAAAAAAATATGCGTGGCTGCCCCAAGAACTGGCTCCAGTGAACATAACACGTCGCCTCGAAGTGTGTTGTGTACCTTTCCCATAGGAATGATCGGGAAGGGGCTTTTGCTTCGAATTGTCACCAACGATAAAAAGTGGGTCTGATAGGATGTCCTTGTCTTGCGCGATAACGGCAGATAACACTACGTGAGTTTTATTATCTTTTTCACCCTACGTATTCACCAAACATTGCCTCAAAATTATCACCTCTTTCGCCACTTGGATAACTTTCTCGAGTAGGCGGCTTCAGAACAACACAGACGTGTGTGTCATACAGTGGACGAGTTCTTGACGTCACGGCCACGGGATTCCTTTTAGCAGGAGGAAGATTCACACGCTGGCACAATACCTTGTCCCGTAGTGTGCTTTTCTTAATGATTAATTTGTTGTTTTAAGTTCACTTTATGTACAGGAAGGCTAATCGAGACTAGGCCTACAGTTTAAAGTGGGATCCGAACCACTGTGCAATGTGCCTCCATCGGGAATCGAACTCGGGACCCATTGATTACAAGGCGACGAGAGAGGTCACAAAAAATCGAGTTACGACACAGATGGTAAGAGTAAAACTGCACAGAAAATTCAATCCCGACGACGTACCCATTAATTCACCTAACACTTCAGACATGCTGTAGATATCACTGGGGAACAGTGAAATTGCGGCACAGTGTTTGAGAGCTAATTTAGGGCGATTTCATGCTGCTGAATAATGATATAATAATATATTTCCTGAATTGGCTCTAATTTATGAAATAAATGCAACTAAACCAAAATGGCGGAAACATAAGACATACATATAAATGAACTTCCAACAACAATTTAATATTTCTTTTTGTGATTACAATCATTATTATAAAAATAAATTTATATAGGCCTATGATCAAAATAATTAAGAAAATATGTACACAATGAAGTAACAAACGATGTGAAACGTTTTCTATACGATTTCCTGCTGTATTGCTTTTGAGGACAATCCCTCTGTACTGTAAGCACCAACAGTAGTCGGCCATCACGTGACGATCCCACCGTCCCTGGTACCTTTCTTCCATTATCCTTATATCCTGATGGAACTTTTCTCCCCGTTCTTCACTAAAATCACCAACGTTCTCAGGGAATCTGTCAATGTGGCTATGTAGAAAATGTATCTTCATACTCATATTAGCTCCCAATTTCTCAACATTTTTCAACATATTTCCAACTATATCGGGGTACTTTTCTGCTCTGTGATTCCCCAAAAAGTTTTTGACGACGGACACAAAGCTCAGCCAGGCCTCAGATTCGATGTAAGACATGTAAGTTGTAAAATTGGCATCATTTATGAGTGTACGAATTTGTGGTGGTCCGTCAAAGATTCCTGCCTTCAATTTTTCAATACTTAGTCCTGGAAAAGTGTGGCATATATATTTGAAACAATCACCACTTGTATGTAAGGCCTTGACAAACTGTTTTATCAACCCAAGTTTAATATGCAGTGGCGGAAGGATGATTTTGTCCCTATCTATCAGCGGTTCATGAATGATATTAGCTTTTCCCACTAATATTTTCCCTTGGGGCCAAACTTTTATCGTCCAATGCTTTTCTCTAGCACGACTATCCCACAAACATAGGAAACAGGGATACTTTGTGTACCCACTTTGCTGTCCTAGTAAAAAAATCACCATCTTCAAAACCACACACACGAGCCACTTATGTTCAGCATATTCAATTTTTTTCTAAAACCATTTTTATGTTTTGGTATTCTTCCTTAAGGTTTGTTGAGTGTCCGATATATTGCCTAGCAATGCTTCATAAGTTGCCTAGCAACAATTTACAAATAAATAAATAAGTTTATTATGGGAATTTCAGCCCATTATCAAATTTTGATATTACCGAGAAAAGCGTAGAGTAATTTTACCTCCTATATTTTCCATGGTGTGTTTATTTTTATAACTGGAGTCAATTCAACTGAACCAATCATACAATTGTCAATAACAGCTGTTTTGTGTGCTGAAACTGTTATTAAACTTTATGCCGCAAAATAAAATCTTTTTTTTGTTCCCCAGTGTATTCAATGGGCGTCCCAGGTTTGGAAATGCTCTTATAAATGCCGATCACGGGCTGGAATTCGCCGCGTCTGCAGGCACTGTGGTAATGCTATTTTGCGCCCCCCGTTGCATCACATCGTGTGGTGTGGCGTCGGTATCGACCGATTTCCACTATTTGACTGCAATTCCCCAGGGTATGAATATGGACCTCCTGGTGTTAAATTCAAAGTTCTGAATGCCGGAACAACGTACGTACAATGGAGAGTAACCTCATCGTGAACTTGAGCCTCATTACTCAGCAATAAGGATTATTACATCATCTGATTCACAATTGATGGTTCTGATGATGATAAAATCAAGAAAAAAACTATCATTGAAATTCTATCTTAAGTAATAGATTAATTTTAAATTTTGAAAATGTTTCGGAATTTAGGATATTTACAAATGACACTTGTCATTTATCTGGAACATTCTACGAAGATACTCACATAGTAAACTCTGGTAACGGGATCCTTGATGGATAACGAGGTTCTGGCGCATGGATTCACAGTCAGCATAGTCTATGGGGTATGTGTTCTGTGACCTGCTATGTCTGTCTGCGATTGTTTCTTTAATAACAATTTTATCTAATCACCATTCATCCTCATCATCGTGATTAGCCGAAATGGAAGTGGTGAGGTCAACAATGATGTAACACATGTTTAGTTGCTCTCATCTAGTAATGTATACGTAATGTATAATAGAAAGTCCATAAAATATAGAAAATACTCTTCAAATATTACGAAACTTTTTTTTAATTACAACGCTTTACTATCACTTTTGTCTAGACAGGTTATACATTACAAAAAAAACCTTGCTTGCATAGGCGTGCGCACGGGGGAAGGGAGGAATCTTATCGCCGTTAATAAATGATATTATACTCTTAACAAAATAAAGTATTTTCAAGCCGATTAAAGTTCAAAGCAACTACAGGGAAGGGGGTGCAGTGGCGCAACCACAGGGGGGGGCAGTGGTCATTGCCCTCCCCAACCGTGGAGGGAAATACATTCTAGGGGGATAAAAATACATTTCGTAAAATGTTCTTCCTCGCTTCGCTCGCAATGTCTGCTTTTCAGTCTTGTCAAGTTCAAAGCCGTAGCTAGGGGGCGGCAGGTGTTTGCCCTGGGTGACGAACGATCTGAATGGAAAAGATAGTAAAAGAGAATGCCATGGTGCCCCATGAAATTTCTTGTGCCATGTTACATCAATATTGTTTCTAGTTTGCAAAAAATTGGATCTAAATATTTTCTTGCTCGCTTCGCTCGCAGTTTTTTTATTTTCTGTAATGCATTGTAAATTACCAGAGAGAGAAGTTATAACTACTAAGTACTACAGACTCTTGTTGCTAAACAGTTTTGTCATAAATGCATGAACACAATTGTTTGGAAGAAAAGGCCCGAGGCGCATTTCAGAGACAATTTATTTATTCGTTATGGTGCCTCTATGCTGCTGCATTATATATATATATATATATATATATAATGTATGTGTGTGTGTGTGTGTGTGTATATACACACACACACACACACACATATATACCAATGAATGCAATAAATCTAAAACAGTGAGATAAAATTAGATTTTTCTTTCGCGACTGAACTTTCATCAAGCTTTTTGCCCCCCCTCCCCTAATCAGAGGGTCTGCGCACGCCTATGCTTGCTTGTATGAATTAATGAAAACAACTTAGTGTTGATTTTAATTTAGCTTACCTCATTTCCACAGATACCGAGTTAGACTTATTGCATTAAAAGTGAATGTCTATCGTAAGATTTTGTCCAATTTAAATTTCGCATCTGCAATTTTTCCCTGAAAATGCAATGTTTCTAAATTTCTGATTTCCAGTTTTTTCGGAGTTTTTCGAAATGTTGGTGGAATTTTCTGTATTGATTATTCTGATTTTTTTTTGTATAAATCGCTTGAGCTATTAATTCGCACTTCAACTTTATCTACACCCGATTATAAGGATAATGCAACATTGAACGAAAAGTAGTCATGCAAGAGATCAACCCAAAGCACCTCTCTAATCACAGTGTAATTAATCCTATTCTACAAATAAGAGAAAGGATATCAATTTCACAATGCAATAGCACGCAAGTCTCGCCCTCAGATCAGGTTCCCGGCTTACAAAAAATGGGTGGCATACGTGATCGCGGAGCGAGCAACTGCTTTTGCGGTGCATCCTCTTCGCAAGTAATAAGTCATAATCGAGGAAGTCGGGCGGAAATTAAGTTTGCCATGAACTAAAAGCATTTCCTCGTTCACCAGGGGCTCTTAAAACTCCGGTAAGACGTTCTGGAAGATCTCGCGACGACATTATTGAGACAGAACGACAGCGTCCATCACACTACGGAATAGAGTTCGAACCGAGACAACGAAGGGCGCCCATAGGGACGGAAAAGGCATGGAATAATTGCTTACTTATGAGGAATGTCTTTCTTATAGCTATTTATATTCCATTCCTTGTTTTTCTAGATTTTGGCATTCTATCCTATCAAAGTATGTTTTAAGTTCAATTTATTCTCAGATAAGCTAATTAGAATAGAATGGTATTTATTTAAGCAGGCGTGTTTCGGCCTCATGGGCAGTTTTTACAACCAACCCTTGTCAGAGATACAATAAATCAATAAATAAAAATAAAAAAAAATGATTTTGATTTGATTTATTTTACTTCACCTCTTGTGCACTTTTGGCTAATTTTCGAAGATGGGGATGAGTGATGATATCATGAAATTGATGAATGGACACTCACAAACATCCATGCCCAGGTCAGGATTCGAACCCGGGACCCCTGGCGTCGTAGCGCGATGTGCTAACCACTCCGCCACGGGGGCCGGCTAAAATAAAAAAAGAAAGAGAGAAACAACAATGATCATGATAATTCAATAAAGATTATACAATGATAAAATAATACATTGAATTGATTAGTAAGTACATTGTGGAGTTAAGATAAGTAATGAAGATTCGGTACTGCATTGTGTGTGTGTGTGCGCGCGCGTTGGGGGTGGGGGATGATAGCCTATATGCATTATATTATGATGTGTAAGTGCAGGTGCAATTATTAAGATATGTAGGTTAATGTAGTTGTTGGAACAATAGTAAGTTCTTTAGTTTCTTCTTAAAAAACTATGATGGCAAATAACGTTAGTCAATAGTGCAGGCAGTTTTTTCCAGTCCCTAATCCCTGTAACAATAAAGGACTTGTTACAGGGATTAGATCAACAGCTCCTTCAAGTGGGATCCGAGTCACTGCGCAACGAGATTCCACTGGAGTCTCGTCTTCCTCACAATGTCTTAGAATATATGTTTTTTTGTTTACTCTCTCTCGTTTTCAAGTATTATTTCTGATGTTCCAAAACTACAACGTGCGTGTCTGTACATTCTTTCTGGATATGAAAAGGAAAATGTCAAGTCGAGTGGCCTTGGTGGATAACACCTCGTAAGATGATGATTATTTTTTTAAAAAAAGTCTGGTTTAACTTTAAGGTAACCACAGGCAAAGACATAAGGTTGCCCTTGTAAGGGGTGACCCTTTCTCAAGACACCCAAATTTCAACCTCGCCTCCACGTAGTACACCCTGGACTGTATTATTGAAGACTAGCAAGGCTCTGGTGTCTGGGCTCATAGCCAGTATAATCATCTATGGGACTTATGTTCTGTCCTGTCCATATGTGTTTGTGATTGCCACTTCATCTACTTCATCTCACCTTGTCACCATTCATCATCCTCATCTTCGCAATAAGCCAAAATTAGCTAAAAGTAGCACAAAAGAGAAGTAAAGTAAACTCGATCAATTAATCTCTTTCGTTAAACCTCACAATTATTTATTTTATTCCCAGCAATAAAAAAAAAGGTGGTGGTACGTCAAACACCACTGACTTTACACACACATATGATGCCAAGCGCGTTGAGTGATCTACTTTCGATCTCGCCACCTTGAGTCTTGGCCTTGACGTGAATGTTCTTTGTTTGTAAGTATCCTTTACTCCATTTCATCTACTCACCATTAATCCTCATCGTCACGAGTAGCTAAAAGTGAAAGAAAAGTAGCGCCATGTAAAAAATATGAATAAACACAAACACACTGACTCCAGTGAAACGTGGTCTCAAATCTAGTTTTATGTTCTGTATCGCTCGATTTTAACTGAACCCTCACTGCTAGTTCAAACCTTGCAATTGGAGTAACCCGGATAGTTGACATGAGCTTTACAAACGTACTTACAACTCTGAACTTGACGATAAATATCCTTAAAATCGACTTACTTTAAAAAAAAAAGATAACCGGGATGTATGAAGGCCTAATCACATGTCCAGACTGCATATTGAAACACCAAAATTCATGTTCGTACGGGTGAATTTGTTTGCGTAAATATTGGATACACACAAACTTTAAATCGATAACTCAAATATATTTTGAAAAATGCATAATGGAACGGCCTCAGACGTCCTTGCGAGAGAAGCCGCGTCTTCTTTAAAGCGGCGTATCCATGTGGAGAAGCCAGAGGATCTGAATAAACCGTTATACCTGCAAGATTTTCTCTCTCTTGCCGGTCTGTTGCAGACGCCTATTGATTTTTTGGTTTTATCCCGTCAGAAGCAAGCTCCTTCCCGCATTTTCTTCGAACCTCGTCTTCGAGAGGAACCGCTTCTACCTGCTCTGCAAAATCAACTGGAAGGGCTTTGTTAATGACCAGAAAGGGAACATTTTTCTCCCTTTGAATCACGGCCCGAGACATCAAGTTGCATAAATAACTGAAGTATACGTAGACTAATATAGCTAAGAAACTGCTAAGGTATAATGAAGAGCATGCAACAAAGTTAGTCATCAGTCTAGACTTCGGATTTTAGGTTCTTAACCTATCTTTTCCTTTACAGGTACATAAGAAATAATAAGTTATGTCAGCGTTTCGTTTAAAAATCGCCTCAACTAATGAAGTTTTATAGTGCCTAAAAAAGCCTATTTTGCTTGTTAGAACCTATTTTAGGTGTATGCCCATAAATCAAGCCATTTTTTTAGGTTTATATATATTTTTAAAGGTTTTCAGGATTTTTATGTCACACAGAGGCATTTGCTTTGTTTGGTCACGAAACAATTCAATGACGAACGTGTTTGTAATGTACTCCCTGTCGATTTCCCTTCCTCCAAGTTCATGGTGATTTTTGAAAGCTCCAAACAAAGCAAAATGTCTGGCGTCACTGTTACTCGTACAATCCAAAGTGGTCTTATCTGTGTGGTCTTGCTCACTTTCGCGTCACTTCGGTGCTTTGTGGCATTCACGCCTTGCAAACAAACATTTCAGCATCG
Source organism: Lepisma saccharinum (assembly GCF_977018435.1). Taxonomy (NCBI): domain Eukaryota; kingdom Metazoa; phylum Arthropoda; class Insecta; order Zygentoma; family Lepismatidae; genus Lepisma; species Lepisma saccharinum. Next base: position 44,322,367 of record NC_139239.1, on the reverse strand, counting down.
AAGTTTACACCACTGACTATGTTTTTGTTGAAAGACTAATTTTAGCATATAAGATGATCATCACAGACAAAATTGCGGAGTTTGAGGATAACATGAAAAAAGATTGTTGCCTAACTATACGGCGAAGAGTGGTATGTTCTGCCATCGCCGTAGAGTTAGGCAACACACATAACGTTATGCAAGATAGTGCGTATTTCAGGATATAGGTGACTATACCTTATAAGCATTTTTCAGGAATTTTTAACTATTTAAAGTTTTTTTGAACCTACTTCAGGATTTTTCGAGCCTAACTTAAGATTTTTAAGACCTATTGTAGGATTTTTAGAACATATTTTGGGATTTTTAGAGCCTACTTTAGGAACTTAAAAGCACACTTTCTAGAACCTAAAAATCCGAGGTCTCACTCCACAGTCAAAAACAAATCTGCCGCGGTTGTGTATTTTATGTTTGTTTATGTTTATGCTGTGTAATATGACATAACTGATAAGCTTTGAAACATAAATTCAATCACACTTTAAATATATGTAAAACAGTATGTGTTGCATGTTGCAAAAATTTGCTAATAGTACATAGTAAATGGATAATTAGTTGTCCTGAAAATATTTACAATCGTAAAATAATAATTCTAAAAATTCTACAAAATGTAGAAATTATTATGTCAGTCACTGTAAAAGCTAATTACAGTATCAGATTTCTTAGTTTTAACTGTTATTATTTTTAACTATACTACCGTCCATTATTATTACTATTAAACTCCGTTGGGGAACAACAATGTTTTAACTGCTTCAATTGGTGCATCTTTTGCATTTGGAGATATGTGTGTACACGGACATTTTCTGTTGTATCTTTTATTTAAAACACACAAAGAGTTATAGCACTATAAGAAGAAGTTACTTTACTTAAAATATCCCATTTCGTCATCAAAATTCAACTGACGGAGGTAGGTACTTCTGTACTCGATATTCAATACCGAGATAAACTTACTTTGTCTCTATCAATTGCCTGAATCAAGCAGAAACATTGGATCCTCAGGACTTATTGTTCAGAATAAAGAACGAGCATTTTGTCTACCACATGTAAATAAGTCTGAACGGAGAACAGTTCTAAAGCTTCAATATAGGTAAACCCGCAGTGAAACAAGTAAATCGTAGCTCCAAGTGTGTATTGTATTTTTCTTATTTTACGTCGCTTTTTGCCTCTTTGGGCTTATGAGGATGATTCAATTAAATTAATAAGTTGATTAGGTAATTAACTGAGCCATACCTGCACGCGAACGAGCACGTTTCATTACATAAAATGAGTTTTAAAATGTTATTGAACGGTGGGTGGAGTGTAGAGGTGGAAGAGAAGTCTTCTCCAGTTGTAGATGAGATATATTTTACTCGAATTACATTAACGTTGTGATTATTGTATGGATTAAATCTTAATATCTCGATTAGAACGAATTAACATGATTTGGGGAAATAAATACTACGGAATCTCCACAGATATTTGGCTAGACCTAGACCCTTTGGAGACGCCAGAAAAATTATTTTAGAAAATTCCTCTCCTTTCGCAAAATCGCTATGATACTTTAAATTCTGAAAATTACGGAATCTCCAAAGAGATTTGGCTAGACCTAAACCCTTTGGAGAAGCCAGCAAATTTCTTTGAGAAAATTCCTCTCCTTCCGCAAAATCGCTATGATACTTTAAATTCTGAAAATTACGGAATCTCAATAGAGATTTGGCTAGACCTAGACCCTTTGCAGATGCCAGCAAATTTCTTTTAGAAAATTCCTCTCCTTTCGCAAAATCGCTATGATACTTTAAATTCTGAAAATTACGGAATTTCCATAGAGATTTGGCTAGACCTAAACCCTTTGGAGACGCCAGCAAATTTCTTTTAGAAAATTCCTCTCCTTTCGCAAAATCTCTATGACACGAAATTCTGAAAATTACGGAATCTCGACAGAGATTTGGCCAGACCTAGATCCTTTGCAGACGCTAGCAAATTTATTTTAGAAAATTCCTCTCCTTTCGCAAAATCGCTATGACACTCCAAATTCTGAAAATTACGGAATCTCCATAGAGATTTGGCTAGACCTAAACCCTTTGCAGAAGCCAGCAAATTTCTTTTAGAAAATTCCTCTCCTTTCGCAAAATCGCTATGATACTTTAAATTCTGAAAATTACGGAATCTCCATAGAGATTTGGCTAGACCTAGACCCTTTGGAGACGCCAGCAAATTTCTTTTAGAAAATTCCTCTCCTTTCGCAAAATCGGTATGATACTTTAAATTCTGCAAATTACGGAATCTCAATAGAGATTTGGCTAGACCTAGACCCTTTGCAGATGCCAGCAAATTTCTTTCAGAAAATTCCTCTCCTTTCGCAAAATCGCTATGATACTTTAAATTCTGAAAATTACGGAATCTCCATAGAGATTTGGCTAGACCTAAACCCTTTGGAGACGCCAGCAAATTTCTTTTAGAAAATTCCTCTCCTTTCGCAAAATCGCTATGATACTTTAAATTCTGAAAATTACGGAATCTCCATAGAGATTTGGCTAGACCTAAACCCTTTGGAGACGCCAGCAAATTTCTTTTAGAAAATTCCTCTCCTTTCGCAAAATCGCTATGATACTAAATTCTGAAAATTACGGAATCTCGACAGAGATTTGGCCAGACCTAGATCCTTTGCAGACGCTAGCAAATTTATTTTAGAAAATTCCTCTCCTTTCGCAAAATCGCTATGACACTCCAAATTCTGAAAATTACGGAATCTCCATAGAGATTTGGCTAGCCCTAAACCCTTTGGAGACGCCAGCAAATTTATTTTAGAAAATTCCTCTCCTTTCGCAAAATCGCTATGATACTCCTAATTCTGAAAACTACATCTGCTTAGAATTCCTTCTAGAGCATTCACGTGAATCTTCGTGTGGTTTGCTTAGCTGTTGTCTAGAGATTAGAAACAGTTGCGTGGCTACGTAAGCACATCTTCCATTACCGATATCTAAACAACAGGCGAGAGCAAGCCACAGTGAAAAAATTCACGTGAGTGCTCTAGAAGGGGTTCTAAGCAGATGTAATTTTTCGGAATTTGGAATATCATAGTAATTTTTCGAAAGGAGAGAAATTTCGAAAACAACTTTGGTGGCGGTCTGAAAACAATAAGAAATCATCAATTGACGTAAATTGTGTTCGTCATTTCTCCCTTCAGACGTCCTAAATATGGATCGCTGGACCATGTTGTGCTTCATAAAACGATTTCGCCATTCACTGGAATTTTAGCGTTCATGCGTGCGTGCGTGCGTGCGTGTGTGTGTGTGTGTGTGCGCGCGCGCGCGCGCGGGGCGGGGTGGGGGAGGTTCTAGCAAGGGAAGAAATGTTCCGACGCTACGTAAATTTCAATATTGCACAAACGATATTGATGCAATATTACTTGTAGGACCTGCAGTTCATACACGATTGTCCTTCGCAGGAATTTTTTTTTTATACCTGAGGAAACAAAAATAATCGATCAGGCAATTCTATTATCGCAGGTACAATATGAACTTCCGGTTTGACCAAATTCCCAATGTAAACAAGTGGGATACAGATTAGATAGTCTAGGAATATACTTAATTATTCCCCTATTAATTAACATACTACGACTACCCAACCTTCGAGCTTATTTTGTTACAAAAGATCGCATACAAACTGCATTGCTTGAAATTTGAAAGCGATAGAGAACAACAAAAGTATCTGGAAAAAAATGGGAAGTTCCCGGACGCCTTAGATGCAGATATAAGGGACAATGTTGATCTTCTACCAACCGTTTCGTGTTAAGACTTCTGCAGGTTGAAATAAAGCTTACAGAAATTATAAACATTGAAATACTTCAATTTTACAACAGTCACATGTATAATGTTCGACATTGTGTACTCAAACACAGCCCCTTTAATTTTATCATATGGCTTAGAGAGAGCGTCGTCAGAACTTTTTTTGTAGGGGGTAAAGGCCAGTAATAAAAGTAGAATAGTAGAAATATAAATAATAGTTACTACTGTTATAAATGTTTTATACAATAAAGAATTACTAAACTAAGAGAAATAAACACATTTTATTCGAAATTTATTAGTATTATTTATTTATTAACGCTATTCGACATTGGGAATTAATTCTATTCGATCCACATATCCAGCACAACATTTACAATACTGAAATGCACAGTTATTGTATTTTATTATTAACTTTTGCAAGTGTCGTTCAAGAAAAGACTTTAGAAGTTAGTAAAAATTTTACTAATAAAGTTTACATTGATTTCATTAAATTAACTTAAAATTATATTTTTTGGAATTCTGAATGATTATAAACAGTTCCAATTTTTTAATATAGTCAACACATGCGCGTTACACAATTATAATTTTCGAAACACGTAAAATATTTTCATTTGATTTACTCCGGTGACGTAGTGTCGACTATAGATCCTATTCCCTCGTGTTTGTGTCCAGTCTTTTCGCTTTACTGCCTGAATCCACTGATTTTTCCGTATCGGATCTGTCTGAAAACTATGCATAGATACCTGAGAAAGAAATATTTCTTTCCGACCTCGTGTTGTAACCAAATGCCACACAATGATTGTCGACTTTTCTTAAGACACTGCTTTTACACCTTTGAACTCCATGTTATTCTATTCAAAATCGGAAGTGAAGTTCCCGCCCTCGCCAAGGAAACACAGAAATGTAAACATCCGGTGGATAGCCCCCATATTTCTTTCGTTAGCGTAAACAAGTATCGGCTCGGTGTTCACTGGCGTACACATGGGTGTTCGTTTAAATAATAACCCATCATGCATTTCATCTAATCATTCGTCCTCATGGTCTCGATTATACTAACAAAGCTGAAACCGATGTAAAATACGAATTCGTTTTCTTTTTTCTGACATCTGAAAAAGATGCCGATGCCGCGTAGAACAGAATAAACCACTCTACCTGCATGCGTATGTGAACGAATTTTATATACCGTACAGACATTGATGCTGCCTCATGATTGAAAAATGCACAGGCGCATGTTTGAGATTAACTTACAAAGTGGGTTCTTTTTAGATACAGGACACCGAGAGACGTTAAGCAAAAAGAAGAAAAAAAAAGCAGAAGGAGGTCCTTCGAGGCAGGGAAAGTCTCGAGTAGTTTGGTTTTCGCTTGAAATCACATCAACTGATCGCATTACAAGTCATCCCCCCCCTTGAGTTTCGATTTTTCGATTAGTAAGCAGCCATAACAAGTGGAACTCGAAGCCGTAGTCTCCCAGAAGGTGGACGAGGATGCCTTAAAGAAAGCAAGAGAAAACATTTACGACATCATTTCGCCGCCAGCCAGCTATCAAACCTCACGAGAGGGGGCCTTTGGATGAAATGAATTTTGAATTTACTGGCGAAAATTTGAACTACAGAGTACTACATTCAACTGATCTTTTCAATCACCCCCGACTCTTGTTCTTCATTCTATTGGAAACCTCAATCTCTTTTATTCTCACCGTTACTAATTATATTGATGCCGTTACTAATATTTCCAAATAATTAAAAAGTAATCCCATATATACTGTATGTTATAATCATCTTATTCATATCTTATGTACACCTCGCTTGTTCTGAAGTTATAAATAGATATTAGATTCAATACAACAATTATTATGTAACCAAATACATAAAAAAATTAAACTTAGTAATGTATACAATAGATACAAACCACCATTCAGAAGAAAATACGTCCTGTTTTATTTAAAGGCACCAGGGCATTAAGCGCATATCCCTGAATGTATGAGGGTTGAGGTGGGTATTTTCAGGCTTCTCCCTTTTTTTGATTCAACTGATTAATAGAAAATAAAAGCAACTTGGCAACGATGGACGTCGACAAAAAGTTTAGTGGCAGGCGGAGAGGCGTCGATGGTATAAAATCGAGTGGTAGAAATAATTATAACAATAACTAATTAATTAACACTATTTTATATTTTTATAAAACTATATTTTATTACCAGTTTATATTATATCATTGGGGAGAGAATTCTACTCCATAGACAAGATGAGTAAATATCCAGTATAATTTATATTTTTCTTTACATTTCATGGCATTAATGTGCTGAAGACGTATCTTTGAATACCTTATTAAGCTGCAACGGCAATTGAAAACTCACGACCATAGAGACTGTAAGAGGCACAATAATAATGGGCGGATTCGATTGGATCCAGGATTCGTAAATCGGATCAAGATCCAATACTGAATCCAAGATCTACAGAAACCTAATCCATATACAACACTTTAGTGGTCGAGCACCTTGAGTGATTGACTCAAACCTTTGTAGGCGTTTATTTATTTCGTCCAATTATCATTCGTCGTCGTGATTAGCCCAAAGTAGCGAAAAGAGACTCTTTATGCAGCTGCAAAACAAAAGGGTCTGAACAGGTCCTACAGCGATTGATGCACATACACACATACAATAAACCCCGAACATAGATAACAAAGAGTCGGGAAGTTGAAAAGTTTGTCTGAGGACAATAAAATCAGCGCATTCAATAAGGATGTACCGAACACATAAAACAACGTTAAATACACGGAACAGCTTCTTCTTGTTGACCCTCACCGCCGGCGATGTGGCAGTCCTGGTCAAAGGTCTAAAGGTGTTGAATGTTGATCACTTGGATAACACGAACACAATAGGGTCAATCCATATGAAGTCATACAACATGGTTGCTTGACCATTTTTAAAAAAGTTTTTTTTTGTGTGGTGTGAGCATCATATGTTGACAGTTCAGAACCACTGTTATTTTATTTTTGCTATCACCGATTTGAAGATGGCGGGCATTTTTTTTTTTTATCATGGCGCGCGTCATTTACTCCATTCGTAAGCATCAGCGGCAACTTTTTTATCCCAGCTCTCGTAAGTCCTACGACAATGAGATAAAATCTGTGATGTTAAGCACATTATAGGCTACAATTACATTTCTGTGTAATTTTCTAAATATTATTCCTTCATAATAAATTTTAAGGTCAAAATTGTGTATTTTAATCGCTCAAAATGACATTTTCGGAATTTTTTTTATGGGAGGAAGGCAGTTTGTTTGACACTTGAATTTATTTGTGCGAGTACCTGTGTACCAATAGTGTATGTCAAAATTATTTGAAGCTTGAGACTTTAATATTTGTTTTTCTACAGGGTCATAAACATGTACTTTTTGTTAAAAAAATCCAAGTTCAGGGTTAAATATCTCTGGTGGGCAATTGTTTAAAAATCTGAAATTTGTACACAATACAGTACTCCATGATAAGTAACTTCAGTGAAAATTTTGAGTTTGAGATTCAATTGGTTTAAGAGATACAAAACTCGTGAAAAAATCAATATTGTGCATTAAATATGGTATGCCTAATTTCATTTCTTATTAACATTTTGTGTTAAAATTTTGCAAACTGTAATTTGGAATGTCAATGAACAACATTACAATCCTGAAATGGATCTACAATAAAGTATATACACGAGGGCATGCTGAAAAGTAAAGCTTCCTATGTTTTTATTTTCTTTGTTACCTTATAAACGCATTTTGGATTTTGAGCAACCACACATTGTACTTATGAGACTATCCCGCTTCTCCATTGAAGGTTTCAAACTTCTATCGCCAGGGGGTGCTGAACTATAGCGAGGAAAATGGCAGCATGTAACCATGCAATGTTGGTGAAGCGCCTGAAGTAGCGTGCAGTGATCGAGTTTCTAACAGCAGAAAATGTGCTACAAATTGACATGAGACTGAAGGCATTTTATGGGGATGAATGCGTAGACATCAGTAATACTGTGCGATCTTGGGCTTTTCATGCTCTTAAAGAAAACCCCAGCTGAAGACATCTCAGCTATGTGAGAGAATGGAGTGAAAGGCCGCGAACTGCAACTGATGGAGGTCATCGGAATCGTGTCAGGTGTCAAGAAGGGAAGAAATAAAGTCATTCTGCAGAGCTCTCGCTGGCAGAAAGTGTACCAGCAATCGCCGTCTGCATCAGTCGACCTCGCGGCAGAAAGTCCTTACGTTTACTACTCCTTTAGATTGTTGTAATTTTTGCTGATACCATCTTTGCTATTTAAATGTTTTGCACTAAATAATGCAACCTTGTTATATCGAAGCACCACGGATAGCACATTCGACCAAAGTGGTCACATGTGCAAAGAACTGGATCGTTATTCTCAAACTGAAATTGTACTACATGCGCAAGACAAATTCTAAGTCCATTCACATCGTAGACCGGAACCCGGCGAATTGGACATAAATCAGGTTCTTGTTTCACAATCATAAAACGCGATAGAGTTTCTCTTGTACGAGAGGGGCTTCACCGAACATAAAAGTTCATGTGTATCAGAATATCAACGACGCCATTGAGGAGTCCGTCACAGTTGGCAGCTGCCGAGCTCTAAGGCGCAACAGCTGAATGGCTTAGCACTTCCAACAAATGTCTTCATTCTTTGTCAGATTGGACACATTCCAAGTTCAACTTAGCCTTCCGGAAGCACCAAATACACGCACCTACGAACGCTCCATCGCAAAAAACAACTTTGCCCTACGAGCCAGGAATGCATGCTCCCTCCCCCTCTTTGATTTCACACGACACAGTCGTTTCTCTTCTCTCTCCTTTTCCTTGAAAAGCCAGAGTAAAAAAAGGCGAGTGAAAAATTGAAGGGCGATAGGCGCTGGACCGAGAACGAGATAAAAGTTTATGCGAGACCCCGTTCATCGAGATTTACTAGACTCGGGACGAGGCCGAGAACGAGATACCTCATGCGATGTTGCGTCGCTTCTTTTGTCTCTCGAAGTTAATCTCGACGATGATGACACGACAAACACCATTCCTTTATCCAGGTTTCGTAGCGCCACATGCTCATTCCACTGCCACGAAGAGGTTAAGGCCTCATTAAATCACTAATAGTTGATACGCGTGAGCATACACAGGTCACCGAATTTGGAAATAAACACTTTAGCAAAAGCAAAATGTTGGACGGGGCTCTTATAACAAAATAACGTATGTCGTTCTAAAATTCATTTATTCATTCAATTCTAACCAGAGTTCAATTTCTTACCAAGCTGTGGCTGTAAAAGAGCACTCAAGGAATATATACACCACGAAGCCCACACATGTTTCTCTAGGCGACAGAGACTGATTAGCTTGCACATATGTAGTTTCCAGGATTGTACGACCTAGAAAAGGGGTTGCCATTTGAGTATCCTCCGTAATGGTCACCCTTTACACACGGATTTGTGAACTGAAAAATATGCTTAATGAGAATGGGCAAAATGAGAATAAGACCATGCATGTTCATTCACTTAATATTCCCTAATGCAAGGTTGAAATAAAACACCAACGAAACATTGGGCAACCTCTAAACCTGCATGAGCACAATTTCATTCCATAAAAGCATGTAAGCAATATTTATGCATTCCATTGTAAGCTCAGCGTACAGTCGAACGCCATCAACTAGAGTGAGATTTCATTTTAACGTCTCTGACTGATACGCATTTGCAGCTTCGGAGAAGAGTCATAACTCTCGAATAATCCATTTAACAAGTGGGCTGCTGACGTCATCTCGGCCCAACACCTATTGCTAGAACTCTTGTTCAGGCTCTACACTGTTAGTAGGCTCACTAGCCAGATAGAAAGAGATTATTTCCGTAACATCTCTGGCTGTTCTGCATTTGCAGCTGGGTGGCGAGTCACAACTCAAGAAGCATCCGATCAAGAAGTGAGCCGTTGACGTCATCTCAACTCAGCACTTATTACTAAAAGCCGAATCACACGGAACTGGATATCCAGTTAGTTGTCGCTGAACTGGCTACCTGCCCGGATGTGATGGCTGCCTGGCTGACTGCTTGATTGGTTTGGAGGAATAGAACATGTTCTAATTGCTACTTGCTTTCCTCAACTAGATTCTGTGGAACAGCCAATCAGAGCAAAGTTTCGCCATGTGAAGATAATCTGTGAGTTTGCAAACGAGGGTAATTTGTCTGTGGTTTCCGAGTGTTATTTTTCTTGTCTCCGTTTCACAATAATTAAGAAACGAAAGAGATGACGTGCAGTGCATTCGTGTTCAGTTCATTAATATAGGTACTTATGCATGCAAAGCGTTGAGATGTGTACATGACAAATATGATTAGCTGAAATTAAAAATCCTTATTATTACAAGTGTATTAATAAACACAGACTAGTTAATAAATGTTTTTTTTATGTGTGTGAATGAATCTCGCGAATCTCATGTACGAATACGCATACCCGAGTTCATCAAAAAGCTTGTTCGGTACACCATATTTTTTTTCTAGTCTATACTTTTCTTTTTTAATTTTTAATAAAAACACAAAGCAGTATTTCTTCTACAATATTCTTCAAATTGCTACTCCATCTTTAAGCCGACTTTAATACGAAAGCACTTCCTTTAGCATTTTTGCTAGCATAAATGCTATGTAAATGATGATTGCACGGCACGGCGTTTACATTTGAAACAACTAAAATATTCTTCCATACGCGTACAGTAAACATTGTAAAGTATGTAATTAAGCAGCGCCATTGTTTTGTACCTAATAACGCTCTATACGAAACATTATTCATCTCGGTTGAATAGTTATCGGCTTTTAAAAATGTGAAGTGATACATTGTTTACATTTGACGCGGCCGTCATTACAAGTTCATTCGTTACCTAGATGGGAACAAAAGTCTTTCGACAACAAAAGTCTATAGACAAGTACTCTAATAAGTATCGTGTGAGGCGAAAACTAGCAAATGTGTAGCCAGTCCAGCTCCAACTAGGGCATACCTACTGGAATCCAGTTCCGTGTGATGCGGGCTTAACCCTCTTGCGCACGCTCTACACCGCTGATAGGCTCGCTAGCCAGATTCGCGCAGTCCGCTGGAGACATTTCTAAAATAACCTGATTGTACCAGCACAGTGTTGAATAGGTAAACGGTGAGGGAGGGAACGCCCAAAGATGATGCGGTGTCAAGATAGCAATAAGTGAATCCGATAAGGCTTGCTGCTAGTGTTGTTCTGTCAGTTCCTTTCCAGAAATTACAATGCGAATAGGAAACTAAACAATTAAGAAAATGAGACTGACTCGTGCGGGAGTGAATGCAATTTACTCGGACGTCAATCCACTTAACCAAAGCAACCTTCGTTTCTGGTCAGCAAATGCATTCCAAGAACAGTTCCCGCTTCTGTTATCTCTAAAAGGCAAGTTGTCGAACAACAGTTACTGATAATGACTACAGTTACCTGCTGCCTCCTGCAGGTAAAAGATTCCGAACACGACACAGTTCGTGACTTAAGCAAAGCAGATCTCCCTCCGTTTCATCAAGGGGATGAGTCGATCTATTTAGAACCAACTGATGACCTCCCCCACCTCCTCCTAGAAACACTCTCTTGCACGCCAAACGATCTTTCAGTGTTTTTGTGATGTTTTCCGGGTTTTCAGATGAAAGGAATACGGAACAAATATCAAGCGCACGGTTGATCACGAAATGTACAGTCACCGGCTATAAAAACGGGACACTTAGATCCTCAAATACTCGCTTTCCTGCATGGCATTAGGTGTGCTGCCTAACTCTAAGGCGGAGACAGAGTTTGCCATTGAAGATTTGCTATTGAGGTTCGCTCATCGACTTAGAGTTAGGCAACACACACAACGCCATGCAGTGAAACGAGTGTTTCAGGGTATAAGTTTCCCATTTAAATTGTCGGTGACTGTACACACGAAGTAGTCCATGGAAGTAGAGTTACTTTAACGCAGTTACAGGTAACAGTTTCTTTGCTCCTCCATGCAATCCTCTCCCCTTTCACGCGTTCCCCTTCTCGAGTCATCACTTGCGCACAGGACATGCTTACGTTCGTTTGCTCCACAGACTCTGGGACAGAGTTTATAAAGAAAGTAAAGGCCTCAAGAAACCAAGTCCATATCACAGCTGAAAGAAAGTGAACTCTGATGGCAAATGATACTGTATGTCTATAGATTATATCCGGACTATCATACAGAAACTGGGGATGCGCTTGCGAACGGTTTCACATATCTTACTGTTACTGTTAAAGCATCACCTTATATACTATTACAATTACCGGATTCGTTTTTGATATAAAAGATACATATCAGTACTTTGCATGCGTCATAAAAGACCGAAGTAATTTCCACTGCATGTATTCCACTGTATTATACATGCAATTCGAAGAAAACGATGCGGAGGAGCTTGGGTACATTAGGAAACGTTGCACAAACTGGATAATACTGGTTGGAATTTTCGGTTGGTAATTTGGATTGGAATTTTGCAGAATTCCTATTCAGGAAATTTTAAGAAATCTTGAATACAGAGTAAATCCACTTCACAGCATAATAACAACGACAGTAAAACCACTATTATGAACACTTCAGCTGCTAAATGCACGCCGTTCTGAAAGTTTGTTTGGAGAGATGGAAGCCTAGAAGATCATTTAATGAGTTGTAGTGGGTTCATAATATAGAGAGAAGTAATCTTTATTCATTGGGGCTTTTGTGTATTGGTATAGCGATAATAACAACGAATTTCAGAATTTGACGACGTTGGGAATACCACAAAAATACGATGCAAAACCTTGAGTCTTTAATTAAAATCAAATATGACTGATCTCGTCTATTTCATGTATTCCTTCAGGGTTCGCTGCTTTTCCTTTATCTACGTAATGTTTATATTGTGAAAATTGATTCATGAATTAAAATCGGTACTAGTGTTGCCCACGAGACGAGACGAGACGAGACTTTGGTCTGTCCCGTCCCGTCTCGTGAAAATGCTGTCTCGTCTCGTGTCTCGTCTCGAAAATATTCGTTTGTCCCGTCTCGTGTCCCGTCTCGAAGGGTTCTGTCTCGTCTCGTCTCGTCCCGTCTCGTTTTGTCCCGTCTCGTCTCGTAAAAGTGATCCGGGATATCATGCCAAAAAAGTTAAAAGTAGCAGAAACACGAAATATTTTTCCGGAAAGTGGGATAAAGCTCCAAATATTTTACCCATTGCGTAGTGAGAATAAATAAGGTTCGTTAATCATGAGGACATTGATATTAAAAATGCAGTTTGTTGGTTACTGATTGCTAGGTATCTTATGAAATCTACCTTGTGGTTTTTCTCATACAACTGTCTATCCATCGTACATTTATACCAAGTTTGTTAGATCCTGTCCCGTTTCCCGCGCTAGCGATCGCTCGACAGTTTTGGTGCCAATGAGAAACGAGAAAAAAGTCGTCTGCTGGGCAGCGAGGAGCGAATGGAAGCCAGAAGAGAGGAACTTACGTAGACGTTGTTGCCACGTTGCGTATTTTAATTTGCTGCCTGGCTTTGGCTTTCCCCAGCACGGAGTTCAGGCCGTCTTCAGCAGCAACACCGCTTGGTTTATGCTAGAAAAGCCAGCGATCAGCTACCGCGGGAAGCCGGACAGGTTGTAACAAACACGGTATAAGTGAGTGCTCTTTTTCATTACTGCTATACCTTTTGGAAGTCTTGAAATGTTTTGCAATAGACCTTCTTTCTTTCTGAATGTCGAACTTCCGTGCACTATGAAAATGTACATTTTTCTTTAAATTCTAAGCTTGGCGCTGGGAGCAACAAAAAAGTTTTTAAATGTGTAGTACGAACACAAAAGACTATTTAAAATTTCAATATTTAGTATATTACAAATAGAAAGCATTTATTGTTCTTAATATTGTTAAACATCTTCTATGACATAAGTTTCAAAAAGTGTTTCTTTGTGATATTGTGCTGTTTCTTATGCTCAGCTTATGACGCACATACTTCTTTGTTTTCCCTTTAGCCTCTAAGTCCGGTACCACCACCGCTTGATCTAATTTATCTTTCGGCAGGCACGCATCTAGAAATATATGTCGGGAGAGGGTGTCTGAGCCAAGTGTTTCAGAAAAAATGATAATAAGAACATTAACGATAACAATTAAGCAAATGTTTAAATTAATGCATTAATATAATTCATAGGTCTATTCACTTGAATATGTAAATTAATCAATTCTATTATTGTTATTGCATGACATGTTACAAAGATGGTAGAAGAATAGTAATATAACAGCACGAATATTAGCTAATATCTAGCTTAAGTGTAGTTAAGATCGTCAAAATCTGCATAAAAACAGCTGTCCTGGCAAGAAAATTAATGTAAAAAAAGGTGATGAATTGAATATTTGCTGAATAACAAAAAAAGATGTTACATCCAGTTGACGAAATATAAAGTTCCTGATTAATATTTTATGCTCATTATTATAAGTAGTAGCGTACATAAAACTTCATTGATACTGTCATTCAAAGCAGTATGATCCCAATAGAATCCTTGTTTTCTAGTAAGTTCGGCAGGAATATGTAACCCTCGATTATGCTAAACAAATATATTTTTTGTTTAGCTAGAGCAAGGCCCCAGGAGGATGCAAGAAGTCTTTCCTGCAAAAGTGTATGTTTTACGAAGCGAAGAAACGTGACAAAACCACCACGTATGGAAGGCAAACCTGCATTAATTTTATATCGCACTTTTACAGAGCCGTGCCTCCTGAAGTTATAAAAATCCCAACTTCAATGATTCTTTTAGACATGCTATAGTTGAAAAAAATATGTTTAGATGCACCCAAAGTGCATCATTATCAGATTATGCATATAACGTGTTATTGGAACCAACATATTTGTGTAAATTGGGTGCCTCCCCGATGGCGTAGTAATAACGTCGATGTCTTGTAATGAAGGGTCCTCGCGTCGATACTCAATGGAGGCACAAAGTGGATCGGATCGCACTTTAAACTGTAGGTCGGTTCGCGATTTAGCCTATTTGCGAATCAAGTGGACTTAAAAAAAAAGAAACAATATCAACCTTAAGAATATTAGAATAAACTAATTCACCCGCAGGTAAGTCAAATTTCACATATCCTTCTTCATCCTCGTTCATAGACTTCCTGCAATACTCTTGTGTTGCATCCCACCAGGTGCGAAAAATGTGAAGTTATTATTTCCCCGTACTGCGTTATTTCTTTTCATAACAGTAAGGCTAAATTCTCGTTTTATCTGAACTTTTAAAAAATGTGCAAAATACGTCTCTATCTTTAAACAACCACCCTTTCCCATGTATGTGTAAAATAATCCCACTCTGTCTCAGAAAACCTCTTCCTAAGATCCAATGAAGGAAACAACTCTCAAGTCTCAACAATTATAATTTTTTGCTTAAATTTCCTATCATTTATACAAACAGTAGCACATATCACGTCCTTTGGTATAACACTGTCAACAGCTAATGTTACTTTCCTCGTCCTAATAAATTTACTTCCAACCAGTGACGGCGCCAGGGAAATTTGACTGGGGGGGGGGGGGGAAAGGCTGGCAACAAAATATTGTAAGGAGGCAGTCACATTAAAACGCCCGAAAACACTACACATATATATATTATACTTATATAATAATAATTATAATAATTATTATTATTATATTCATGTATTTTGTTTTGTGTGTGTCTTTTATTTAGAGTGGACGTTTACTGCCTAAATTTACTTCTTTATTACGAGTTTATCTCCACATGATTCGTTTTAATAAAGACATTAATTCTTTTTTATTGGTAAGTTGCGTTGTCTCTAGTGGCCTATTTCAGTACTGAAAGATATTCATAATTTTATAATTCATCGTCTTTCTTGAGATGAAACTACTGATATAAATATTTAAATTATAAGATAATAATATAAATGATGAAAATAATACTTCTAAGAGTTTAATTTTTTTGCAAAATAAACGTGACGTTGGAAGAAATTAAGTCTTCTTAAGTATTAGAAACAATGTGAGGCACTTAGTGAAGTGCAATTCTCCTGTAGGAGAATTCTGCTCTATGTGCTTTGGAGAACACATTGCGCACCTTTGGTACGTCCAGGACTTGACATTTCTTCTCAATGGCAAGAACAGCCAAATGAGGCAGTTTGCATCCAGCATCCTGTTTCGAGCAAGCCTTTTCAAATATTTTAAGGACAACCATCTTCGTAACGCTGAAGAATTTTGGGCAAAATTTGTGTTTCATCTTTCAGGAAAACGTTATCACAGGATAAAAAATCAGACAAAGGTTACAGTTATCTCATAATTCAAGAAATATTCTGACCCTGGCAATACTTACTCTTACTCTACCACTCCAACGTCAGTGCTACACAATGTCAGTGCTACACAATTACAGAAACCTATGGTGTTTGTGGGAAGAGGTTCTTCGATTTTGATATGTACGAGAAAGAGCGAACCTGCATAATGATTGAAGTGTGGCAAATCCTAATAAGCGTTCTTCTACCTGCCCGCGATATGTTTTGAATCGAATTTTAAGTGTAATTTGCATTTTAAGGTTCACGTTCAATACATTTCCAAATAATATCCCCTCATTAGCTTCAAGAGTATCGAAGAAATTCCCTTTGATAAGGTTTCCTCAGACTCATCATCTCGAAATTCAAGTCCCTGAGTAGTAAGAAATCGCGATGAATCCACAACAACTGACATATAGTATCGGGTTTTCTTCAATCACCTTTGGTCCTGGGTTCGATACTCAGTGGAGGCACTTTAAACTATAAGTCCAGTCCCGATTAGCCTTACTGTGCATAAAGTGGACTTAAAACATCAAATCAACCAACCAACCAAATCTTGAATCAACTTTGAATGTCTTTTAATAATTAGCGTTGTCACTAACGACCACGATTAGATTAATTTGCCCGTACTACAGACGATGTCTTGTGGTCCTGAAAATATTCGTGATGTTTTAAAATCATCCACATTCAACACTTTGTCCCAGTTCTTAAGACTGGTTAAAACTTAGGTTAATCTCGGCTATTACAGGACATAATTGAATGAGAAATCACCTATGCCCAGGTCGGCGCTCGAATCTTGGACGAAACAAATTAATATTTGTTAATCAACTTGGTATTATAAGCAGGAAAGTGATATCATGCGAAATACACCACTTTGAAAAGGTGAAAATCGTCATACTCTTATAAATGAACTCTCTTATTATTCGATATTTAATTAACTTCAGTTGGGGGGCCCGGGTGGGGGGGAGCGAAGTGTCTGACATGGGGCGTCGTCACTGCTTCCAACCCTCTAATAACTTAGCTGCTGATAACCTCACCTTCGAAATGGAAGCTTGTGTGTCGGCGAATAATACAAAGAACTTGTGTTCAATGTCCCTCTTTCATTCAAAGTCTGCCGTTTTCCTTTTCAGCTTTTCCTGCAAAACTTCCTGTCAGCAAGCAAACCAAATTACAGAATTTTTATTGCCCCTCCCTTGCATCAACTTTCATTCCTACTTTAGGCCTGGATTTATGGCACGTACCCGCTACTGCAGGTCAACCTCGCCCTATGTTTGGTGTTTGCCCCCTGAAGCAACGGTGTCCATTGTTCAAAGCGAAACCTTTGTCAGTGGGGAACGGCGAAAAATAGTCTCGGAATACACCCTGGTCGTAAACAAGCTCAAGCCACCCTGACATTGCTGTCAGCTTCCCTCTGAAGTTCGATAAAACTACTTTGTGAAATGTGTTTAATAACGAGTGAAAATGTAGACAGTAGATACTACATGTATTTTGCTCATAAACTTGAAGGCTAAATTTACAGAATAAAAAGAACAGCTACAACATTCCTTCATCTGATTTACAGAAAGGCTAATCGGGACTGGACCCACAGTTTAAAGTGGGGTTCAAATCACAATGTGCCTTCTCCGGGTATCGAACCCGGCACCGCTTGATTACAAGGTGACGACGCTACCACTGTACCATCCGGGAGTCCCCATAGAATAAAGTTTCCTTCTACGACGATTATACAGAACTTAGAGCACTTCCTTCCTTTGAAATCTATGCTATATCAACCTCAGTATTTCGTTATTACGTACAATCCAAGGAATAGTATTCTCCTTAAATAAGAAATAAAGAAATAAAAAAAACATTGGAAACAATCTTCAAACGGACGTAAAAAAATCGAATCCAACCACCTGCAGAATGCCTGAGGGAAACAACAAGAATTTTCTCAACAAAGACATATCTGAAATTTCCATATCATTCTAATAATTTCGCAACCCGTGCAAATAATCATGTGGTAAAATCTTGTCGTGGTTCCCTGAAAACACTGAAATCACCAAATTACTTCTTACCATATTTCCCGAATTTTCTCCTCCTCTTTAGCTTTCAGCTGTTCGGAGTGGGATAATGCAAGATTATTTGTCCCTAATTATCTCCTTCTCTTAGTCTTGCTTATAACTTGGACTCCTTAATAACTTACCCAACAACTCCTTATCAATTTGTACTGCCATGTTTCCTACAATGCTTTTCCTACTTCCTAATAACAATCACTTCTGTACACCCTTTGATGTAAAAATTAAATAATAAAAATAAACCATATCCGTCGGTCCGTTTATCTTTCCAACCTATAGAGCTGAGACTATTTTTACAAGATAAACCTCGGACGCAGACATTCCACGATCTTTTGGCCCCTCCTTCCACCTTCTATACCTGTCCTTTTACTTGATGTTATTCAGAATTGTATTAGTATGTGGAGTACTATCGTAACATAAAGTTATTAACCTGGAATATTTTTTTAAAAAAATGGGGAGTAACGCTGTGTTTCGAAAGAGTATAGGAAATAAGTTTAGGTATTCATTCATGTCTCTCTCTAGAATAGTCTTCTTATTTTGACATAATACACGCTTATCAACGTTTCTAATTGAAATACTTTATTCCAAGCAAACAAGTATTTGCAACTGATTAAAAATTTTGCTTTTATTTTTTCGAGACATTCGAGACGAGACGAGACTTTTCAAAAGCCGTCCCGTCCCGTCTCGTGTCTCGTCTCGAAAACGAGACGAGAAAGGCATTCCGTCTCGTCCCGTCTCGAATTTCAAAAGGCTTGTCCCGTCTCGTGTCTCGTCTCGTTTTCGAGACGAGACACGAGACGAGACGGGACATGTCCCGTCCCGTGAGCAACACTAATCGGTACCTACACCTACAGCTCGTTATTATCTGCTCCTCTAGTAACAACTGCAATTATTTTCGTGAAGTTTAGTGTTATTGCTGTTCTTAACTTCAATGCTGCATCTGAACAAACATCATCTCAATTAGAATGTTGTAATTGTGTCTATTATTCGTAAAACCAAAGCTTGTACCAAAAGTACAAAGGGCATGTTAAAGAAGAAAGCCCATATGGGCCTTTGAGGTAAGGATATGAGAGGAACCGAGGCCAATTGTTCACGACTGGGTCTCATTTTGCAGCCTTTGCTTTAAATTCCGTCCTCACGATCGATAAGCGGAGAAACGAGATGAAGAGAGAGGATCGCATTCTATCGTAGTTTTGTGATTTTAGTGGCGTTATACAACACTCGGGAGTTTTACTCAGAAGTCTGGAATATCGCCCAGCTTAGCTGGAAGGAATTTTCCAGGAGCCACGAATGCGGGCACGATCGAAAAAAAAAAACTGCGAAAGAGAAAAGAAGAGACCCTATCAACCGTACCAAAGGCTAATAAAAAGGGACAAAAATTTCAAGGATGTTCTTCGCCAGCACGTAGTCGGAAAGTGCGTTATTTCTGTTGCAATATATTGCAAATAGCTGAATATTTGCGCGTAACATTAAATCTACTACCTCGGCGGTTGAGTGCGATAAGTCCTCGACTCACACGACCTTACCACCGAAGTTCAGGGTTCGAGTCACATTCTGGGTATAGGTATTGTTGACTTGTAATGGACTTTCCCTGAGATCTATTTTTTTGAAATCGAAATTCCTACTTTCTCTTCTACTGCTACAAACTCCGTGATGCAACTCACCTTTGAGTGACCAAGTCTGAGTCCGGATTGGACAAAAATTATACTGAAGTTATGAATATTCCGACTTTACAAAAGCAGAATTTGAATCATATATAACTCCAACAAATGAAATATCTACAAATTCATGTAGATGCGAGAGTTTCAGTCAATGATGCCTCTGTATATGTGCGAGTCCTGTTACGTTAGGTCGTTTGTCAGGGCGGAGGTTGTGCGTCGCGATAGTTTTGCCTGGAACTGTCGCAGGTAGGAAGAGCAGATTGGGCGTTAAAAGGGTTTTAATGTTGTCAAGGTAGGGGTAGACCCGGCGGGTTGAAGATGTCGGGAACGCTGACGGAGATGAGCCACTGCGCTCCTTCCAGTTCTTCTAGTTTAGCCTGGGCAGCTTGTAGGCCTTGCGGGTCGGACAATGAGGTGTACCAAGGCCTGCCAACGGTTTTCCATTGGGTGACGCGTTGTTCCATCGATGCTGTAGCTTTTAACAAAGTTCGTCGAAGTTTCCTTGAGTGCTCTTTATGCACATGTAGGCTACATTTTAAAGTGGGACAGGAAACACTATGTGCCTCCACAGAAGATCGAACCCGGGACCCCTTAATTGGTGACAGGCTGACAGCGTCACTTCTACTCCATCGTGGAGGTCTTCCGGCTTTCGATGCTGGAGTTCGTTACTATTGCTTTCAAGTAGCTCTCCAACTGTCCTCACGATGCTGAGCCAGCACGAAACTTTTGGAGTTACCATTCGGAATCGAACCCTGACCAGTTCGAACCTAAGGCGAGAGAGCTAAACAAGTTTCTCCTTGCGAGCCCTAACTCCTTCTTTATATTTTGGAAAAGTATTTAATATTAATAAATATTGAAATTGATATATTTTTTGCACTTTTTCACAGGGCAATCCTGCTATAACCAGTAAACTGACACTGAGATGTCGCGATCGTCTAATGAGTTGGCAGAGAGGAAGGAAGAGGGGAGGACTGGAATAAACTAGGTGTTTTCGTTACAACATACATACAGAATTATTTTCATAGTCATAGCGACAAAAGAATAGAATAAACTACCACTGACCTCAGGGGAGCTCCACCTTGCAACACACAAATTAAACCTAAAGAACTTTACTGTTCAAACAATATTGACTGGTTTTGTGTTTGCTATAATGAACAGGAATTGGTTTCAGTGTTAAATGTGTATTAATAGTAGA
The DNA here is from genome assembly GCF_977018435.1 of Lepisma saccharinum. Lineage (NCBI taxonomy): Eukaryota > Metazoa > Arthropoda > Insecta > Zygentoma > Lepismatidae > Lepisma > Lepisma saccharinum. The sequence continues at coordinate 44,301,370 of NC_139239.1, read as the reverse complement.
TTAATTGTTACTCTAGTTATAATTTAATTGCTTATGTGATTATTTTTTTATTAATGTTTTGCTGTAAGTGATTTTCAGAAAGTGTAACGTTAATTTTTAAAGGGTTTGTCATTTAAGAGGCCCGGGAAGCATAAACACTTCCGCTCAATAAAGGCGATTATATTCTATATTATAAATTCATGTTTTCCTCTTTTCATACAATCCTGCTACTTCCGGCGCTTTGCAAATTCCCTTCGCTTTGGACGACCCGTTAATTTGGTTCCCTCCAAGATTCCTGGCCAGTGGGAATGTGGGATGCTTTACCTGTTGCAGGGATCAATGAAGTGTGGAATCCCAATCCTACCAACACACAAAAGACATGCCACTCGTCTACATACCAAATGATTAACCATAACAACACCGAAGAATTTAAGTCGAATCTCAGAATACCGAAATACCTTTCTAGGAAAGACACCGACATGTACGATATATGCCACGTAATCAGATGGTACTCATTCAATCGTCAACCTCTGTCACAGCCTCTGTTAGAAACAGGAGAGTCGCATGGGCCTCCCGAATGGTAATCAAAGGACACAGGATGAATCTCTGGTAGAGGCACATTGCCCGTATTAACATATTCGAGAATAAAGTGAACTTGAAACAAACTATTTTAGGAGTCACCTGTAGTGTTTTCCTTATTGAGTGTTGTCCTACGTTTGAACTTCCTCGTGCTTCATGACGTAGCATTTACCACAAGCATGGTAGATTTTACTGTGATATATGATTTGGATTTATATTTTGATAACAAGACCATCCCATAATCAAAAGCAATGATAAGAGTTTGTTCTCACATTAAGGGAAGGGTGTTGTATTCTGGTACCCTATTGTTAATTTCTAATGTTCCTAACTGTTGCTTAGGTGCGTCTCTACTTTTATCTTTGGGTAAATGTAGCGGCGAGCAGGCGTGACATGTGTGCGTGGTTTCTCTACAAAGAGCCAAAAAATAATAACCAAGAGGGGGATTCCCCTTTCATGTACAACCCTGAATATGTATCTGGCATTCGTGAACTTAAAGAGATGTAGCTGATTTTCAACGGGTTTTCTCAAGAAAGAAAGGACAAAACCCCGTTTCTTCGCGCGCGCGTGTGTTTGTATGTAGCTCTAAGGCTGGCTTTAGACGAAAGCATTTCCTTTAGCATGTTTGCTAGCGTAAATGCTATGGGAAAGCTTCCAAAAATTTTATAGCAGATAGTACTTTACACGCAAGCATTTCATGTAACTTTTCGGCTAGCTTTTGCGATTACAATGCATAACATATACAGCATGAAAGGCACGCCGAGTTACACCATCTACGATTGAGTGCACGGTGTTTACATTTGAAACAACTAAAACATTGTTCTATACGTGTACAGTAAAAGTTGCAAAATATGTATTTAAGCAGTGCCATTGTTTTGTACCTAATAACGCTTTACACAACACGTTATTCCTTTCGGTTGAACAGTTAGCGGCTTTTAAAAATGTGAAGTGATACATTGTTTACATCTCACGCGGCCGCCATTACAACTGCATTCGTGACCGCTTCTGATTGGTTATCCTGCGAAAAATGCTACGGAAATAGGACGGGTTCTATCCTTGAGAAATACCATGAAATATGCCATGGCATCTGATAAGATTTCTCGCTTTACACGGTAGCATTTTGTCATGGCATAAATATTAAGAAAAATGCTAAGGAAAATGCTTTGGTCTAAAGCGGGCTTTATGCGGATGTGGAAAAAGTGGGTTCCTACTAGTCCATATGAGAGAGTTATCACTCGTAGCTGTTCGATGGCAAGAGGGAATCGTACGAATATAGGAAGTAAAGAACAGACCAATTAAAGCCGAGCTGAATATAAACTGTGTGCATATGTACATTCCATACCCTGTCAATTATCCTCGTTGGCGAGAAGCAGGGATCGTACAGAGAACGAAACAAGCCCTCTGTAAAAACGGGACGAAACTGACGCTTAAGTGCCCGAGACTTTTATTACTACACATATGATATTTGAAAAATTTACCTAAACTTAATTTGATTTACTGTGCAACTTCCTCAGACACCAAACGAATTATTTACAGTAAGTCATGTAATTTGTTTATGGTAATTACTATGTCAATCTTTGGTGGCGATTATCAGCTTGTGATGCGTGCTTTTATAGTGGTCTATATGTGTTCCGGATAAAAATCCGTTTTTCAAGGACTCGTAACATCGAGAGAAGACGTCGACCCACAAAACTTTTACAAGAAAACTTGTTTGAATTAATGACCTCTACACGCCGTGAAAGTTTGTGCATTGGCGAGCTGTATGTTCAACGATATATTGATCTATTTTTGTTATTTAGCGTCGCTTTTCTGCCACTTTTGACTAATCGCGGCGATGATGATGTGCAGGTTCCATATTGAAATTATGGAGAGATGCTCACATGGAACACCAATGTTCAGGCCGGGATTCGAACTCGGGATCCCTGTCGTTGTAGCGCGCTGTGCTAACCACTTCGCCACAGAGGTCGGCACGCTGTATGTCATATGTTTCCAGACTCCAGATGAGACAGAGCTGGCATAATAGTTTTACTTCGCTAATTAAAGCTACCACTTATGTCTTACTTGTACGTACAAGCATACGAGGACGACACGGTCCAGGGTGTACTGCGTGGAAGGAAGGTTGAAATTTGGGTGTATTCAGACCCCTAAGGTGGAAGTTACCAACACTATTAATTTGGTTTATTTTACTTCGCTATTTTGTCACTTTTTTGCTAATCGCGAAGATGAAGATGAGTGATGATATTATGAAATTGATGAATGGACACTCACGAAGAACACACATGTCCAGTATGTCCAGGCCGGCATTCGAACCCAGGACCCCTGGCTTCGTAGCGTGCTGTGCTAACCACTCCGCCGCGGAGGTCGGTGGTATTAGTATAAGCGATTTCTAACAACCGAAGCACCAAGATATTAATGTTTCGTATGCACGCCACTGCCTATAAATTATCGTGGGGGATGTAGTGTGAAATACACCAATACCAAAGATATAGTAAAGAATTGTTCTGTATCATAGGGTAATGTGTCCCTTGCCTTCCTCCCGGCCGTGAAAAGCTCAAGCTGCCTCGATGGATTCAGTGTTTGAATCAAAATTTTGCCACCAAAGATTCCAGGCTCGAGTTCTGGCTTGAACATGGGTACCTTCGTGGGTACTCATTCATCGCTTTTATCTAACCACCAATCATCCTCATCATAGCTATTAGACAAGAGGCGCAAAAGCGACGTAGAATATGGACGGTACATAGTGATGCCGCCATAAGAACCAGAGCAGAGACGATTCAGGTGCGGAGGTGGGTTCCGATGCAGGCCAAATGAAGAAGCCGCTCCGAGTGCAGAGCTGTTCCGGAAGCGAGCGTCGCTGTCCGGCGCATTGCGTCGATTCCCTCCAATCGATATGCACCCTCCAGACACGCACACAGCACACTACAAGTACAACATGCATGGCGCAATGCTCGACAAGGAATGTGCTGAATTAATCCATAGATTTCTCGGAGTCACAAGCGCGGAAACACACGTCACTACACTTGTATTCGTCCGCCGCGTCAGCGAAAACTCAATTTTGTTGCGACGTCAGAATGGAGATGCTTGCAGCAAACATGAGGGATGAGACCTGTCTTCACAACAGCACGACGTCCTGTTGAAACACTACAAGCCTCAGTTGCAGACTGTGTTTTGTATTTCACTTACGATATCTGTGAGGTTCGAATGGAACATTCCTGAATCATACATGCGAACCGTACATATTTCTATGATAAATTGAATAGATTCATTGACGTTTAGCATAATAGGTACATCAGCACAATAGATATTTGCACGGTCAAACATTGCCAAAGGTAAAATGCTGCACAGGGCACTTACAATACAAATAAAATACATGTATTTAAAATTAATCTATTTAAACTACTGCAGCCAGTGGTCGAAGTGGAGGGCATGCGGATTATGGTATCTCCTCAGCTAGGAAAAATTATACAAAACATCCCCCCCATCTGTCGGTGGCACTGTCCCCAGAGTAAAACATAGGAACATCCCCGTTAGCTAGCCCCAGGTTCAAGAAAACACTCCTCACCTAACAATTTCCACTTCGAGCTACACCTTAAGCTGGGCGCCCACTAGCGACGAGACCTGGCAGAAGAGTCATTTGAGAAAATACACGCAATCAAATACAAGCTCATCCACTGAGACAGAAGCGTGGCGCAAATTTTTCCCCATCAGTAGTGTGCTTCCGTACACAAAGTGGACTTAGAAACAAACTCAATCAATCAAAGCTTCATGCATTCAGTTCTATAGTGGAAGTGACAATGACTTTTGAATTTCGATTGACTTACCAAGAAGCCTTTAAAGATTACTTCGACTTTAACACTTCGTAGTTTAAGAAATATGCATGTTGTTTATTTACCTCAAACATTTTAAAATTGTAAGTGCACAGCCAAATTCGGAGGATTTTTTTCCAAAGACGACCGACCAACATCAAGGAACACATCAAGGGGCTTTGGAATATCTTCTGGAATGCATTACCAGCTCGCTCCACTCCAGTGGTGCAGAACATTGGACGGACTTCTCGGGAACATGAAAATTAGGCTCATGGCAAAATTTGCCATCGCACTTGTTCTTGGGAGTTTTACAGCAATATAGGATCTCGTTTACAGTCTTGTGTCATTTATAAATTACTTGGTACAAAAAAGGCTTTAATTTTCGTTGGAAAGACCGGCGCTGACAACGGTCTATTTCTCTTTGGAGGGAGGATTGGCACTTAGACTAGGCAATACTGTGTGGTGAAGTTTAGCCACGTCATTTGCGATTTTGTAGCCGCTGATGACACTAGCAAACTCACCGCACACCCCAGGCCAAAGTAAGAAACATCCAAGCCTTGATCGACAGTCGTTTCTGGCAAGACACGATGATCAAGGCTTAATGGAAAAGGGGGGGGGGGATATCAGGGCAGCTTGCACACTGAGAATTTTTTGCATCTCCATTCTGCAGAGGATTTTAGTGCTCTCGGGGAACTACACTCTGTCTGGAATCTCTGGCGCAAGAGAACAAAAACAAGTCTCTGCGCTGGTAGTGGCTTGAAAGGGATCGGCCAATGAACGCGTGAGGTGGGCGAGTGCCGTTTGCAGCAGCGCGCACTGTTTTGCTCCGTCCACTTGCTTTCTCACCTTCTTCAACGTTATGCGGCTTTGGTCCACACATTTCCGAGACAGAGTGTACCTTGGGCACGCCACTGAGGTAAACGTATGGGCCCCCTCACCCTTACTGTAAAAATACTGCCAATTTAATGCATTTTACATAAATGACAATATTTTGTAACGATTTAAACTGTTAATTTGTAAACGTACAGCTATGTACTACTTAATTTGTGGAAGTCGTATTCTGGGAACCCACAGCTCCAACTTTCAATTTTTCAAAAGGGTCGGAAAACAGGTTAACTACAATTGTAGTTGCAGTTGGCCTTCGCACAGAATAACATCGGACTCGCCGCCACAAAGCGACAGTAGTAGAAACGAAGCATCAGTATTGTATTAAAGATAGGGCAATTATGACGCCTCTATGCGTCTGGCCATATCTGTAGTGCAAAAACGCAAGAGATATTGTAAATTGCAGATCTTGAAGCAACTAATAATATTCTTCAACTTACACAAAGTTTTTCTTGTGAATTAAGCACCAGCACATACCTGAAACGAGAAAAACAGAGGAATTCAGTTTCGAATATGTTATGTATTAATGAAATACAATTGTAATTATTGATTAAAAGATTGCATGAAAACAAAAATAACCTTAAAAAAAGATAAGTCAGAAAGCCAGTTAATTGAAACTAATAGAACAAAGTCTTCACTATATGATAAATGTATATTTACTAAACTTGTGCGAGTAATATTTGCCAAAATTTAAGTACACTAAGGTCAGATAGGCTAATCGGGACCTGGGCCTACAGTTTAATGTGGAATTCCAAAAAATGTACAATGTGCCTTCATCGGTGATCGAACTCGGGATTCCTTGATAAGGTGACAGATTAATCGGCATGGGAACGGTGGGAATAGGGGGGGGGGTCACGAGGGGACGCCATCTTCCAATTCCTGAGATTTATGAAGGTTTGTAAGCAACGATTTTGAAAATTCATAATGAATTTTATATTTCGTACTCCAGTAACCTTCACAAAATATGCAAAATAGGTATCAGTCTGAAAGCATAAGCAAGAACGCTAATAAATTGTGCGTCTTCCTACGTACACTGCACGTACAGTGGACAGGTCTGAGAACTCATCTAAAGTAACAGTAGGGTAGGTAGGGATGTTGGGAAATTTCCCTCAAAATAGGATTGATTGGTTTGGTTTATTTTACTTCGCTTTTCTCGCATGTTTGGATAATCGGGAAGATGAGGATGAAACTGATGAAGGGGAAACTCACAAAGAACACACATGCGCAGGTCAGGGCGGGATTCGAACCCGGGATTCCTGGCGTCGTAGTGCGCCAAGCTAACCACTCCGGCACTGTGGTCAGCACCGCAAAATAGGAATCACAGCTTCTTGTGAGAGATATATTTTTATGTGAGAGGGGAAATTTTTATGCATAGAATAGTAGTTGCTGTTCTCGTATACAGACTTTTCATTAATTGATCTGTATATCTCACTCAGATTATCAAGATACTTCAGTAGTGGGAGTTGCCCAAGTCCCTGAAACCAATTTCCACCTCTGTCCTACAGATATCAATTAACTGAATAATAATATATAGATGTCGACTACATAGGCTGACAAATAGTTAAATTGACTATAATTTTACCGATCTGATATTATTACGCATATACTGCAACTTAATGTAAAATTCTTCATTTAAGTACAATTTTATGGATATAAACATATATTTGATATACCCCGATTTTGAAAAGTGATGTGTAAATAAGCTAAACCTATTGCAATCAAATAATCACATACATTAATTAAGGAGATGAACGAGTCATTCAGATACTTCATGGAATTTGCCATTTGGGTATATTATATGTATATCGGTTAACAGTATCAATAAAAGTCATCTCGGTACATGCCTAAATACAATTTCAGTTAGACAGCCTAGGAGAAGACTTGTATTAATATTTAAAGTGTGACATTGAGACGGCGATTCTGAGGTTAAAAAATGTGAATCCAAGATGTTGGTAATATTGACCGCTGATCAGGAACGGTGAAGAAACATGCCTCTACTCTTCCCTCCTGTTGACATCACTCAGTGCTGGTTCAACGTCAGAAACGAATAACAACACACTTGTAGGCACGAGGAACAAATGTTGTTCCCACGCTCTTCACGCGGAGAGAACGTCATGCTACAATATCGAGGCTCTTACACCGTTGAACTCCAGGTGTGTAAATGCATGTGTGGATTTTTAAAAACAAAGAAACAAAAAAAAACTCGAATGTGTGTTTTTTGTTTGATTTTTTTCAAGGCTTTTAAAGCTTATGCTTAAAAACTCTTTTTGAGTACCGAGAAGAAACAGTAATCTTGTTCTGTAAATAAAAAGTAGAAATAAGTGGCGTCGGTACGATGGTCGAAGGTGTGCACTAGCCAACAGTGAAATAATCTTAGCGTGTCCAAAATTTCCGAAATAATTTTTAGTAGGCAAAATCACAGACGAATGAAAAATGAGAGAAAGAAGGAATGATACAGATGGGCAGAGATAAAGATACGGAGATAAAGATACGTGGCTGGAAGAAAGACTGACAGAAAGAAACAGGAAGTATGACATAGACAGATGTACAAAGAGACAGGAAGATAGAAAGGGAAGGAAACCGAAGATGAATGAGAGAAAAAATACAAGCAAGGAAGAAATACAAAGAAGGATATATAAAACAAATAGAGACAGAACTAAAACTAGATGTGTAATTTTGCTTACTTTGAAATGATCGTGCCTCATCTCAATTGATGCATTTTTTGTGAATCACATGGAAAAGCAGTTGATAAAATGCGTTTCTGTGTGTATTTTGAGGCACCAAGAATAACCATTAGCAGTTTATGAACTTTAACGTGTTACTGGAATCAACGTAGAGCAGTAGTATCGGAACGCCCCAACGTCTGTTGCTATTTAATATTCGCAATTAATTCGCATGTATTTATAACTAATTTGCACGACTTTTAATTAATTTGCACGTACTTAGAATTCATTTGCATGTACTTAGAATACTTTACATTTATGTATTTGCATGTTTATAACTTTTATGAATATATAATTATTTATTTTATGAAAAATATGTATATAGAAGGTAATTAGAGGTACTAAACGCTATGCATATGGTTTTATATTCATTACTGCAAAGTATGTAATGCATGAAATGTTAATAATTAATGTTTATAATATTGAAAATAAGTTTTCTATGGTTTATGAACCGCTATGAACGGTGGTAACGGTACGAAAGAAGACGGTCCAGGTACTCGAACCCGCGATATGCAACGGTAATATTTATTGTGTACTATGTAATAATGTTATATGGCATGTAATATATTGAGCGGAGACGAACTATGTATAACGTGTGAGCTGAGTCTGATGCCAGACAGACAAGGGTGAACTCCGCGCAGGTAGAGGAGAAAGGAATTTGGGGGAAGTGCGCTCAAGGTCAAATGACGTCACAACGTCAGAACAAAGAAGGAACCTGATTCACCAATCAGAGATCGCGTCGGTAGGTTTTCAGAACCGGGTTTTTCAAGGTTAACCAGTACGCAAGAACAGGAGAAAGGTATGCAATGCCGTAGGGCAGGGGAGGGATTCAACCAGACAACAAAGGATGTCTGAGAATGCGCAGCAAGGGTCAAATCTCTGAAGCTATGCGTCGCTTGTAGAACCGGTTTCCGCCGCCAATTAATATTCCGCTCAGGGTTGCCCCAAGGCACAGGACGCTTTAGCGAGGTTTTTGGATACCCAATTAGATTGGAGCGAGAACTTTACTTTGAACAAGGAGAACGAAGCGTAGGGGTTTATTATATGTACTAGGAAGAAGGGAGACCAGGGACTGGGCCTACAGTTTTCACTATTTGCTTTTATCACGGGGTAACAAACCTAGGACCCTTTGATTATTGATTTGGGTAGTAAATGTATGTTACTGTGTGCTATTTAATTTAATTTTGAGTTTATTTTTTACCAAACTTTGACTTTATGTCAAACATTTTCACAGCTTATTCTTATTTTTACAAAAATAACACTATTTGTACTATTCAGGCAACATTCTTTATTAAATTTTGGACTCGCAAAGACATTTTTCAACTTTTAATTTATTATTTTACAATTTTATGTTAATTTTTTACCAAAATAACACTATTTATACTATTCAGGCAACATTTTTTATTAAATTTTGGACTCACAAAGATATTTTTACAACTGTTTAACTTATTATTTTACAATTTTATACCTATTTTTAACCTAAATAACACTATTTGTACTATTCAGGCAACATTTTTTATTAAATTTGGACTTACAAATACATTTTTTCAACTTTTAACTTATTATTTTACAAATTGATATTACGTTTTTACAAAAATAACACTATTTGTACTATTCAGGAAAGACTTTTAGTTACATTTTCGACACACTAAGTGTGTGTTCTCAACTTCTATCTGTTTATTAGGCTTATTATTACTCAAATAACACTATTTATACTATTCAGGCAACATTTTTTATTAAATTTTGGACTCACAAAGATATTTTTACAACTGTTTAACTTATTATTTTACAATTTTATACCTATTTTTAACCTAAATAACACTATTTGTACTATTCAGGCAACATTTTTTATTAAATTTTGGACTTACAAATACATTTTTTCAACTTTTAACTTATTATTTTACAAATTGATATTACGTTTTTACAAAAATAACACTATTTGTACTATTCAGGAAAGACTTTTAGTTACATTTTCGACACACTAAGTGTGTGTTCTCAACTTCTATCTGTTTATTAGGCTTATTATTACTCAAATAACACAATTTCAGCTGTTCAGGCAACATTTTTTATTAAATTTTGGACTCACAAACAGATTTTTTCAACTTTTAATTTATTATTTTACAATTTTATACCTATTTTTACCAAAATAACACTATTTATACTATTCAGGATATTTTGTATTTACAAAGAGATTTTTTCAACTTTTAATTTATTATTTTACAATTTTATGTTAATTTTTACCAAAATAACACTATTTATACTATTCAGGCAACATTTTTTCATTAAATTTTGGATTCACAAAGACATTTTTTCAAGTTTTAACTTATTATTTTACAATTTTATACCTATTTTTACCAAAATAACACTATTTATACTATTCAGGAAAGACTTTTAGTTATATTTTCGACACACAAAGTGTGTTTTTTCAACTTCTATCTGTTTATTTCACAAGTTTAGGCTTATTTTTTTTACCAAAATAACACTATTTATACTATTCAGGAAAGACTTTTAGTTATATTTTGGATGCAAAAGTGTGTTTTTTCAACTTCTATCTGTTTATTTCACAAGTTTAGTCTTATTATTACCAAAATAATACAATTCAATCTGTTCAGGAAAGACTTTTAGTTCTCAACTGCTATCTGTTTATTTCACAAGTCTAGGCTTATTATTACCAAAATAACACAATTCAATCTGTTCAGGAAAGACTTGTAGTTACATTTTCGACACACTAAGTGTGTGTTCTCAACTTCTATTTGTTTATTTCACAAGTTTAGGCTTAATATTACTCAAATAACACAATTTAATCCAGTCAGGAAGGATTTGTTATTATATTTTGGATGCACAAAGAGATGTTTTCAACTTTTTTACTGATTTTTTTTGCAGGGTATATATTAATTTTTATTTATTTTGTTTTGTATCATATATACATTTACAAATTTTTAACTTAGTTTAGTATTTATTTAAATATTTTCAAAAACACTAAAGAAAAAGTACTTTTAGCTAAAATGTAAGCCACAGAATATATTATTATTATTATTATTATTATTATTATTATTATTATTAGGGTTTACTGAATTCCACTTTGCTATTTTTGGTTCTGTATTTCTATATGTATTTCTTTAGGTCAGGTTACGCCTGCTACGTAGGAAAGTTTGTTTATTTTAGAGTTTGCTGAGTATTTTGTTACTTTTATACTAGGTAAAGTTTCCTAAATATATCAGGTAGGGCTCCATCCATATACTTTTGTTTTTGCTGTTTGGAGATGATGCGATCAGCATCACTCTCCATCTGCTTTTTATTTTATGTACCCAATATTATTTTGAGGCTTAGTGAATTCTAGAGCCTATTTATGCAGGAGAGAGGGCTTGAAATTTTTGATCTCAGATAACCCACAACTATTTGTCAGAGTATTTTAAAGGATATTTTATATTTATTATGCGCCACTAGAATATCTAAGCTTGCTTAATTTTTATGTCTGTAACGCTGTTATTGTATTTCTAGCTAAGGTTTACTGGATAAAGTACACGAAATGTTTATCATTTCGACTATTTACTTTTATACGAGGCCAAATTTTTAGTGTAACGAAAATTATTGTGTGTCTATAAAGACTGAAATTCCTTTACCGATGGGTCCATAACTGGACGCTTACCAACATTGTTCCTTTTTTTTAAAAAAAATATATCCATTTATCAATATATTGACAATTCACAGGACAAGACGAAGTTCACAGACGACTGACTACGTATATGAACCATAGGTCCATTTGCTAAACTTTTTTCTATGCTAGAAGAATAATTTAGCCTTATAGCCTTTTTCAAGGTATTTTTGAAGTATTACTGGTTTTTGGGTGAATCAACACTTGGGTTATTTCCACTTGGTTTGTTATACGAGGTTTATTTTTTACTCTAAGATCAATATATGTCTCCGAGGACTAAAATACACTTATTGAAGCTAAAAGCTTAGGCTGTAACTAGGGACTTAGTATGTATATCGACAATTTATAGGACAACACGAATTTTACAGAGGATTGTAGGTGATGTAGGCCCACACGCCAGAGCTTTGTTAACCTGCAAGAAGCACTTGCAACTAATGCTATGAGGATATAAGGTTGATTTTTTACTGTTTCACAAAAATGCTACCTTTTATACACCCAATATTTGCTTTTCAAGTAACTACATGTACCAGAAGCACACAGGCCAAATCTAACTAGACTTCGACTTATTCTATATCAGGTGCTAAATGTATCAAGAACATTGATTGTACATATTTTTGAGAATCCAACTATATCAGGATTTTTCTATGTAAGTATATTTTTATTGATTGCTTTGTTTAACAGATCAAACAGAAAGAAGGCAAAATTCACTAAATGTAGGTGATTGCATGAAAATAACTAGATCAAGGGGTGACCAACAGTGAGCTGAATGTATATATAGAGGGTCGCGCTCTATTATTTTCACCTTCGCTGGATTGGCGAAGGAACGCACTTGTGGGCGGTAGAACCTGAACGGGCTCCACCAGGGCATCGGAGACTCGAAGCAGATGTTTTGGCGGATGAACCCAAGTAGGGTCATAGACGCTAGGACCAATTTGGTCATTGCTTTTTATATGAGGAACCAATTTGGTCCACTCCCAAAATTAACTTAGATTGCTTATAACTTATGAAATTTGAAGTCTGCACAAGATCCGATGACAAAATCTAAAATTGTAACAACCCTGCCAGGGACTTGAACCCTGGACAGATAGGTTAAAAGCCTAGCGCTATACAAACTAAGCTATCTGCATTTTTTAAAAAGTTAGTTATGTTAAGAAATATATTGAAACATTTGAGAACACTCTTGGTCTGGTTCACCAGAGAAGGAGACAACATTTCCAAATTTTTACAGACTGGGTGTATTTTTCCACTATAGAGGCCTTCACTATATGTAATTCGAAACGCTAAAGTTCAGCTAGCTTCCAAAATTGAGGTAAAGATTGTGTTTGGCAAGATTAACAAGTTACAATTATATCCAGTTACGGACAAATAAAGCTAAAAGTCTCAGATTTACTGTACTAGCCAAGTTTTAGTAACATTTTCTTCACTTTAGTACTAATACCAAAGAAATAGGTATATTTTATTTATAATTTGACAAAATGTACTAGTATTTAATTCACAAAGTTAGGTAAAAAACAGTATTTTAAAAAAATATTGTTACTGCCTTCAAATTTTATGTTATTTAGCCACTAACAACTGGTTTACACTGTTTGGCATCTTTTAAATAGGAAAAGAAGGAATTATTTGTTTAGTATTTTTATTACTTTATATTTATTTAAGAAAACAATTCTACAGTTTAACTTAATTTTAACAAATTGTTACTAATTTATATATCAAAGTTATGTTATTTAGAGTGTATGAAGGCGTATAAAGTTAATATTTGTACTTATCAGTTCAACTAACAATTATATTTTACACACAAAAGATGATGTTTACAGTTAAATTACTTGAATCAGAGAATGATATTTTACAGTAATTGATTCATTCAGCACTAGTCAGTACTTTTATGCATCAGAAAGTTTTCTTAATTTTCTATTACGCATGCTATTTTGGGCTATTCTTAAAATGTATTTCTAAGGCAAACTGGTTTAATTTTCTGCTTATAATGCAAAGTTGACATAGTTTTCGCACAATGCATTGTACATTTGTTATATTCTCTACTTACAATCCAAATATTATGCTTATTTAATGTATAACTAACTAACTCTCTAGCCTTTTTAAACCCGAATGTTCATGGCTGCAGCAACACATGCCTTTCATCTGTCCCTGCCCTCAGGAAGATCTATATACTCCTTTCCTTCCCTACCAATTTCCTTTAGGTTCATCTCTACATTATCCCTCCATCTTTGTTTTGGTCTTCTTATTGGTCTTTTACCATCAGGTTTCCCATCAAGAATCCTGTATACTCTTCTTTCTCTCCCATTCGTACCACATGATCTACACACCTAAGTCTTCTTGATTTAATCATTCTAATAATATCTGGACATGAATACAAATTATGTACTTCTAAATGATGTAACCTTCTCCACTCATCTCTCTCCTCATCTGTTTTAGGCCTAAATATTTTCCTAAGGATCTTATTTTCAAATACTCTCAATTTATGTTCCTCTTTCAATGTAAGGGACCAGGTTTATTTACTGTATTTAACTTTTATTTTTTGTAATTAACAAAAATTAAAAGCTTATACTGTAGTTATTATATCTTTTTCTATCAACTTATTTTGAAATTAATATTATTAGGTATAGTCTTTGATTTATAACTATATTGCTTTTTTATCAATTTATCTAAGAGTACACGCAGACAAACACATGTGTACACACTTTTATGTGAATAGATATGCCTTTTTTCAATATTTTAGTATGAAGATTGCACTTTAGCTATTTAAGCAAGGGTAGGAAAGGTAGGATTTCTGAGAATTTGTTGCAGGATTTTGTTGTCCAAGTATAGATGAGAACTGAGCTGGGACACTGGTTTCAACCTTTCCATGAGAGTTTGCATGTGAACTGTATGCAAATTGAGCACTATTGACTATGCATGCTTCTAAGTTTTGCTGTTATTTCACATCAACTCTGTGAGACTGTAGACAGTTTTCCCATTTCAAGTAGTTTTTATTGATTGTATTTGTATATGTTTTGGGGACTTAGCAGTTTTATGTTATGAGGCAGTTTGTTGTAGAATATTTTTACCTGATTGTTTTGAGATATTGAGTGTCTGCTGTTTTACTTGTACTTATTTTTCTTCTTGTGTTGTGTATTTGACTATATTTTGTCCAAGTTCGTAGTATTTAGAATAATTGTTATTGACTTGTAGATGTAGGGAGTAATAATCCTTTGCAAGATGCCCTATACTTTAGTCTGAACATTATTCTTAGTGTTCACTTTTGAAGCCTTAGTATTCTGGTAGTATTATTAATGTAGAGGTAAATTAGGCTAAAATGTAGGCATTTTTCTGATAAATTATACTCACTTAGTTGTTTCAGCAGGTAGAAGTTGCATGATGGTTTACTGCTGATGATGTTAATTTGCTCTTCTTATGTACTACGTATGATGTAGCTTACTTGAGTAATTGGAATTTTGTACTGAAAAAAGGATTGCTTGTCTATTTTATTCCTATGTTGTTAAGTTTGTCCATAAGCAAGCCATGTTTTTACTCTATCCTATGCCTTGGAAGAATCTAGATATATTGTGTTTGCAGTTTTATGTTTCTCTAAGGTTTCAGCTATGTAGTTTTTTAAGCTGTGCTATGGGTGTGACTATTGATTTCTCTTTCTGGATGCCATGTTGGTTTCTGTGTATTCCTCTTGCTGCTTGAATTTGACTTAGGTTGTTTGCTTTTTTTCTTAGATCTTTATTTGTTTAGTATTTTTTATTTTTTTGAATTTTAATTACTTTAATTTTACATTAACTAACACATTTTTCTTTAACAACAAAAGAATTTACTCTAGTATAAAAACTTCTACTAACAAAAATGTACTATTATAACTTTTAATTTTAGAAAATTGTATTTTTAAAACTTTAACTTTGAAAAATTGAATTTTAACACACTTTGACTTTAACAATGTACTTTGAATTTTTTTATGTAAAAAAATATTAAAAAAATAAAAAATACTAAACAAATAAAGATCTAAGAAAAAAAGCAAACAACCTAAGTCAAATTCAAGCAGCAAGAGGAATACACAGAAACCAACATGGCATCCAGAAAGAGAAATCAATAGTCACACCCATAGCACAGCTTAAAAAACTACATAGCTGAAACCTTAGAGAAACATAAAACTGCAAACACAATATATCTAGATTCTTCCAAGGCATAGGATAGAGTAAAAACATGGCTTGCTTATGGACAAACTTAACAACATAGGAATAAAATAGACAAGCAATCCTTTTTTCAGTACAAAATTCCAATTACTCAAGTAAGCTACATCATACGTAGTACATAAGAAGAGCAAATTAACATCATCAGCAGTAAACCATCATGCAACTTCTACCTGCTGAAACAACTAAGTGAGTATAATTTATCAGAAAAATGCCTACATTTTAGCCTAATTTACCTCTACATTAATAATACTACCAGAATACTAAGGCTTCAAAAGTGAACACTAAGAATAATGTTCAGACTAAAGTATAGGGCATCTTGCAAAGGATTATTACTCCCTACATCTACAAGTCAATAACAATTATTCTAAATACTACGAACTTGGACAAAATATAGTCAAATACACAACACAAGAAGAAAAATAAGTACAAGTAAAACAGCAGACACTCAATATCTCAAAACAATCAGGTAAAAATATTCTACAACAAACTGCCTCATAACATAAAACTGCTAAGTCCCCAAAACATATACAAATACAATCAATAAAAACTACTTGAAATGGGAAAACTGTCTACAGTCTCACAGAGTTGATGTGAAATAACAGCAAAACTTAGAAGCATGCATAGTCAATAGTGCTCAATTTGCATACAGTTCACATGCAAACTCTCATGGAAAGGTTGAAACCAGTGTCCCAGCTCAGTTCTCATCTATACTTGGACAACAAAATCCTGCAACAAATTCTCAGAAATCCTACCTTTCCTACCCTTGCTTAAATAGCTAAAGTGCAATCTTCATACTAAAATATTGAAAAAAGGCATATCTATTCACATAAAAGTGTGTACACATGTGTTTGTCTGCGTGTACTCTTAGATAAATTGATAAAAAAGCAATATAGTTATAAATCAAAGACTATACCTAATAATATTAATTTCAAAATAAGTTGATAGAAAAAGATATAATAACTACAGTATAAGCTTTTAATTTTTGTTAATTACAAAAAATAAAAGTTAAATACAGTAAATAAACCTGGTCCCTTACATTGAAAGAGGAACATAAATTGAGAGTATTTGAAAATAAGATCCTTAGGAAAATATTTAGGCCTAAAACAGATGAGGAGAGAGATGAGTGGAGAAGGTTACATCATTTAGAAGTACATAATTTGTATTCATGTCCAGATATTATTAGAATGATTAAATCAAGAAGACTTAGGTGTGTAGATCATGTGGTACGAATGGGAGAGAAAGAAGAGTATACAGGATTCTTGATGGGAAACCTGATGGTAAAAGACCAATAAGAAGACCAAAACAAAGATGGAGGGATAATGTAGAGATGAACCTAAAGGAAATTGGTAGGGAAGGAAAGGAGTATATAGATCTTCCTGAGGGCAGGGACAGATGAAAGGCATGTGTTGCTGCAGCCATGAACATTCGGGTTTAAAAAGGCTAGAGAGTTAGTTAGTTATACATTAAATAAGCATAATATTTGGATTGTAAGTAGAGAATATAACAAATGTACAATGCATTGTGCGAAAACTATGTCAACTTTGCATTATAAGCAGAAAATTAAACCAGTTTGCCTTAGAAATACATTTTAAGAATAGCCCAAAATAGCATGCGTAATAGAAAATTAAGAAAACTTTCTGATGCATAAAAGTACTGACTAGTGCTGAATGAATCAATTACTGTAAAATATCATTCTCTGATTCAAGTAATTTAACTGTAAACATCATCTTTTGTGTGTAAAATATAATTGTTAGTTGAACTGATAAGTACAAATATTAACTTTATACGCCTTCATACACTCTAAATAACATAACTTTGATATATAAATTAGTAACAATTTGTTAAAATTAAGTTAAACTGTAGAATTGTTTTCTTAAATAAATATAAAGTAATAAAAATACTAAACAAATAATTCCTTCTTTTCCTATTTAAAAGATGCCAAACAGTGTAAACCAGTTGTTAGTGGCTAAATAACATAAAATTTGAAGGCAGTAACAATATTTTTTTAAAATACTGTTTTTTACCTAACTTTGTGAATTAAATACTAGTACATTTTGTCAAATTATAAATAAAATATACCTATTTCTTTGGTATTAGTACTAAAGTGAAGAAAATGTTACTAAAACTTGGCTAGTACAGTAAATCTGAGACTTTTAGCTTTATTTGTCCGTAACTGGATATAATTGTAACTTGTTAATCTTGCCAAACACAATCTTTACCTCAATTTTGGAAGCTAGCTGAACTTTAGCGTTTCGAATTACATATAGTGAAGGCCTCTATAGTGGAAAAATACACCCAGTCTGTAAAAATTTGGAAATGTTGTCTCCTTCTCTGGTGAACCAGACCAAGAGTGTTCTCAAATGTTTCAATATATTTCTTAACATAACTAACTTTTTAAAAAATGCAGATAGCTTAGTTTGTATAGCGCTAGGCTTTTAACCTATCTGTCCAGGGTTCAAGTCCCTGGCAGGGTTGTTACAATTTTAGATTTTGTCATCGGATCTTGTGCAGACTTCAAATTTCATAAGTTATAAGCAATCTAAGTTAATTTTGGGAGTGGACCAAATTGGTTCCTCATATAAAAAGCAATGACCAAATTGGTCCTAGCGTCTATGACCCTACTTGGGTTCATCCGCCAAAACATCTGCTTCGAGTCTCCGATGCCCTGGTGGAGCCCGTTCAGGTTCTACCGCCCACAAGTGCGTTCCTTCGCCAATCCAGCGAAGGTGAAAATAATAGAGCGCGACCCTCTATATATACATTCAGCTCACTGTTGGTCACCCCTTGATCTAGTTATTTTCATGCAATCACCTACATTTAGTGAATTTTGCCTTCTTTCTGTTTGATCTGTTAAACAAAGCAATCAATAAAAATATACTTACATAGAAAAATCCTGATATAGTTGGATTCTCAAAAATATGTACAATCAATGTTCTTGATACATTTAGCACCTGATATAGAATAAGTCGAAGTCTAGTTAGATTTGGCCTGTGTGCTTCTGGTACATGTAGTTACTTGAAAAGCAAATATTGGGTGTATAAAAGGTAGCATTTTTGTGAAACAGTAAAAAATCAACCTTATATCCTCATAGCATTAGTTGCAAGTGCTTCTTGCAGGTTAACAAAGCTCTGGCGTGTGGGCCTACATCACCTACAATCCTCTGTAAAATTCGTGTTGTCCTATAAATTGTCGATATACATACTAAGTCCCTAGTTACAGCCTAAGCTTTTAGCTTCAATAAGTGTATTTTAGTCCTCGGAGACATATATTGATCTTAGAGTAAAAAATAAACCTCGTATAACAAACCAAGTGGAAATAACCCAAGTGTTGATTCACCCAAAAACCAGTAATACTTCAAAAATACCTTGAAAAAGGCTATAAGGCTAAATTATTCTTCTAGCATAGAAAAAAGTTTAGCAAATGGACCTATGGTTCATATACGTAGTCAGTCGTCTGTGAACTTCGTCTTGTCCTGTGAATTGTCAATATATTGATAAATGGATATATTTTTTTTAAAAAAAAGGAACAATGTTGGTAAGCGTCCAGTTATGGACCCATCGGTAAAGGAATTTCAGTCTTTATAGACACACAATAATTTTCGTTACACTAAAAATTTGGCCTCGTATAAAAGTAAATAGTCGAAATGATAAACATTTCGTGTACTTTATCCAGTAAACCTTAGCTAGAAATACAATAACAGCGTTACAGACATAAAAATTAAGCAAGCTTAGATATTCTAGTGGCGCATAATAAATATAAAATATCCTTTAAAATACTCTGACAAATAGTTGTGGGTTATCTGAGATCAAAAATTTCAAGCCCACTCTCCTGCATAAATAGGCTCTAGAATTCACTAAGCCTCAAAATAATATTGGGTACATAAAATAAAAAGCAGATGGAGAGTGATGCTGATCGCATCATCTCCAAACAGCAAAAACAAAAGTATATGGATGGAGCCCTACCTGATATATTTAGGAAACTTTACCTAGTATAAAAGTAACAAAATACTCAGCAAACTCTAAAATAAACAAACTTTCCTACGTAGCAGGCGTAACCTGACCTAAAGAAATACATATAGAAATACAGAACCAAAAATAGCAAAGTGGAATTCAGTAAACCCTAATAATAATAATAATAATAATAATAATAATAATAATAATAATATATTCTGTGGCTTACATTTTAGCTAAAAGTACTTTTTCTTTAGTGTTTTTGAAAATATTTAAATAAATACTAAACTAAGTTAAAAATTTGTAAATGTATATATGATACAAAACAAAATAAATAAAAATTAATATATACCCTGCAAAAAAAATCAGTAAAAAAGTTGAAAACATCTCTTTGTGCATCCAAAATATAATAACAAATCCTTCCTGACTGGATTAAATTGTGCTATTTGAGTAATATTAAGCCTAAACTTGTGAAATAAACAAATAGAAGTTGAGAACACACACTTAGTGTGTCGAAAATGTAACTACAAGTCTTTCCTGAACAGATTGAATTGTGTTATTTTGGTAATAATAAGCCTAGACTTGTGAAATAAACAGATAGCAGTTGAGAACTAAAAGTCTTTCCTGAACAGATTGAATTGTATTATTTTGGTAATAATAAGACTAAACTTGTGAAATAAACAGATAGAAGTTGAAAAAACACACTTTTGCATCCAAAATATAACTAAAAGTCTTTCCTGAATAGTATAAATAGTGTTATTTTGGTAAAAAAAAATAAGCCTAAACTTGTGAAATAAACAGATAGAAGTTGAAAAAACACACTTTGTGTGTCGAAAATATAACTAAAAGTCTTTCCTGAATAGTATAAATAGTGTTATTTTGGTAAAAATAGGTATAAAATTGTAAAATAATAAGTTAAAACTTGAAAAAATGTCTTTGTGAATCCAAAATTTAATGAAAAAATGTTGCCTGAATAGTATAAATAGTGTTATTTTGGTAAAAATTAACATAAAATTGTAAAATAATAAATTAAAAGTTGAAAAAATCTCTTTGTAAATACAAAATATCCTGAATAGTATAAATAGTGTTATTTTGGTAAAAATAGGTATAAAATTGTAAAATAATAAATTAAAAGTTGAAAAAATCTGTTTGTGAGTCCAAAATTTAATAAAAAATGTTGCCTGAACAGCTGAAATTGTGTTATTTGAGTAATAATAAGCCTAATAAACAGATAGAAGTTGAGAACACACACTTAGTGTGTCGAAAATGTAACTAAAAGTCTTTCCTGAATAGTACAAATAGTGTTATTTTTGTAAAAACGTAATATCAATTTGTAAAATAATAAGTTAAAAGTTGAAAAAATGTATTTGTAAGTCCAAAATTTAATAAAAAATGTTGCCTGAATAGTACAAATAGTGTTATTTAGGTTAAAAATAGGTATAAAATTGTAAAATAATAAGTTAAACAGTTGTAAAAATATCTTTGTGAGTCCAAAATTTAATAAAAAATGTTGCCTGAATAGTATAAATAGTGTTATTTGAGTAATAATAAGCCTAATAAACAGATAGAAGTTGAGAACACACACTTAGTGTGTCGAAAATGTAACTAAAAGTCTTTCCTGAATAGTACAAATAGTGTTATTTTTGTAAAAACGTAATATCAATTTGTAAAATAATAAGTTAAAAGTTGAAAAAATGTATTTGTAAGTCCAAATTTAATAAAAAATGTTGCCTGAATAGTACAAATAGTGTTATTTAGGTTAAAAATAGGTATAAAATTGTAAAATAATAAGTTAAACAGTTGTAAAAATATCTTTGTGAGTCCAAAATTTAATAAAAAATGTTGCCTGAATAGTATAAATAGTGTTATTTTGGTAAAAAATTAACATAAAATTGTAAAATAATAAATTAAAAGTTGAAAAATGTCTTTGCGAGTCCAAAATTTAATAAAGAATGTTGCCTGAATAGTACAAATAGTGTTATTTTTGTAAAAATAAGAATAAGCTGTGAAAATGTTTGACATAAAGTCAAAGTTTGGTAAAAAATAAACTCAAAATTAAATTAAATAGCACACAGTAACATACATTTACTACCCAAATCAATAATCAAAGGGTCCTAGGTTTGTTACCCCGTGATAAAAGCAAATAGTGAAAACTGTAGGCCCAGTCCCTGGTCTCCCTTCTTCCTAGTACATATAATAAACCCCTACGCTTCGTTCTCCTTGTTCAAAGTAAAGTTCTCGCTCCAATCTAATTGGGTATCCAAAAACCTCGCTAAAGCGTCCTGTGCCTTGGGGCAACCCTGAGCGGAATATTAATTGGCGGCGGAAACCGGTTCTACAAGCGACGCATAGCTTCAGAGATTTGACCCTTGCTGCGCATTCTCAGACATCCTTTGTTGTCTGGTTGAATCCCTCCCCTGCCCTACGGCATTGCATACCTTTCTCCTGTTCTTGCGTACTGGTTAACCTTGAAAAACCCGGTTCTGAAAACCTACCGACGCGATCTCTGATTGGTGAATCAGGTTCCTTCTTTGTTCTGACGTTGTGACGTCATTTGACCTTGAGCGCACTTCCCCCAAATTCCTTTCTCCTCTACCTGCGCGGAGTTCACCCTTGTCTGTCTGGCATCAGACTCAGCTCACACGTTATACATAGTTCGTCTCCGCTCAATATAATACATGCCATATAACATTATTACATAGTACACAATAAATATTACCGTTGCATATCGCGGGTTCGAGTACCTGGACCGTCTTCTTTCGTACCGTTACCACCGTTCATAGCGGTTCATAAACCATAGAAAACTTATTTTCAATATTATAAACATTAATTATTAACATTTCATGCATTACATACTTTGCAGTAATGAATATAAAACCATATGCATAGCGTTTAGTACCTCTAATTACCTTCTATATACATATTTTTCATAAAATAAATAATTATATATTCATAAAAGTTATAAACATGCAAATACATAAATGTAAAGTATTCTAAGTACATGCAAATGAATTCTAAGTACGTGCAAATTAATTAAAAGTCGTGCAAATTAGTTATAAATACATGCGAATTAATTGCGAATATTAAATAGCAACAGACGTTGGGGCGTTCCGATACTACTTAGAGCCAAATGACACATTTTGAGTTCCGAGTGTATAGTGTATACCACAGAACTCTGTGATTTATCCATACACACCCCAGTACCCCCAAATTTTCTGCACACACCATAATTTTTTCGTAAAGGTCAAATCTGTTGTCATTCTGGCACTAAACTTACCCATAGACTCTAAGGGGGAAAAAAATAATAACAACCACCTCCACCAAAATGGAACATTCGTGAAAAAAAACCTTCACAGATGCTGGAACAAAACACCGTCGTCTGCTCAAATGTCAACCGTAGAGAAAGTATTACGAAACGGAGCAGAAGCAATAGTAATTAACTAACTCTCTAGCCTTCTTGAACCCGAAGGTTCATGGCTGCAGCAACACAGGCCTTCCATCTGTCCCTATCCTGTTGTTGTCGTTGTTGAATTGGTGTTTTAAGTCCGCTTTATGCACAGAAAGGCTAATCGGGACTGGACCTACAGTTTAAAGTGGGATCGGAACCACTTGTGCCTCTACCGGGTATCGAACCCGGGACCCCTTCATTACAAGGCGACGACTCTTTCACTACGCCATCGGAGAGGCCCTGTACCTATCCTAAGCAAGATCTATATACTCTTTTCCATCCCTACAGATTTCCCTTAGATCCATCTCAACATATCCCTCCATCTTCGTCTTGGTCTACCTACAGGTCTTTTACCATCAGGTTTCCCAACAAGAATCCTGTAAACTCCTCTTTCCTCTCCCATTCGTGCCACATGGCCTGCCAACCTAAGTCTTCTTGATTTAATCATTCTAATAATATCTGGACATGAATACAAATTATGTAGTTCTAAATTATGTAACCTTCTCCACTCACCTCTCCCCTCATCCCTTTTAGGTCCAAAGATTTTCCTAAGGATCTTATTTTCAAATACTCTCAATTTATGTTCCTCTTTCAATGTAAGGGACCAAGTTTCACACCCATATAATATTACACCAAAATTACTGGTTTGTATATTTTAACTTTTTGTTTCTTAGATATTAAGCGAGAAGACAAAAGTTTATGAAGAGAAAAGTAACATGCATTTCCTGAATTAAGCCTACTTTTTATTTCCTCTTTAATATCATATTCTTTTGTTAGTATTACTCCTAAGTACTTGAATTTGGAAACTGGTTCAAACGAGTTGTTATCAATAATTAGATATTGATTATTACCTAACACTTGGTTTCGGCCTGTAAGCATATATTTTCTCTTTGTTAACTTCCAAACCTATCTCTTTAGCTGCTTTGAAAAATATTTTAGCATTATTCTTAATTGTATTTACATCATCCCCCAGTAAGTCTACATCATCTACATATGCTAACAGCTGAGTCACACCATTTAATTTTAGTCCTTCGTTAGCTCTTTTACCTTCCTAACAGCGTATTCCAAGGCAAAATTAAACAGCAATGGAGATAATGCATCACCTTGTTTTAACCCATCATGAATTGTAAATCTGTCAGACATATTAATATCCACACGAATCTTACTTTCTGTTTCACTGGTGCATACTTTTATCATATTAACAAGCTTCTTAGGTATTCCAAACTCGACTAATATGTTATATAATTTATCTCTTTTGACTGAATCCTATGCTTTTTTAAAATCAATGAATAGCTGACAGACATTTTGATTATATTCCCACTTTCTCTCAAGTGTCCGTCTGATGTAAAAAAATTGATCTGTTACGTTTATATCCACATTGATAATCACCAATAATTTCATTACCATATGGGGTTAGTCTTGCTAAAAGAATGTTAGATAATATTTTATATGTTTTTGAGAGTAGAGAAATTCCACGGTAATTATTGCAGTTCATTTTATCACCTTTTTTTAAACACTGGAACAATTATGGATTCTTTCCACTGCTGAGGGATTTCTTCTTTATTCCATACTAGCTGATTACCCGGCGTTGCCCGGGGATATATTTATCCCAATCTTGTATTAGAGACGGGAAAATAATGAATTCTAACTATAGTGTAAAATGTAACTAATTTTATTTTTCACCCCCTTTCACTCCCCCCTGCCGATAGGAGTGGAGTTGAACGGCATTGGGAGCGACTCCGAAAACTATGGATTCCACACTAATATCGGTCGTTTTCGCAACACAAAGTCATATCAACCTGAATGTTAGACAACCCGAGTAACACTATCGTTGTGCGGGATTGCATAGAGTCACGGATGTCTTCTTTGTGCGGAATTCAATATCGGTCGTTTTCGATTATTTTTACATGTCACCCCTTTCCACCCCAGCCCTAGGGGTGGCAGGGGTGTCTTACCCCCAAAAGTATTCTTTCCAGATTGCAAGTGATACGTGTACCAAATTTGGTTGAAATTGCTCCAGACGTTCGAGAGTTTTGCCGGAACAAACATACATACACACCCACACACACCCATCCATTTTTATATATTCCATATTAAACAAATTAATTTATAAATTTGACATATTAACGAATTCCCACCATATTTAATTAACTCAGCTGGTATTAAATCAATGCCAGGTGCTTGTTATTCTTTAGCCTTTTAATGGCATCTTTAACTTGAGTCAAGTTAGGTGCTGGAACTAAAGGTTCTGCTGTGTGTACTTCATTTACTTCTGATTTATCTCCTACATGAACATTCAAAAGGTCATTAAAGTAGTTCTTCCATCTATTTAAAATATTGCTTGGGTCAGCAAAAAAAAATTGCCGTTTTTATCTTTTATCAAGATTACTTTAGGTTGCCACCCCTTTCTAAATTCATTTACACCTTTATATAAATCTCTGATATTTAGACGCATAGTGGAGTATTTATTTTTAATGACTGTTCCAGAGAGAGAGAGAGAGAAAGAGAGAGATTATTTTTGCCGCAAGTTGCTCTTCTACCCTTTAAACCACTTTCATTGATTGAAGTAGGGCGGACTCACGAGTGCGCATGCGTTCATGTCATTCAATAGTAACATGATGACATGAACTTTAGAACCCGCTAGTTGTTTGGAAAGCAATTCCAATAGTTTGTGTGTGTATGTGTGTGTGTGTGTGTGTGTGTGTGTTTGTGACAGAGAAAGAAAGGGAGTAGGAGGGGATGACATGGAGGAAATGTGTGTGGGTAACCACTTACGGGAGTCTGAATGTGAGCAATTTCCCCAATAGAAGTACTCCGTTCTTCACATGCCGTGTCATGGTAACAGCTTCCCGCGTCATAACTGCCATGAAATTTTTGTGCACAAAATTGACATGTGGCCATTGACGATAGGATGGATGAGTTCAGAATGGGGCTTTCTTGGATGATTCATCCATCTCGAGACTCGAACTAGGGTCCCCCACGTAGCAGTTAGACACTCTACTGACTGAACCACCGCACTTAAAAGACGCAAGTATCCCTGAATCACCACACCACATTTTTGTTGACGTGTAACCTCATTGGTCTAAAATAGTGTGATTACAACCATTTATCTTTTTTGTATTTTTCACACCATCGAGGTTAAACATTCTTCATTTTTTAATACGCCGAGTCAACCCAGTGTAAGACAGTAGTAAAGAATTTATAATCATCAGTCAACAAACCGCCCGCTGAATGCTGTCCTGTCGTATCTCCACTTTTTGTCGCGAACCGAGCTTTGTTACATGCGGCAACGGGTCGCATAACGAACAACAAAATCCGCTCGACTCGGAGGCCGATCGCTGCAGAGGCGTGTCCAGGACAAAATCAGAACACGTGTAACTTGGAAGCGAGTTTTCAGAAATATAAGCAACCTTTCGTACCGAAGCGACACGACAAGCTGCACGTGTCGCTGCTCGGTTCACTTTCTGATCCCAGTTTTCCCGCAGAACCGTGCGCCGAACCTCCGTTTCACTGGACGTCGACGTTTCTTGATCGTCATGGACTCGCCAGCCTTGTCAGTTGTCCCGGATTTTAAGGGACAATCCCTTATTTGAGCATTACAATTTTTCACAGTTATATCCATGTTTCTGAACGCGGTGCATTGCGAGACAGATATTAATTCCAGTTTTGCTTCCTCTATGTTTCTGACTGCTACCCCATTTTGCACTCTTTCTACCTTATTCCCAGCGGAAGTGAAGCGTGGGTGCTGTTCAACGTGTTTCAGGATGAGTGGTAAACTTACAGTGGAGTCTTCCGATACAAACACATAGAAGGCAAAGACGCGTGTATGTCTCAAGTCATGGTCCAAGAAAGATTTTCACTTGCGGTTGAAGGATAGTGGTAATAAATATAAAGCTGGTTACAAATACTGCAACAAACATAGGGGTCGCAGCGATGCAATGTAGCATGCTCCAGGAATGGAGCACAAGAATAACAAAGTATCTTCTATATCTAAAGTATCTCTTAGTACGAACAAATGTTCTCGGGTTACCAGCCAGGTTAAATCGTCGCCAGGAAAACTAAAATTCCTATTATCTGTTAGTAGTTTCTCCATAAGAAAGAACTGTTCTGAATACGAAAAGGTGAGTAGGAATGTTTGTAAGATTACTTACAGCGTTTTTGCAATTTTGTCCTTTATTTCCAACTTGCGATTGCAATTTTGTCCCTATTTTTAACTTCTGATTGCAATTTTATCACTTATTTACTACCTGGTAACCTGGGACCCGCCTCTGCAGTGATCGATCTCCGATTCGAGCAGATTTTGTTACAGCTCGTTGTTACATTACGGACCATGCTCGTCATTAAATATGACTTGAAATTCCAACATGTCATAGAAAGCTTTTTTAAAAATAATAATAATAATAATAATAATAATAATAATAAAAGAAAGGCTATGGAGAATAACACATAACGAAAATCGTCGAGTGTCTCCATCAAGTCAGAAAGTTATGCTTTTGAACCTTGGCGTACCTCAAAGATTTCTCATGACGCAATTTTAGAAAGTTGACAACGAATCTGCAACTCATTCTTTCCCCCGTTCTTCCGTTATGGGAAGAAGATTAAGAAAACCATTGGCAAGCTTTAGCTCCTTCACGCTTTGCCTGCCTCCTGCAGAACAATTACAGTGCCGTCGAAGCGTAAGGAATCAGTTAAGCGGGACAACGAAGTTTCATCAACCTCCCTTACTCAGCTCTCTCACGGCAGATTCCCTTTTTTTGAAGAATTAATCTATATTTCTCCCCCTCCTGAAAACACGCCTGAAATAATTACTTAATGAAGGTAAGAATTTCCATGTAATTAGACTTCCATTAAGAGTAATTGTTCCTTGGTAAAAACAAGCAAACTGCAAAACGCGTTACTCAGGTGAAATTATACTACAGAATAGAATGTAGGGTGTGAATACAAAAACTCCTGACAAACTTTTACAACATACAAGTCAAAAGTTTCTTTTAAATTCCTATTATGCTCAACAGTGTTTGGAAATTTATCTTTTAGAAGTAAATTAATTACAGTTACTCACGTCTCAGATACAGTTAGTTAGTTACTTATACATCTACAGTATATCAGATGTAACTCGTATAACAAGCTCTTATGTCCATGAATTGCAAACGGGTCGCTCTTTTATATCACTGACGACCACCACAAATTAACATTTTAATAAAATTATATTATATAAATATATAATATAAATTATATTGCAGATCTCCACGCTTAGAGGTGACGAAGGAAAGCGTGGGAGGGAGACCGGCAGTCGGTAGGTAAGCCAAGGCCCTTCAGGGCTGTTGCGCAAAGGATTATTATTAAATTATAATTAGACTAATATGTATATTTTATATATGAAATATAGAGGTAACAAAATTCCAAGTAAACCGCTCTATCTGAAAATAAACATTAACATTGTATTTCTTTTTATTTCAGAAATACCCTAATGTTGCTATTTACTGTCAAGACAAGAAACTGTGGTGTGTCCAAGATGATTGTCAGATGTGTGTGTGCGTATGTCTTTATGTCTTAGAAAATAAAATCACTTAGGGCATATGGAGTGGAGATTGTGGAGTTACAAGTAGGACATTTTTCTCAAATGTAATAATCATACTCACACATATTTTCAAGGAAACATAATATGCTTAGAGACAGAGATTCCGGCACTTTATTTGAAGAGAGCGGAAAGAGGGGTGAACAATTAGAAAATAAATCCAAGTGTCATTTAATGTATATGTATATTATACACACACATTCACCTATAGCAGTGGTATTCAAACTGCGAGGCGCGGCTCCCTGGGGAGGTGCCAAATTATTGCAGGGGAGGCGCGAGAACTTCTGAACAAAAATATTCATTTTTTCTCTAAAATATAAAATTTATTAATAATAATATATTTAAATATTTTTCCTC
This sequence comes from Lepisma saccharinum, assembly GCF_977018435.1. Lineage (NCBI taxonomy): Eukaryota > Metazoa > Arthropoda > Insecta > Zygentoma > Lepismatidae > Lepisma > Lepisma saccharinum. Next base: position 44,272,226 of record NC_139239.1, on the reverse strand, counting down.
AAAACAAACTATGCACAATTCACTTAGTAATATGCATGTTTCTTCGTACAATCTTGAGCAGACTTCCGCATGGGAGTAGTTAACACAGTGGGTCCCGGGTTCGAATCCCGACCTTGTCATGGGTGATCTTTGTGAGTGTCCTTTCATTAGTTTCATCACATCATCACTCATCCTCATCTTCGCGATTAGTCAAAAGTGGCAGAAAAGCGAAGTAAAAGATACCAAACAATCAATCAATCAGTCAGTCGTATAACCTTGAAAAGAGCAGAACATGTAGGGAAAGGAGAATTCTGCCTACAACTTATGGCTCAAAATCAGAGTGGTTGTTATAAATCTGAGCAAGATTACTGTCGCCAAGTGCACGAGGTGCACCAGGCTCACACGTTTGTTTTCCAGTCGTAAATGAAAGTAGTGTCCCAGTGGATAAGAAGCGTGAACTGGATAATACAGAACTCAGTATTTGAGACAAATCAAAAGTGAAGTGCAGGTGATGATAGGTATTTCGATTTCAGTGTGATCGGTACTAATGTTGATAATGAAAATTATCTCAATGCACATTCTAAAGGACCTTGATGCTTTGGAAAGGAAATACTGAAGATAAAATAATTGGAGGTTGCTTTCCTATACATTGAGCATGTTAAAGAAACAGAACGATAATCAAATGTGTATTTGTGGAACACTTCCCACAACTTCATCTCCACTTCAAAAAGAACTTTCCACACGACACACATCACAACTGGATGAGCTATCCATCCGTTCACCGGAGACCCTCCACCAAATTTTACCACAGCAGAAAATAAGCATCTTATACATCATTCCTCAAACAACACAGTGAAGACTATGGGGTGTAAGGGGTTACCTTTTTCAAAGACACCCAAATGTCAACCTCCCATTCACGTAGTACACCCTGGACTGCAATTGGCAGACTAGCGAGGTTCTCACGTCTGGTGACTCAGCCAATATAATCCTCTGTGGGGTTTGTGCTGTGTGCTGTCCTTATGCATTTGTGATTATCCCTTCATCCATCTCATCACCATTCATCCTCATCTTCCCGATTAACCCAAAGTGACAGAAAAGGAAAGGAAAATAAATTAATTTAAAAAATCAACAGTGAAGACTATGATTCTTTCTGCAACACTACCTGAATTTTGGAGCTCCGTGAGGAATGAATATCCAGAGTTAAGTAAGAAAGCTTCTGCTTCCTTCTGTAGCATCTTATCGGTGTGAATCTGGATTTTCAGCCATCAAGTCCAAATACAAATCAAGAGTAAATATCCAGAATGAATTTCCAAATATGTACCCACATTCGATGAACTGTGTGACGCCAAGCAAGCTCAAAAATTACATCCCACCGACATTGCTGAACATTTTAATATGCCTGTTATTAACGTCTATTATACAGGTTTTCTTACTGTGTAAATAATAACAACTGGAACAAGATTACATCGTGTGTTTGGGACGCTGGTATCGTGACATGGCCTAACAATGATGACGTTCCGTGTAAACAAAGCGTCTCTGTTCTGCACAGGCCTTGTTGTAAGAAGGCATTGACCTGGTCCCGAAAAGAGTTTGTAACATACTGGTTCCAATCTCTGCGGTCTAGCGAGGTGTCTCGAAGCCAGTGCGAAACTTTCATTTGTTTCTGCGTGTTTTAAACAAAGATCCAAACAAACATCAGATCAACCGACGGCACTGATTGTCATGAGCTATTGAATGCTGAATGATCCAGGATAAACGAAATTGAACATTGGCGTAAAAATAACGGGGATGAACTCCCTAGCGTAAAAATAACCTGGATGATTGAACAGTTGAACTTCCTGGAAGAAATTCCAAGGAAGCAACAGTAATAAGGACAGCATTGTTGGAATTGTCTAACTCAGGATGGTATTTGTAAAGGGGAATGAGGGATCCGGACCACTATGTGCCTCCACCGGCTATCAAACCCGAGACCCCTTGATTACAATGTGACGACGTTACCATTACGCCATCAAGGAGGCCCTGTAAGGCATGAGGCGGAAGAATATCAATGGAGAATAGTGGAATAATCTGTGGACTCTTCTTTACCACAGATTATCCTAATTCTTGTCCAACAAGCAGCGAATCAATTTTCCAGAGTAACCAGATACAGTCGTGGTCGTGCGTTGAGCCAGTGAGAATGCTTTAATTTATTTCAGTGCGTTCTGAAGCTTAGCAGCATGTGTCGTGGAAGGAAGCTACTTACTTTCGCACCTCGAGCTCCGTAATGCGAGCATTCTGATGCCGAAGCTGTCCGGTTCAGGTTGAAGGTTAGCGAACGGCTCCTCCAGCCAAACGGCTCTCATCGATTACCTCATTCCGAGGCTCGCAGCCAGAGTTCCTGTCCTGCGGCACAATGCGTCAAAGAAAACAGATGTCGACGGTGCCTATTGTCAAATCCCGATACCAGGAAGCGATCTGTGACAGTGCCACAAGACTCTCCTCTCTCTGCACACCCTCGGCAACCAGGGTGGGATCTTCGGCGGAGGTGGAGATCAATACCGGTACACACACTCACACATGTACGCAACTACGCTGGGGCGCCGGTTCATTACAGCACGTGGACGAATCGGATCACGCACGCTCTGCCAGTCGGCTGGCTCTCAATGGATCCATTCCTCTTGCTGCGACAGGAAAACAGACGAGCAGAAGGCGCTGTTATCTCGCATTCAAACTCCCCTCCCCCTCCCCCTTCCCAACTCCCACTGGCATTCCAACTCAACCGCGCTTGCAGAAATCGACCTAATATGTCGGGCAATCATTAATAAAGTAGTTATCTGACAATGCCACATGACAATTTGCGATTATGGCCTGAAGGGAGGCGATCTGGGGTTCGATGTTTGGGAAAATGTAATGTCACCGGCAGAGGCATCCGGAGCAGTGGCGGCGATTAGGGTAGGCGAGGGGGCAGTTGTCCCCCTACTTTTCGCAACTTTTGCCCCGCACTATGCTAAACCTCATCTACAAAGGGAAATATACTGTCTTTGCCCCCCAATTTTGGGACCTTGCTCCCCTCGGTTTTGGAACCCAATCGCCGCCACTGATCCGGAGTAAAGGGTAGCACGGTTCCTTATTTACGTTATGGCATTTTTTGTTGCCTCTACGTGAAAGGTGCCTTCCTTGTCCTTGCAACTTTATATCGTTCTTATCAACATATGTCAACAGGTGAACCACTAGGAGGAGGACGCATAGCATTACGCAAAATTAGGAAGGATACTTAACAAAACTTGCAGGGTTAATGATGAGGGAAAACGCTCAAAATAAAAATAAAACCAAACACCACCCTTTGAAAATCATAGCTTAGCTGCATAACTGGGAGAGACCTGCGCTCGATCACCAGGTCTGAACTTCGAAGGAGACGAAGAAAAGTGAGCGGAAACATCCATCGCGGCACTTTAGGCTGCTCTCGTACTGAACTAGGCTTCGTAGCGGTTCCTCTCTCGAACCTTTAGGCCACCCTCTGTCGTCAGCGTCCTCGAGCATAAATCGCCTTCGAAAAACTATACAATCGCAGCTATTACATTAAAAAAAAAATCACGAAGACAACGCGTCCATCCTCATCTTTACCTTCCTATTTCCTTGGACCACCTTTCATATTCAATTTCGTCTGTTTCTTCACCTCGGCTGAACTCAGTGGGCTAATGGGATGCCCTGACCCCTCTCATGGTTATAGTAAGACAAATACACGTGGTATGAGGCTTCAACTATACTAAATCATTTTTGACGTAGGCTATGGGAAAGGAGACTAGATAAATAAACAACATCCGATTCTGAAGAAAGGTCTGCGTCTTCAGTAGGCTTCTTTATGGGTAATTCGTTTCCTGAAGATGGTTTATTTTTAATATACTATCATAAATTTACATCTTAGTTACAGATCTCCATAAACAAAGGACGGAACAGATTTCTTTCTTATAATCAAATCTATGCAACTCTTGCAGTTTATTTACAGAATATGGATCAAGGTGCTATATCCGTTATATAAAGACGACCAGGCGCTTGCTTGGAACTTTATGAACGCTCCCTGACATAATGAAATATAATTTTGACATGATTGGCGAAGGTTTTGAGTAATGACTCAGATTTAATATAAATTGGACATTATGGTCTGGCTTCAAGATATGTGAAGAAATACAAACTGCTATAATTCGTAAAATATTAGACATCGACTTCATATCAGGTATGGCAACATGTTATCATGTTCACAGGGCGAAACCTAACCATGCCAGATATCAACATTGAATAACCTGATAAATAAATAATAATTCCGGAGACGAAATAATCTGAACTTATTCTTCCGTATGATGGCATTATAGCATGCCTACAGGGCGAACCTACTCATACGGCAGAATAACATTAAGACCTGTGCTTTATGCAAAATTGAAAATATTGCGTATAAGTTTAGAAGAAATCAAACTGAATTATCACAAAGGTTGAAAGCAATCGTAAATTAACTTATTCTCACGCATGGTGACATGTTATCATGTCCACAGGGCGAACCTACCCATGCGTCAGAATAACAGTAAGTTCTGAGTCGAAATTTAACATTATTTTTCGAAGATATAATTTAAAATTTCAGAAAGCTTGAAAATAAAGTTTAAATGAACTTATTCTTTCGTATGGTGACATGTTAGCATGTCCACAGGGCGAACCTACCCATACAACAGAATAACTATGTCTCTAAGTTAATTTGAGAACGAAGACTAAGTTATTGAACCCTCCCTGCATACCTGGATCATGGCGGATTCGTAGGAGTTTCTCGAAGTTCCAGTCTGTAGAAGACTCTGCCTTCGTATGTGTCACAGTAAAGTCATTTGTCATGGCGGGATAGTCAAGAGTCAGGCGGTTTGTCACTTACGACTGTCGAAAGTGAAGAGTTTATATGGAAGGAAAGGCAATTGCCAAAGGTCAACGAAAAGATTTGACGAGTGGGTACTTTTGAGATGAGGTATCTCCCATTAGGGAGGGTGGGTGTCCTCCCATGAAGGGAGCTGAGTATTTAAGATGTTAACCCATCAAAGTCTGTGATGAAAATGCCCAGAATTACGTTCCGAAGCTGTGTTTATATCCAGCAGAGCGCCTCCCGTGACACAAAAGATAAACATAGCTACAGCTGTGATATGCAGAACTAATTTGTGTATAATGGCAATATTCTAAAGATTAAACAATATGTTCCATAAGGTTCATTTTTCTATGTCTAAAACAACAATTATGATCCTTAAAGTTTCTATAATATTCTATACTATAAAGTTGTCACATTCTTAAAAACTTCTTCCCAATGTCCATAAGGCTTATATTACTAATAACTCCAACTGAAATTTAGCTCTTATGGCTTTCATAATAGTTTGTTTTTAAAACTGAGAACACATATTTTTGACTAATTGTCAACAATGAAAGATTTTGCTTTCAAGAAGCATGCAAATAACAAACACGAAACTTCTCGAATGACAAAATTATGTCATTAGGTCAACTATTAAATATCTTATCTTTCATAACGTTTTATAGTGAATATAAAAAGCAAAATAATTAAGTATAATATTAAATATGACCGAATCTTTGATATGGTTCGGGAGGATCATATCATACGGTTAATCACGAAGGTGACAATTGCTGGTGAAATAGATACCAATACAAACAAAGAGCAGGGTTACAAGATCACCATGATCATCATAATCTAGGGCTTTTATAGTCAAAGTACAGGGCACAATTTCATTCACAGTAAATAATATTTATATTACTAGGAAATATTAGCAACATGAAATGGACACATTTTCAGTTAAAAAACAATGTTTTTAAAAAATGAATTCTTGAGTGCAAAATTTATAAACTTATAATCGATAGCACTACATGATTTGATGGATACTTCGAGGAGCCAATTTTTTTCTCTTAATTTCAGTTTGGTCAAAATACGATTAAAAGACTCCAGAGTTTAAAATTGCACTGAACCAATAGCCAAACTTCTACACAATCTATGGGAAAAGTAAAGCAGAACATCGGAATCTTTCATTTACCATGGACTCCCTTTGAATATTTTTTGTTGTAGGTCATTCCACGCCATTTCAACGAGGTCATGACACCCACCAACTCCGATTTCGATTAATTTGGTATACACCCTTCCTTTATGGTTGAAAGAAACCCGCTAAATTTCTTTCACTCCTTCTCAAACGGTTTTCATTTTACAGCACTTTGGAATGTCATCAAATCAGTGTTGTCTGTCACTCTTGAGACCCTAAACACAAGATACCCTTGCTTACATTTTATTTCTTTTCTCCTTAACCAATCATCAGATCTCTTTGAAATTTTACACAAAGTTCAATGAAATAATGAGGATTTCAGAAAAAAATACAACAGCACTCAAAAAATTTTACAAATGCCTAATAAAAGACTAATAATGGATTTGTAGCCTAATTTTTGTGGTGGGAAAACTAGGTTACGAAAATCTGAATTTTCATCATGTGGGTATGATGGAACCAAAACCTTTTGATGACGAAAATCATTGTAAAGACATACTCTTTCGCTACAAAAAATAAAATTTTTGGTTTTTTTATTCCTTCTAACGAAAATTTTACGATTTTTGGAAATTGCCTAAAATTTCAGGGTCAATCCGTACCAAATAGTCCAGCACTGGTCGCTCGACCATTTTTTAAAATTTTCCCTTTGTTTGTCGTTGTAACCCCTGTACAAGGGTAGTTCAAAACAGGCATTACTTTTCTAAAACTAGACTTCGTTTGAAAATGGCGGCCATTTTTGTTTCATGACTTGCAAACATTTTTGGCCTATGTGGACAGTTGCGATAATTATGATAACTCAGCTAAGAAAAATTATAGAAATCTGGGATAAGAAACATTGTTTTCAGTACATTTCAGGCTACATTTTATGTTCCGTATCTTTTTTCACCACATCTAATGCAAATGGCTGAAATTTAGGGTCAAAACTGACTGATATTCAATTTTGAAGGGAAATCAATGTATAGGATATATTTTTTTTAGTAGGTAAGCAATGAAATATCAGAGCTATATTTTTTTTTAGAGCAAACATGTACGTACATCCAAAGTTTCAGCAGAAAATATTTGACACACAGCCGTACACGCCTTTTCTTTGATAATAGATACTAACGGGCTTTCTATGCCTCAAATATTGTATATCTGCTAGGTGAAAAAATAACATCATTCTTAATATGCCCCCCCCCCCATTCGTATGTTGCAATTAATTAATACGTACAATAATTATAATTGCATGATAGTTAATTAAAAGTAAATAACTATAATTGTAACTAATAACGAAAATTTGTCTGCTTTTACCAAACTTCCCCCTGTTGTAACTTTAACATATAATATCAATCTCGAAATTTTTTACAGGTACCTCTTTATGCAGTAAATATAGAATTTCATTAGGTTCCCAACCACATGTTGTTTCGATTTCAGTTTTATGTCAACTTTATGCACGGAAGGCTAATCGAGGCTGGACCTACAGTATATTAAAGTGGGATCCGAACCAGTATGTGCCTCCACTGGGTATCGAACCTAGGACCTCTTGGTTACAAAACGTCGACGTAACCACTATGCCATCGGGAAGACCTTTCGAACCAGACATGTATTTGGAGCCCAAATTTTGAGAAAAATGAACAGAGCTCAAATATTTTCTGCTGAAATTTGGATGTACGAGGTATGGCTAGAAAAAAAAACGGATTGGTGTTGCTGTTGACAAACGGCAAGCGCGTCAAGGTCAAGCGGTTCATGAGTGTATAACGTCATATCCTGCCTATCGACAGTGTGATTTCCTAGGGTCCGTGGCGCTCAGTTTCGCTGTAGCTTGTCGACGAAGTGAACCGTACATCTGTGCTCCGTCGGAAAAATGTTGAGTGTGAAAGTGGAACAGCGTATCAATGTGAAGTTTCTTATGAAACTCGGAAAATCCGCCACAGAAACTTATAGTTTGTTGAAGGAAGTATTCGGACATGTGTTTGAGTGGTTTCAAAGGTTTAAAGAAGGACGAGAAGTGATCGCGGACGACTCGCGTCCTGGACAGCCTTGCACGTCGAAAACGGAATCAAACCTTGCAAATGTCGGTGAATTGATTCGAGAGGATCGTCGCTTGAGTATTCGAGCTATTGCAAAGCAACCAACATTATTACATTAAGGTGCTGACGACCCTTCGTGAGCGAGTAAGAAGACATCGACCTGATTTGTGGAAAAGCAAGTCATGGATTCTTCATCAGGACAATGCTCCTGTCCATACGGTATTGTCAGTCAAGGTTTTCTTGGCCAAGCATGGGATCCCAGTGTTAGAACATCCACCCTATTCGCCGGGTATCACTCAGTGCGACTTTTTTTTTATTCCCAAAGGTCATATCAGCACTGAAAAAAAACAACAGATTTACGACCGTACAACCTGTGAAAACAAAAGCGACGGAAGTCATGAACATGGTTTCAGAAAATGTTCCAGCAGTGCTTCCAGAAATTGAAGATTCGTATGGAGCGGTGTATCGATAGTTCAGGGGAGTACTTTGAAGGAGATAATGTTCGTATTGTACAAAATTACCAGTAAAAGATTTTGTAGCAACAGTCCGGTTTTTTTTCTAGCCACACCTCGTACATGTTTCCTCTAACAAAAATTAGAGCTCTGATATTTCATTGCTTACCTACTAAAAAAAATATATCCTATACATTGATTTCCCTTCAAAATTGAATATCAGTCAGTTTTGACCCTAAATTTCAGCCATTTGCATTAGATATGGTGAAAAAAGATACGGAACATAAAATGTAGCCTGAAATGTACTGAAAACAATGTTTCTTACCCCAGATTTCTATAATTTTTCTTAGCTGAGTTATCATAATTATCGCAACTGTCCACATAGGCCAAAAATGTTGCAAGTCATGAAACAAAAATGGCCGCCATTTTCAAACAAAGTCTAGTTTTTTAATGTCTGTTTTGAACTACCCTTGTACAGGGGTTACAACAACAAACAAAGGGAAAAATTTTAAAAATGGTCGAGCGACCAGTGCTGGACCATTTGGTACGGATTGACCCTGAAATTTTAGGCAATTTCCAAAAATCGTAAAATTTTCGTTAGAAGGAATAAAAAAACCAAAAATTTTATTTTTTGTAGCGAAAGAGTATGTCTTTGCAATGATTTTCGTCATCAAAAGTTTTTGGTTCCATCATACTCACATGATGAAAATTCAGATTTTCGTAACCTAGTTTTCCCACCACAAAAATTAGGCTACAAATCCATTATTAGTCTTTTTATAGGCATTTGTAAAATTTTTGAGTGCTGATGTATTTTTTTCTGAAATCCTCATTATTTCATTGAACTTTGTGTAAAATTTCAAAGAGATCCGATGATTGGTTAAGGAGAAAAGAAATAAAATGTAAGCAAGGGTATATTGTGTCGAGTGTCTCAAGAGTGACAGACAACACTGATTTGATGACATTTCAAAGTGCTATAAAATGAAAACCGTTTGAGATAGAGTGAAAAAAAATTAGGGGGTTTCTTTCAACCATAAAGGAAGGGTGTATACCAAATTTCATCGAAATCGGAATTTATGGGTGTCAAAATCTTAGTTTTTGCGTTGATTTGATGTGGAATGACCCTGTTGCAAACCCCCAGCGTTTAACTTAATATTTGAAGCCCTAAAGTGCCCTGTGCGAATTAAGCTTTTTGCTTTGAAGGGAGGGGGGGGGAAGAGTGGGGCAACCACAGGGTGGGGCAATCGACGGAAGTCAAGTCTAGGGGAGGCAAACATTGACGGCTAAGGGCACCTGCAGGAGGGCACAGAGGAGAATTGCTCCCCTTCGATTTCAAACTTTATGCAAATAAAAGTAAATTTCGTAAAATGTTCTTGTTCGCCTCACTCGCAACGCCTACTTTCCTCGGTTTCGTCAAGTTCAGAGCCTCAGATAGGGGGCAGCGGGAGTCGACCATCTAAATGAAAAAAGTTGTATAAGAGAGAATGCCATGGCGTTCAGTGAAATTACTTGTGCCCAATTAAATCAATATTGTTTCAAATTGCAAAAATTGGATCTAAATATTTTCTTGCTCGCTTCGCTCGCAATATAGTTGTTTTCTGTAATGTAAGGCATTTAAATATTATATGTTGTATTTATGTAGTGAATAACTTTCGATACGTACACGATTAATGATATCATGTTGCATATATATTTTCTTATTTTATGTCGCTCCATGTTGCATAGGTGTTAGTTATACATGTTATATGTACAAATAATATTATTTACGGAATGCCTTATCATTCATTTTCTGTCATTCAAAAATACAGTTTGAGTGCTTGTTTTCCATTATTAGCTAATGTAAAATTGACGGTGTTGAAAAAATATTTCAAACTGTTTGTTCCAAATAAATGCTTTAGAACAGACTTCTACCCTCTCTTTGCGTAATTTATGAGGATAATAACGTTTTTGATACTACTACTACTGCCACTAGTAATAATAATAATAATAATAGTCATTATTATTGTTATATTATTATTATTGGTACGTTTATCCTGGTACTTGCCCCCAGACATAAATTCGTGGTTGCGCCTCTGAGGGGGGATGCCACTCAGTGGCGTATTTGTGATTTCACTTCGAAGGGTAGATTTTTGAGGGGTTTGGAGGGTTATGCAAATTTGTATATGTTACCAGCCAGTAAAATAAAGTAAGGGGGATAAGAACATCATTGGCAGGGATAGAGGATAAAATAAGTTTCTTTTGCCGGGGTTACACAAGTCACAAATGTTACGGGATATATTAATCTACGGAAAATTGTTAATTGTACAAGAACCTTAAACTCAAATTTACCTAATCAATTCAAGATATCTTGCAATAATCTTCCGTCTGTCAGATAGATTGTTTTGCAAAGGACATTAACAAAGCAAACGGATTGACCCTGTTCCACGCAGCTTTCTTTTCTTTTACATCCTAGATAAAAATAAAAGCTTAACTGTGAAAAACTTGCCTCAGGGCATTATTAAATATGCGTCAATTCAATGGGATTTGGATTAATAAAATTTGCAATTTTTCACGTCTACGGGGAAACATTCACATAGAATTCACGCATAATTACCGGAATTCAATGAATTCCCGGTGAGTAGCCGCCCTGATCAAATATTAAGTTGCATATTAGAATACTAATATTTTATTGTAATAATAATAATAATAATAATAATAATAATGGACAAATAAATGATTCCCAGATGTTATATTCTTGTATGAGTTTTCAAGTAATCCTTGATGCAAACTAAACATATATCTAAAGCGTGTACGTTCAACGTGGTTCGAGCAAAGCAAGTTGCTGAAATACAAGAAGAACATGTTTCAGTTCTTCATATCTGCTTCATTGAGATTCATTGATAAATTAGGCGATTTTCCCTGAGACTGATTTTCTTCTACTTCCCAGAGATTTTCAGGTTCTTCAGGACAACAAATACCGTGCAATGACTAAATGTAACAAATCCATATTTTCTTATCTGCGTGCAAAATACATTTCGCCAGCCATGTACTCCAGAAACAGCAATTAGGCTAATTAGTCCCTTTCGAGGCTATAAAGCGAAAAGAGCATCATACGCTGTGATTAATCTCCCATCATTAAACGGGAAGACACGGGAGACCTGGCGTGGAAGGAAGCCAGATTTTATCACAGGGAGGTTAATTCTTTTAAGACGATTTTCATCAAGAGCAGCACGCGAACTGTTAACTGGCAATTGTTTCAAACCCCTAAAAGATCGCGTGATTTTTCTATCAAGCTTACCGACAAACAAGAAGGTAAGACTAATATCAGAGTTCCCATTATTATGGTAACTGAAAAATTTCCGGTGCACTGCTATAAGTTACCGTAATATTTACAAAATTCTACAGTTAAAATTTAACAGTCTGCCTGTTAACTGTTTTTTGAATTTATAACATTTTAATATTTTGTCATGCATAACGATGCATAATGATTATACGGGTAAATTACAGTTCCGTGCACCACGTTTTTGAACTGAATCAATAAAATTACATTAGGTTCACATACATTAAAAAAGGGTGAATTCCATTAACTACTACCAAACGTAAAAACGCATAGTAGAAATTTGATTGCGATGATTTCGTTTGAAAGGAACGCCATATTTTTAAATATGTCTTTTTCACACAGAACACCTGTTGCATTAAAGTAGACTTTATAAATATGTGAAAAACATATTAATTGCTAATACAACAATTATATTTAATATTTCTTTCCGCTTTAAGGTTTTCTCATATTATTGTGGAATTTCCCTAATTTTTCACGTTGTGTGTACAGATATTATTACTTGAAATATCCTGAATACAGAATACACCCATTTGATATCAGGATATCAAGAATGAAGAATAAAAAATAACCTAATGAAATGACCTACTCATATGACAAGAATAATAACAATAACGACCGCAAAACTAGTATTATTAACTCTTCAGGTGCTTGATGCACGTAGTTTGGAAAGATTGCGAGATCAAAGCTTGGAGCATCAATTAATAAATTATAGAGGGGTTGTACACAAGGAAGTGGCATTTGTTCTAAAGATAGTCTTCAAGCATTTGTGTAAGAAAAGTTGAGATATTTGTTGTTGATACGTGGGATCCGAATACGATAAAGTGAAAGAGTTCACTATAGTAAAGAGTTATCCATTCATGATTCCGAAAAGAAATCTGAAGCTTGACGGCGAAGAGAAACACCGTGTTGAAGAATTTCGTGTTTGGAAAAGTTCGCATGCGCAGGGTATCTGCTTAACTTTTCTGATGAAGAAATTTACTACTTTGTCTGTTCTTATATTACTTTCAGAGGCTATGGACCAAACACAAGAACCACACTCAACAATGGGTAAAACGCACTTTCTGAAGTAGGTTTTGAGGGCAGAAACGTGGGTGATACCAAGGATGCATACATAGTTTATAGCATGATGGTGTAATATTTGCTTTGATAGTAAACCTCATGGCAACAGATTTTCAAGATTGAGTTACAGGATAAACTTGGTACCAGCATTCCATATGTTGGATATCTTCTTGCATGTAACTGAAGAAATAATTCTAAACAATTTGAAGTTATCAGGATGCAATACAATTGAGCACTCGGGAGAAATTTATTCATGAATACCAACCAGAAAAAGAATTAAACACAGGAGTCCCAGAGAACCTCCGAAAAAAAATTGTACACGGATGGAATAAGTGGCGAGCCAATGAAATTCGAAAAGACAACACGAACGCAGACGGGGATTTTGCTTTCTTCCTTTAATCAATCACTCCCATATTTTGCCATTATTTTCCATTCATGTGACGTTGTTCTACGAAGCCTGGGTCAAACGGGATGTTATTACTTTCCCTAATTCCCTTGGGTACGTGCTGGTTGGATATTGGTTTTGAGGTACGCAGACGGGAAAGGAAGGACAAAAATATCTTCCACATTCCTCTGGGAATATTCAGGCTGGCTACTCGATGACCCAGATAAGATTCAATAGTAATTCCAGGTTTTTCAAGGGGAACATTACAAAAATTCAGGACGAAAAATGAAAACAACTGTTATAATAAAACTAATTTCTGTTTACTAAACATTTATGGATAGTACTAAGTATGTAAATAATTCATTGACCGCACGAGACGTATAAAACAAACAATAGTCAATAAATGTGTTAATGTTGACTTCAGTTTTAAATTTTAATAAGGAGATCCTCTTCTTTGAAATTCGACGAAATAAGGTAAGAGATCGTTCATGCAATAATTAACACACATTATTATGGCCAAAATAATTAACACATATTATTATGGCTAAAATGAAATTATGTGTGAAATGTACAATTTTTGGTTGACTTTCATTTTCCAGACCCCCCCCCCCTGCTCCCCTTCCGGATGGCCATGATTATGTACCTACACCGAGTATCGAACCCAGGGCCCTGGATTACAATGTGGCAACGTTATCAGTATGCCATAGGGAAGAGCCCCCCCCCCCCCACCCAAAGATTACGCCTCAAAGTAAAAATAAAAATCTAAAATGAAGTTAGACGGCAGCAGATAAAAACAAGCCCCAAGTAGGGCATTTGAATTGAATGTCATTTTATACGTCTGTGAACAAAATTCGCGCAGAATTCCCGGTGCCACAATTTCACGTATATTTCCCAGTCAGTAGACACCATTTTCGAATTACATTGTTGGAAACGTTAGTTCGTCTAACATATATGTGGCATAAGGTTTTCGTGGTTCTTTGCGGGAAAATTTGAGCCAAGATAACCGTTCGCGGCAACATCCGCCCCACCTATCCCGCCTCTTTCGTCGCTTCTGTTCCCAAAGAAATATGCAATTTTAAAACTTAATGATATACGAATATGACTAGTGATGAGGAATGGAATTGACAAGATTTAATTATTGGTCTCGTATCCAAAATTCGACCGTTCGAGATTTGTCACGAGGCCAGCAACGAGACAGGCCTCTGTAAGATATAGACCAAATCGAGATTTTGTGTCCGAAACGGTCTATCTCTTTCGAGACTTTGGTCTTGTAAGTTTACGCCTTGCGCGCACCTGCTGACCAATCACACGTGTATGTTATTGTAGAACAGTCTGATCTGAAGATTGTTATCTGCAGAGTGCTTCTACCCTCAATATGAGAGTGACATTAGCTCTCGAAAGCTTGGAATCCTTTCCACATCATCTGGTCGATAGGCCGAGAGAATCTTTGCATCATCCGTCGCCAGGAAAGCTTCAAGTCTTACTTCAGAATCAATGTTTTTAATTTATACATAAAACTACTCTGAAACATCCAAAGTGTTTTCCTGTTCATCACTATAAAACATCATTGCGAATGGTATGAATCATTTCTGTACGCGTTGATAACCTGCCAAATATGGCCAAAGCATTTACCAGAAACTAGAACTTACATTTTCGAACTCATTTTACGTTATGTACCACTGAGCTATCACTTACCAACCAACTCGAACATGAAGCTACCCTTGCTCGATACATATTGGATTTCAATACATTGATCTCGACTTGACGTAGGCATCTCATTGGCATTGCTTATCGAGCACTTGTACCAGGGAACCGCAACTATATTAAATTTGGCTTCAAACAAAACTGGCTACTGAATATGCAAAACTTTCCTTCGGCTGATCAGTAAACTACAGCCAAGAGTTCAGGACTTCCGTGGGACGCAAAATAAAAAGGGGGAGTCATAAAACTGATATTTTTTTAGTTTTTACTTTTGTTATTTAGCGTCGCTTTTCTTCTACTTGTGGCTAATTGCGATGATATCATGAAATTGATGACGGGACACTCACAAAGAAGACCCATGCATAGGCCAGGATTCCAACCCTGAACCCTTGGCGTTATAGCACGCTGTGATAACCACTCCACCACGGAGGCCGGCTATAAAAATAAAACTGATGAATATGTCTTCGCCCACACTATTACCAAAGAGATGTCGATCTACCAGTCTAAGCAAATCCTAATTACTGGTGTCTGGTCATGAAATTTGGAAATTTTCTTGATATTTGTTTTCATAAGTCATGGTTAATGTTTATTTATTGATTTTTAATTACAGAAAATATACTGTATCGTTATAGCTAAGTTTCATATTGTACAGGGTCTTCGTCCTCCTCCGTAGCCGAGCAGGATGTCGACCTCCGTGGCGAAGTGGTTAGCAGAGCGCGCTACAACGCCAGGGGTTCTGGGTTCGAGTCCCGGGTAAGGCATGGGTATTTGTGTTCGTCCAGTTGATAAGAAACAACGAAAAATGTAAGAATTGAAAAGTGTAAAAGTGATAAAAAGAGTGAATGGTGGGAGATACCTCCGTGTAGGGGGTATTTCCTTTAATAAAAAAAAAAAAAGCAGGTTAAGGCGTTCACTCGTCTTGAGATCGTTCGCTGAGGGACGGCGTAGGTTCGAATCCGGCTCTGGTCGGAATTTATTCGGCCTACGTATAGGGCCGGTGGCAACCCACCATCGTGAGGAAATTGGGGAGCTCCGAGTGAGTGAGCGTAATCCGGTTGCGAAGTCCTACAACGGCTGGGGGTCGGTCGGGCTGACTACCCGTCCCCCTAGTCTGGCTGCAGATCTCCACGCTCCCTTGGTGGCTCGCGTGGGAGGGAGGCCAGCAGTCGGTAGATAAGCCTTGGTCCGATATTGGGCTGTTGCGCTATTGGATTATTATCTACAATTTCGCAAAAACAAAATTCCCTCATTTTCCCAGGTTCTTCAGATGAGAACCAATTTTTCCGAACCAAATCAGTAGGACAATTAGTGTACATGACCATGTCTGGAAGAACTGGAAAATAGAAAGGAGCATTGCAATTAAGATACTCTACCGACATAGTTCGATTTAAAACAGCTTAAGGGTTAAAGTTACACAAAAATGAAGCATACCATTGCGTTTATCTTGAAATTCTATCCCATTTTCTTCCATATGTCTTCATGGCGACCTTTTCATTTTTTAAAAAAACGAAGTTGAGTCCAAGATGGCCACCCCAATGGCCACATGCCCCACCTGTCCCCCTTTTTTTCTGTATCATGTATTGGTACTTTTTTTTTTTTTCGTGATTCACCATCCATATTTGTTTTAAATGGGTGTTTCCACACTTATGGACCACCCTGTACATTAACTCCATTTACCAGTCAGTCTGATCGCGAGAGCCAACGAAAGTCAACAATCAATTAATTTTTAATATTACGGCATCTATTAAAATGTTCAAGTTAGTTACAAATATGAAACCTGATGACTTGACAGAGAACTGTAAATTACCAACTATTGAAAGATGCCATTATAAATATTATTGTGTGGCTTTGTGTTCTAGACAAAAATCGAACTCAATCGATGCATATCAATTACTCTGAAAATACTTGAGATTCAAAGATAAAATTTAGTGAAATGAAACACTTACTTTATACTATTTTGCTGAGAGATTAATAATCTAAATCGGTATGTTCGTCACAAAAGGTGTTTAAGGTGCTTTCTCGCCAAACAAAAAATCAGCAATCGATATTTATTTTTTGCCTTCCATATCTAGCAAACAACTGCAATTACAAATATGAAATTCAGAGGACCGAAAGAGCTAAAATGACCAAATTCATCATGAGTTACTAACACTCCTTAACGCGTTCACTTGTGTGTTCGAATTTTAAGTTAGAAACGATTACAGATAAAAAGACAAAATTTGGTAAACCGACAGGTCCGTGGTATACTACTTTCTTGCTATTTAACTTACTCTGATTGGTGAGTTTCATCAAGAATATGTAAACAACGAAATATCTATTTCTGGTTTTCTGATTAGTATCCATTAGAGCGTAACGTGGTTCTACCAAGAATAAATGGTTGTACAGTGTCTCTCAAAAGTTTTAGGACAACGACATTTTAAACTAGGCAACCCAATTTACGCAAGGCATTTGCGGGTTGCGTGTAGAGTTAGGCTCAATTTCAGGGTTACCACATGCACAATAGATATTTATGAAATACGCGAAAGAAATAAAAACAAGCAACAAGAGGTGAGAGGAAACGAAAGATGACAAAGGAGAGGAGAAAGAGAAAGTGATAGGAGATGAGGAAAACTAGAGGTGAGAAGGAAGAGAGGATACATGAGGAGAGGAGAAGTAGTGAGAACACAGGAAAAAGATTCGAGGAGAGATGAGGAAAATGGAGCAAAGAAGAGAAGATAGGAGGAAAACGAGAGGGGAGGAGACGAGAAGAGAAGAGGGGAGTGGAAGGTAGACTAATAGAGTGAAAAAGTGTAGAACGAAAAGAAGAAGAGAAGAGTGCAGTGGAGTCGTAAATCGAAGACAGGAGAGGAGATAAGAGGAGTGGAGAAGAGTGGGATGGAGACAAGATGCGAGAAAAGTAGAGAAGGCGATATGAGATAAAAGCAGAGAAGGATTGGAGAGAAGATGGAGAAGGAGAAGAGAAGAACGGAAGGGACGGGAAACGAGAGGAGAGTAGAGGTAGTTGCAGAAAATATCGTCTCGGCGTCAAGAATTGATGCATTTATCAAATTATCGACATGAAACATTCAATAACATTTTGAAATGTATTAGATCGGTGTGAAATGCCTTTTGGCTGAGTACAGAGCAACATAAAATCTTCCACGTAAGATCTTCGATATTACCTGCGATTATATCACTAAAAACATGAATATTTCCCCTCCCCCATGGTTAATTCCAAATTGAATCATTCCATTTCACACGGCGTGGACAATGAACATAATGAGATATTATTTTAAAAAAATCTGCCAGTGGAGGGGTTTGAACCTACGACCATCACCTTGACAATCCTTAATTGTAACCACTACCCTACAAGCTTTCGCTTCTGAAAGCAGGTAGAAGCAGCTGACTAATGTGAAATGTCGATGCAATTCTCCTTCTACATGCAATGCGTAAATAATATTTGTTTGTAACAATGAAAACGATGGTAGTACGAATCAGCGAAAATATTTAATGGAGAACTGCATATAATGAAAACTTTTCAGTCGATATTTGTGGAGATATCTTTACATTGAACTCGAGTGGGAATATGGGTAAAATTAGTATGTCCTGAATTTGCCACAAATATAAATAGTTATTTCATTAATATTTGTCAATGTCTTTGAAGCAGTACATAATTATCGTTAGAGTGTCAGAATTCACGATCTTATACAATTGTGTGTCAATTCATTTTTTATATTTTTATATAAATTCCAGATGCTGAACAATGTAACTACTTTACTCTACTATTACAAATAATGTCACCGTGCTCTTCATTAATAAAAAGATAATTAAAAAAAGAGAAAAACTCGTAAGGGAAATCGAACCTGGGACCACTTGCAGCCCAATCAAGAACCTTAACCACTACACCACGCCCTTTCCTTCCGTTGTAACAACAATTTTTAAATATTCTGTTCCTCCAATATTGTAACTGTCGTTGGGTATACATGTAGTTAAACTGTTATTTTAGTTTTGAATTGCTTTCTTGTAGTATAACAACTACCTTCGAGAAATAATTTCCAAAGTGATGAAGAAAAACGAGTATATTGGTAGTTGTGAAAATGCGAGTTATTTCTTCTAGCTTATTACTGTGATAGATATTATTAATGAAAAATATCTAAAGGATTGAACATTGCAGGACGATGTCCTCTTCATGTGATACTGGAACAGACGAGATGCTTCGTTACTCACACAGCATCATGTACATCAGGAAATATTACATTAAAAATCTCCATTTCAACGAACCGAGAAGTGGAGAAAAAGTAAATAAATATTAAAATTACATTCATGTTTTTAGTGATATAATCGCAGGTAAAATCAAAGATCTTACGTGGAAGATTTTATCTTGCTCTGTACTCAGCCAAAAGGCATTTCACACCGATCTAACACATTTCAAAATGTTATTGAATGTCCCATGTCCATAATTTGATAAATGCATCAATTCTTGACGCCGAGACGATATTTTCTGCAAGTACCTCTTCTCTCCTCTCGTCTCCAGTCCCTTCCGTTCTTCTCTTCCCCTTCCCCTTTTTCTCTCCAATCCTTCTCCTCTGCTTTTATCTCATATCGCCTTCCCTACTTTTCTCGCATCTTGTCTCCATCCCACTCTTCTCCACACCTCCTATCTCCTCTACTGTCTTCGTTTTACGACTCCACTGCACTCTTCTCCTCTACTTTTCGTTCTTATCTTTTTCTCTCTTTTACTCTACTCTCCACTTCCCTCTTCTCGTCTCCTCCTCTCCTCTCCTCTCAAAACTCCTCTTCTCTCATCTCGTTTTCCTCCTCGTATCTCCTCTTGCTCTATTTTCCTCATCTCTCCTCGAATCTTTATCCTTTCTCCTCATTACTACTCCTATCCATTTCTGTCCTCTATTTTCTTCTCTCCTTTACTTTTCCTCTTCTCCTTGCTCTGTTCTCCTCTCTTTTGCCCCCTTCCGTTTCCTCTCTCCTCTTTTCTTTGTGTAGTCCCATCAGCAATGAAGTACTAGAAAATCGATTTTCTTTCTTTCAGAAAGTATTTCTCATTTGCAACAAATGTAATACCGATATTTTTTTTTCTAGTTGTATACAATAATTCTTAGATTTCTTTCTCTCGTGTATTTCATAAATATCTATTGTGCATGTGGCAACCCTGAAATTGAGCCTAACTCTACACGCAACCCACCAACGCTTTATGTAAATTGGGTTGCCTAGTTTAAAATGTTGTGCAAAAACTTTTGAGAGAGACTGTACAGTACACTTAACTTCAACCTACTTTGAAGTAGAAGTAGAGGCGACTTTTACGCATAGTTTTCACTCATGTGTGATATCTTTATAGACATAACATCCTTGACTACTGTGAATTAAGAGCCATATACTATACTTCTAATAACCTTGGCATATATACCTTGCTTTATCTTCCACCTGTGTGTTTAATGTTTGTTCCACCTGTTGCTCTTCCGATAATATCCTCCAGATAAAAACTCTGTCTACAGATAAGTACTCGGTGTCATTGGGGTGAGTTTTTCAATCAATGCAGTGCAAATAGAAGCCGGGAGTTCGCAAGCGTTTGAAAAAATGAAACATCTATGCTTTACGTCAAGCCCGCAAGCTGCTAAGCCCCGCGACAAGTTAAGTTTGCAGCAACGTCTCGCATATATAGAACAAAATGTGCACACAGAATGTAGTTTAGCTATAATGCTGCCAATTTTCTCACAGTCTGGGATATGAACAGCTTGGCGGTTGAGGCAAGACTGGCACTGAAGATGCTGAGTGCCATTCTCGAGTGGACTAATACATAAAATCTGCTGCAAACTTAACCTGTCGCGGGGCTTACATCTTATCGATTTGATAGCAGAAATCACTCATCACGTTAGTTAACAAATGTGGTATTTTGGGAAGAGATAAATTTCCATTCAATTAAATACGCTGTATATAAAGCCACGTGCTTTTCCTAGGCTTTCGGTATGTTCGGAAAGTTACTTTTTAAAAGTAACGGAGTTACAGTTACTCATTTTACAACGTAACATAGTTATAGTTACCGGTACTTGAAATTTTCTTGCAAACGAATTACACACATATCATTAATTGTAAAAAATAAATACAGGGTTGGGAACCAAAAATTGGCCCACCTCATCTTGTCAGACATTCTGACTCGCTTGGTCTGAAACTATTATTTCTCCTGCACTCCACTCCTTATACTGATTTATCCACCCCCCCCCCCCAAAAAAAAAAATTTCCTCAACACCGCCTTAAAATTCTTCACAAAGGCTCAATTAATGGTCATTTTGGCTGTAAATTTACACTTACACCCCTAAATACTAACTTCCGGCCCCTAAATACTAACTTACACCCCCCTCAGATAGAAGAATTTTAAGAAACCCCTGCCTCTCCATCGGTCTACATCATGTCGTCCTCTTTCCCCACAGTGTATCTGCACCTGTTCTCGTTTTTGAAGGGCATTCATTTCGGAGAAAGTTTAGTATCAGTCCAAATGAAATGGAGCGGGCCGGTATTTCGTGCCCACCCCATGTGTAGAGACTTACATGTACAAGGTAACCAAAAAGGTTCTTGCCGTTCTAGAGCAGTGATAAACAAAGAGCAATATAGTGGATGGTACGTACCTTTAGGTTTTGAAGTATTCTCCATCAGCATCCAACACCTTCTGCCAACGTTCCTGCAGCTGCACAATACCCTGGTGATAAAACACGGCGGGCTTGGATGTAAAGAAGTCCGTGAGTGCGTTCCGCAGGTCTCCCTCATTTGTGAAGTATCTCCCACGGAGGTGGTTGTCGAGGGAATGGTGCAAGGTCCGGTGAATGTGGTGGATGGCACAGTGTCTCCCAGCCAAGTTGCTGAAGGGTCTCCCGGGTCCTCTTTGCCACATGTGGCTTGGCATTGTCGTGCAGGAACAGCACACCCTTGCGATTCACCAATGCCGGCTCCTTCTGCCGCAATGCACGGTGCACCCTTTGCAACTGCTGAGAGTAGAGGTCAGCAGTGATGGTCTGATGTTGGAAGGAGCTCGTAATGCACCACTTGCCGACAATTCCAACATACAGAGAGCATAACCTTTCGTGGGTGCAGAGGTGGTCTTGAGGTGTGAGGAACAGGGTCACGTGGCGACAACCAATGTCTGGTACGCTTGGGAGTGTCATAGAGGACCTACTTTTCGTCACCAGTGAGCAAGCGATCAAATATGGGTGTGTTCAGGTGCCGAGTGAGCAAGGACGAACAGGCTGTCACTCGTTGTTCCTTGCTGGCTGCCGATAATGTGTGGGGTACCCACTTGCTTAACTTGTATGACTTCCCTATCCCATTCAGGTGCAGTCTGACTGTTTCAGCGGAAACATGGAACCTTTTTGCAAGTTCATCACACGTTAGACCACTGTCCTCCTCGATGGCTGCTTTCAGGGCCTCGTCATCCAACACATGTGGTCGTCCACTGCGAGGAGGTTCATCCGAAAGGCTCACATCTCCCGAACGGAATTTCTGGAACCAATGCCTGGCAGTGCGTTCGTTCACGGCATTCTTCCCAAATGCGGCGACTTGATGCGGTAGCTGACAGTTCCACTTTAAAGGCATACAACAAAAACACGCGAACAAGCTGCTTCGATACCTCCATTTCTCTTCGACACTGGACGAGCTATAACTGCTGTGTGTGCACAACGTGCCTGTATTACTGACAGTCGATGGCCAGACTAACTCCCGATCGCTTGGCAGGCATGTGCGTCATTTCGTTTCCTCTCTGTGAGCGCATGATTAATGGGACGTCAAAAACGGCAAGAACTTTTTTGGTTACCTTGTATTTTATTTATGTTTCTGGTATATAAGTCTTGATGTATTTATATTATCACAACAAATAAATGATGGAGCAAGGAGTCAGCTTTGCTTCAATGATCAATCATTTTATTATACTCTCTATGCATGTACCTTAAACACTTTCACTCAAACAATGACCTCTCTCTAGCTCGACTAGCATGTTGAAATGAATGCAGCAACCCACCCAAAACACTTAAGCCTTCGGTTGGAATCAGAAATGACGAATCGCAATAAAGCGTACATGTTCTATATTTACTACGCAACGAAGTCTACCTTCCTTGCCTTAGACGCTTCCTCGAAAATTCTTTCATCTTAGAATCCAGAGTAGACGCATAGTTGGGAAAAGAGTTGCCAAATTTAGCTGTTCCCCCACGTTACTATTTTCAATTTAAAAATGTAAGTGTCGTAGCGAGAATTCACACCGAAGCGACAGACGACACGTGTTGCTTGAGTATTTCACCAATCGAACGCAGGCTTGTGCGCCCTGTCATGTCACTACGATGTGAAATGTTGCTGCTGATTGGCTCATTCTTGAACGACATGTATCGCTTGTCGCTTCGGTATGAATTCTCCCTTAAAGTAACTGTTGGTAACGTAACTCCTTATTTCAAAAAAGTAACTCTGTTACAGTTACTTACTTTTAACACTAGCTAGTTACAGTCAAGAGTTCCTCAATAAAAGCAACTGTTTTGCAACTGCGTTACTTCCAAACACTGGCTCTCAGCACGCATCTTACTTTCTGAATGAGCAAGCGATTGCCTATTCACACATGCAGAGAAGAGCAGTCTAGTAGTGTGCTGCCCGCAAGACGTACGCATACAATAGTCTGGGGACGTAACTGCTATTGTTTTTCCTAAATATCTACAGAACATTCCTTCTTCAACAACGAATTTGTAGTATTCAAGCAAATTTATCTCACTCACATCCTTAATAATCATCGTAACATCTCTCGTCGTCGGTTTATGAAGTAGACATTGAAACAACTAGCTCTGTTTCAGTGGCGAAGAATAGTGCTTGCACTATTAAAATAGTATTTAATGTACTCAATGTTGAGTTGCTTATTCAGTTTCCATCGCACTCGATTTCGCGAAAGTTTACGGCCTAAAACTCCCTCAGCCCCTCAGCAGGCCGTTGGCAAGCAGCAACCTTTCTGCTTGCAGCCACTGCGCGGGAAACTAACGCTCCTGGATAATCAGATGGCGAAGGATAGATGCTGGTGAAGGTACGGTCCCCAAACCACTAATAAAAGCTCTGCTTTTCGGAGCTTTTCGGCTTCTCTCGAAAACAGCCAAGCCAAGCAGAAAGCAGACACTAGTAGCAGAAAGCATATAAGTGTTAACACGATCTCGAAGATGAATACTTGCTTTATTATAAACACAGAATTATTGAAATTAATCAATATAACTGTTCCAAATTCCATGTAGACAAACTTTATAGCAGTACTTTAAGTTTCACGATTTGTACAACGTGTCAATAATGTCGACGTTCAAGGGTTAAAACAAACATGGTGTCCCCGGCACTGGAGAACGTTGGAATGTGCAGAACAGCTGGCTGTTGTCCGCCTCATGCTTCAATCATCTCATTCTAAAATTACAACGCCAGTGTTAACTACCAAACAATTTACACGATATTTATCGTGAGTTTCCATACCAACAAATTCAATAAACTGATGTTTTTTCGACAAAACTTATGTAAAGAAAGCAATGAAACTCCTTCTGAGACCCGCAAAACGTTAAGTCCTAAATGCTATCAAACTCGAAATAATATTCTTATTAACACGATACATAGGTAATAGAAAAAGAAAGAAAAGAATCCGCGCATTTTCTTCCTGTTGTAATGGCCTATTATTCCAAATCTTAATTTCATTTTAAACTTCAAGTCAGTTCTTTTACTCTCCATTGAACAATATTTTTTACAATGAGGTTGGTATCACTTTTCTGTTAGTTTCGGAGCTTTTCGGAACATTTTCCATTTGTGTGGGAAGAACGAGTAGATCAAGTGAGTGTTCTCTTTTGTTTGGTGTGTTGTGAATTTACCAAAACAAACATGGATATTTCGAATTGTATACGGGAAGCTCTCAGGAATAGCAAGTATTTTATTATATCAATAACATGATCACGAATTTTGAACTAAGAAGCACGGCCGTTGAGAGAGGAGTTGGGGGATATATTATTATTATTATTTAAAATGACCTATCTTTCCTAGAAAAACTGCGGCAAAGGGCTTTTCGGAGTACTGCATTGCTTGACACTGCTCAGTTTGGTTATTTCGTAACAGCGGCTGCTCGTAGTAGCAGCCGCTGCCTGCTGTTCCTATTGTTGATAACAACTTACTGCTTACTCTGAATGTGTACCTTACAATTCTGTTACGTATTGTAATATCTGATGACCAGCAATCATGGTATTATAGTACTAATGGTCAATTACCTCAACAATTATACAATCTTATCTAGGGAAGGACAAAAGAGATACTGGTAAAAAATAGAATTTGATATCAGGGAAAACCAGAGTCCATAACTGCTTTTATAAAACAATTACGTGAATCGTCTGCAAACAATATCTGTACATGCCAGTGAAAAAATATAATTGTTTGGTTGTCCTATACTCATAATTTAATTGGCGAATCTCTTCTCTCTCTCCTTCCAAGTAATAAGACTGAGTTTTCTCTTTTATTGGCGGATTTTTTATTTTTTAATTCATGGTCTATTTCTGAATTTTTCAAAGAAAAGAATATCAAAGAGTTGTGACAAAATCCTAACACGTCAATGCCTTTCTTTTGCTTTTAAATATTGCAGAGAATCAAATAATTAGCTATCGAAGACAAAAAAAAAAAAAGTTGACAAACTTGAACCTAAAAGTTGCATATGATAGAAACACCGTATGTACGTAAGCATTTTATTGTAAACGGATCCCCAGCATTTAAATCTTGGAGAAAACTTTAAATAAATCAAATAATTGGTAACAGATAACATGGTAAATTAGTGCCAGGTTGCATTATGTTACGGCTGCATGAAGCATGTGCTGAAGCACCAACACCGAAAGTTTTAACAGCAACAAGTTCCGAACAATGCAATATTTATGATTTTTTGTTGTTTGTATTAATAAAACATGTAAAAAACATACTACAAATCTATGTAAAAGATTATGTTCAAAATTCACAGTGTTGGTATCAAGGTGGATTGATTTAAATCAGGTGATTTTAAATCACTTTAAGTAAATAATTTACAGAATAATGCACATAAAGATTTTGTAGATATTAGAATCACTTTTGGTGAAAGTACATTAATCTTGAAATCATTCAATGGTGTTTACTAGGCTCTAAGAAATTATTATACGAGGTGCGTCAAAAGTCCCTAACTACTCCTTATAAAATGAAAGGGAGTGTAGATTGCAGCAATTGGTCATGGTAGTAATGTGTAAGGCCTAGGTGGAAACTTCTTGGTGCATGTCATGACAACGTCCGCCATCTTGAATCCAACTTCATTTCTTTAAATGGGAAAGGGGCATGTGGTCTATGGTTTTGGGCTAGAATTTCACCAGGAATTCAGTGGTGAAGTCAGATTTATAAAAACTTTCATGATAAGGAAGTTATGGGCATATGAAAGTGATAATTACGTTATCATTTGCAGTAGCTGAAAAATGCCATTGACCAAGGCCGAACAGATCATCAATCTGAGGGGGGGGGCAGAAGTACCCGTGCTGTACCTCGTGATTTCAACGAATGGAGCCCTCAACGGAACCCAGTGCCGTAGGTTACAGTGTCCCAATTGCTGACCAGGTTCGAAGAGAGTGCTACAGTCCAGGACAGGCCACGATCTGGTAGGCGCAGAACTGCCACTGACGAAGAAACAGTTACGGCAGTGCTAGCTAGCATTGTTTGCCAAGTCTCCGCAGTGCAGCACACGTCGAATGTCTGTGCAATGTGGTGTCAGCCAGAGTTCCATTTGCAGGATGTTAAAGATGGTTAAGTGGCACCTGTACAAGCTGCGGCTGCAGCACCATCTCTCTGAGGACGACCCGAATACGAGAATCCAGTTTTGTGAATGGGCTGTGGAGCAAATTCGCCAGGACCCACACTTTGCACTGCATATTCTGAATTCTGATGAAGCAATTTTTTTATGTGAATGGGGAAGTGAATAAACAGAACTTGCGGTATTGGTCCTCCCGAGAACCCGTTTTGGTGCGGGGAAGGTTATGGTGTGGGCCGGGATCTGGGGGACACGTATCATTGGCCCATTCTTCATTCATGATCATTTAAATGCAGAGGGCTTCTTGCAGTTGTTACAAGAACACAATTTTCCGTCAGTTTTGACGGAGGATGGCAGCTTCCCCTCATATTTTCAGCAGGATGGGGCACCACCTCATTATGGGCGACAGGTTCGTCACTATCTGGACATCCAGTCCCCTGGTCGATGTATTGGTCGACGTGGGCCAGTGGAATGGCCTCCCTGATCACCAGATTTGACCCCACTCGATTTTTACCTGTGGGGTCATGTGTATGCCGAAAATATTCGAGATGTGGGTCACTTGGAGCAACGGATACTGGATGCCTGTGCACAAATCACACCTGAGATATTGCTCCGTGTCCACAGAGCATGGGAGAACAGTCTCAACATGTGCATAGCACAAGGACACTTTCATATGCCCATAACTTCCTTATCATTAAAGTTTTTATAAATCTGACTTCACCACTGAATTCCTGGTGAAATTCTAGCCCAAAACCATACACCATATGCCCCCCTTACCATTTAAAGAAATGATTTTTGATCCAAGATGGCGGTCATCAAGATGGTGGACGTTGTCATGGCATGCACCAAAAAGTTTCCCCCTAGGCCTAACATATTATTACTATGACCAATTGCTGCAATCTACACTCCCTTTCATTTTATAAGGTGTGGTCAGGGACTTTTGACTCACCCTGTAGTTTCAAACATGTCCATAGTAGGTTCATGTATACAGTACTAGAAACAGAAAAATATATATTTACATATAATATTTTTTATGGTTTAATCAAACTCTTCAAATATTTTACAGGGCTGTTTAGAGAAGGTCTAAATATGGGCTAAGGTTTAAGTATGGGTTTTGGAGTTATCAGCGCTGTCGCGTGCTGCAGCCTGGCAGAGGCTATGGGAACTGGTTATCTCTCAAGCAAAAAGGTTGCGGTGCCAATTCGCAAGAGAAAGTGGAGGTTAGTTTCGGCCTTGGACGCTGTTATAGAATTGCGACCTTCGAAAACTTTTTGCAGGTATGTTTTAACTCAGGGTTTTCTGAATTCTCATCTGCTTTGTATAGGTTATGATATTAGCGGCACCTAAAACAAATGTGAGCTTTTAAAATACCATGATTTGTTTGTGAAATATGTACCACAGAGAGCGAAAATAAATTGAAGAAGAAAAATAGCATGATGGTCTAAATATGGGCTATGACATGACGTCTAATGTTGAGATCACATTTTCAAAAAATATTTGGATGTTTTTCTTAATTTCGATTTTTCCCATTTCGCGTGATTTTCAAAACAACAGATTATTCATAAATATGAATTTTATAATGTTTTAGCGATAAATGACTGTTTTTTTAAAATTTTAATTGATTTTTGTGATATTGCCACTAGTAGCCCAAACTTAGACCACAATTTTAAAATACATCACTTTACCATTTTTTGAAAATTTCTTTTTTTTAAAAAAATGGAGACCTTCTATACTTTAAGATGCTATTACATTTAAGTATATATTTCATAGATATGCATATTAAAGGCAGGTGCTTGATATATTAACTTTTTTCTTCCGAAAATGACAACATAAAAAGGGGGGATCCATATTTTATTTGAGAGAAACAAAACAGCAAAGCACAGAAATAAAAAGTAAATGGCATTTATCAAATTTTGTGTCCTTTATATGAACTCTTCTACATGTTTCATTCAATGGAATTCCATTACGCACCTTCTCATTGAACAGTCATGAGAGTCATGTTTTATGTATCCCACTGGCTTTCATCAGCATATGAAGCAAGCCTGAACAACCTTCTAGAATGTCAGCCAGAAGGAAATTATGTAGCCACGCAAAGTTTCAAACTGGTAACAACTTCTCAACAGTGGAAAATTCAAATCAGCTCTTACTACTAACTGGGTATTAACATTAAGCCAGTGCGCTCTACACCATACCTTTGTCGACTGTATCGAACCATGGACCAAGCGATATGCATTGATTCTCGAGACGACAGACTGCCCATCCTTAGGTTAGCCTCTCCCGCCTGTATAGCCTCTACGGACAAGCACTTTCCAGGCGCGTGCTTTTCAAACTTGGCGCGAAGTACAAAAAATCATAACTCGAGAATTAACTGCTGTACAGGGATGAAGTCGTTTTCCTTTCTTTTAATGGAAGGACAGGACTTCTAGCAGAGGTGAGATTTTTAGTTTACCTCCCAGTAACGAAAGTTAAGGAAGAAGAAAATCGAAATGTTTTTTTAAAAAATAGTATTCGTCACCAAAGTGGATGAATGTAGTAGTATGCAGAAGGTACATCCCTATAAAGTTGCGTTGAAAATAAGCTGACACTTCTTGTGGCAGGATTGCCAGTTTACGTAAAAAAAAAATAATCGGGATTTCGTTTCTAGCGTAGGCGGTATGAACGCTGGATGTACCAAATTTGAAAGACAGCACGATAAAAGACCACTCTTTGAGGACATGTAACAATATCAATAAGACTCGCGTACTGTCGACGTGGCCTTTGGCCACGTCTTGTACGCTCGCATGCGTGACCTTCGGCCACGTTGTGATCGCAATCATGTTTTAGATGGGGTTCCTCAATGATCGTAATGACTTTAAAAATGTCTACATGTTGTATTGGATGATGGGGAACATGTGTACAAGTTCGCTAATTTGAAAAGTTTATAAAGTAACTTAAGGGGGGAATGGGCTCTAATAAGGTACAAATATTCAAACTATTATTGTCTATTTTCTTAATAATGAACTGAGTAAGTAATAACCGTTTCAAGATACGTAGTTGGATGTTTTACATAAACGAACTAAATTGAAAATGCAATATTTACGTATTTTGTTATTTTCACATTTTTGAACGTAATTGGATAATAACTGTTTTCCGTCATTCCCCTCAAATTCCTACCTTGCCTGTGTAATAAATTCTGATGCTCGTATTTTGAAATTCGAAAAGTCTAGCATAATTCCCTTACAGTAGTTTTCGGGGTGAAAATAAACTTTCTTTAAGTTCCCTAGCAACGTCCGTTTCCATGGACAACAACAGGCACGGCAAGCTCTAAGGAATTGCATGTCATTATACCCCCTAAATATTTAGTTGAAACAAGCACGATGCAGATATTTACGCATTGAGTATAACAATATATACGTAATTGTATCTGGGCTGAAACTCCTTATTATGTAGATGTCACCCTTGTTTCAGGCACATTTTCAAAACCAGGAGTTGATTCATCTGTGTGCTATTGATCTGTGAGAAATATAATGTATCTCGACAATTAAGAATTGAAGGAAACAATGTGTGTGGCAAAAAATACCCGTGGCAACGGTTGCTAAGGACGTGAAAAAAGGTCATTTTCACCCTTAAGGAAGGGCCGATTGAGCGATTTCTTAATTTTCTCGGCCTTTTGGGACGATTTCATGGGGGTCGTAATCGGGCGTTTTTTGCCTCCGGGACTTCCTTCATGAAGAACATTTATGTCAGTGAGTGAGTGGTGGGATTGGGGCTATATATATATTGGATGGATATATCCATTTTCAGATCTATCCCATTATACCGTGAGGAAAAACAGACATTTTCAAATTGCGCTTGTTAATAATAGTAACAATGGATATATTGTTTCGAGTATACCATACTTGCATATTCATACAAGTGAACAAAAAAAGACAGAACTGAAATATATGTGAAGAAATTGCGTGATAATTGCTACCACGTGGAGGTATTAAGTACCACTCGTCCGCTAAAGATCCCTTCGACCTACTACAAGGGAACTTGTTCGTTTTGTTTTTACTCTATGCACTGGGAAAGTTTGATGGTGTTGTACAGTTACACCCTATATACCCTATATATATAAGGAAACTAACTTTATTATGGTAACAAAAGGTTAAAAAAAAGGTCAATTTAAATTTATCTAGAAAGAAAAGAAACGTCAGAGAAATACTGCACACGGGCTAATTCCCAGGAGAGGCCGTATCAGCTTAGGCTATTAACTTTCGACAGAAGCAGCATAACGCTACTAAGGCATCAGACAACACACACGTGGGTGGACTGCGATGACGTCAATCCTCTTTCATCTCGAACTACGGGATAAGAAATGATTTATACTTCCCTGGAGTCTCAGTTAATATGCAACGTTCACCTCAACAAAGGTATCCACAAAACCGCTTTCGTTTCGTGCGGCCCTTTATGCACTGAACGTTGAGATTAACTCCGTAGGGGAAGAGTTCTATTTAAATCATATTTCAGGACTTAAAATATCCAGCATACACACCAAAATCAAAGTTTTACTTTTCTTAATCTACCTCCCACAGAGTATTAAATGCAACACATACGAGTCTCAGAGGCCTGTTATAGTTGTGAGACGGGCAGAGCCTGGAGCTGATCGCATCACCTCCACAATGCTCGAGATCAAGAATGTTCGAAGCCCTACTTAAAAATCCTTTCTGTGCCTTTGCAGGTTCAATAAATTTACCTCTGCAAGTTGGATTGATAAAATTCAGGTATAATCCTATACTTGATTGATTTGTTTCATTTTACATAGCAGGGCCTCCCCGATGGCGCAGTGGTAGCGTCGTCGCCTTATAACCAAGGGGTCCCGGGTTCGAAACACACACATAGTGGTTCGGATCCCACGTTAAACTGTAGGTCCAGTCTCGATTAACCTTACTGTGCACAAAGTGGACTTAAACACCAAATCAATCAATCATTTTACATAGCTTTTCTGCCACTTTTGGTTGATCGCAAAGATGAGGAACACACTCAAACACCCATGCCCATGCCGTGATTCGAATCCGGGATCCCTGGCGTCGTACCGCACTGTGCTCACAATTCCGCCACGATCGTCTATTCAGACGTTAAGGATTCAAGTTGTATTGCTGTGCTTAGTGTGAACGATTCAACATATCTTAACGCCAAAAATCTTTGTGTACTATTTCAAAGCACCCATAGATAGACGTTAGGGTGTATCGAAAAAAACTTTTTTTCGAAATGTTAAGGTGGCTAGTGAGAAAAGTGGCCATTTGTGACCAAAAACACGTCTAATTTTTTTCAGATTTTTTGGAGGTCGTTTAGGTGGCGCGCATCGATCTTGAAGTTTTGATAGTGATTTGGTTATGCAACACGCACAACAATTTCACAAAAATGTCATTATTTGGCTATTTCATGTCTTTTTTTTCTGCATTATGGTCATTTATTGTTTTGTTTATGGCAAATATGTTACATTCGTGGTTTCCTATGCTGTTTACGTATGCTTTTGGTCAAAAATTGTCAATTTGTGGCTTAAAACTCCATTTTTTCTATTGATGGTTTCCAATTGGTTTCGACTGTGTTTTATTCGAAAGTTTTCCGATATAAAAGACTAAATAAAATATTTTGGCTTTCTAATTGCTAACAGTTCCTCAATTACTGTCCAGCGCTTCGCTTATTTTCATAGCTTATTATGCTTTGAAAATAACCCAGAACTCACCACGAGGAGGTGACTGGACTGCGAGCTCCACCCATGTTGGCAAACATAATTTTACTAAGGGGCAGGCCAAGATTCTCTTCTAGTTTTCTCCTTGAACTTTATAGTCACTTTTTGTTCGAAATGTCGGCATATGTACTCTGATTCCATTTCGCTTTGATGTAGCCAAACCACACCGGTGCGTACACCTTCATTATGTAATATGTGTGGTTTGGGATCAAGAAGGAACCATCGTTAACTGACGGAGCCCGACACCTCTGGACACCACTTGTCCCGCTTTCTCCCACACCACTTGAGAGATCTGATTAATAGGGTCATTCAAAAAAAACGCATTCTTCGCCCATCCTGAAAATCTCCTGCTGGCTTTAATAACCGACCAAATCCCAGAAATAAGAAGTCTTGGTTGGCAAAGAATTAAGAAAGCAAGAGGATTGAAAAAAGGCAAAAGAATTCGCACTTTTGTTTTACCAACCATCAATTTTAATGCAGACCAATACTATGGCATGGTTGATTGGGCTTCATGCTCCCTCCACGAGCCTCCGTTGACCAATAATATTACAAATGAAGAAGTAGATGACTACATTAAAAACAAAAAATAGCGGAAATTCAAGACTTTCCCTGCCACACACAAGGAGTGGAGCGACTTGTGAAAATCATCACAGAGGCTGCTTCTTCCGTTTTCGGCGCCATCAATGATGGCTACATCAAAGCGAAATTTGAATCTAGAGAACATATGCCGACATTTCGAACAAAAAGTGACTATAAAGTTCAAGGAGAAAACTAGAAGAAAATCTTGGCCTGCCCCTTAGTAAAATTATGTTTGCCAACATGGGTGGAGCTCGCAGTCCAGCCACCTCCTCGTGGTGAGCTCTGGGTTATTTTCAAAGCATAATAAGCTATGAAAATAAGCGAAGCGCTGGACAGTAATTGAGGAACTGTTAGCAATTAGAAAGCCAAAATATTTTATTTAGTCTTTTATATCGGAAAACTTTCAAATAAAACACAGTCG
Source organism: Lepisma saccharinum (assembly GCF_977018435.1). Classification (NCBI taxonomy): domain Eukaryota; kingdom Metazoa; phylum Arthropoda; class Insecta; order Zygentoma; family Lepismatidae; genus Lepisma; species Lepisma saccharinum. The sequence continues at coordinate 44,238,786 of NC_139239.1, read as the reverse complement.
AAACCAATTGGAAACCATCAATAGAAAAAATGGAGTTTTAAGCCTCAAATTGACAAATTTTGACCAAAATCATACGTAAACAGCACATTAAACCACCCCTAAGGCACGAATGTAACATATTTGCCATAAACAAAAAAATAAATGACCATAATGCAGAAAAGAAAGACATGAAATATCCAAATAATGACATTTTTGTGAAATTGTTGTGCGTGTTGCATAACCAAATCACTATCAAAACTTCAAGGTCGATGCGCGCCACCTAAACGACCTCCAAAAATTCTGAAAAAAATTAGACGTGTTTTTGGTCACAAATGGCCACTTTTCCGCACTAGCCACCTTAACATTTCGAAAAAAAGTTTTTTCGATACACCCTAATAGACTTTCATATTAACGTTGAACCTCTTCTTAGTACAAACATATGGGAGGGGACGTTTGTGGCCTAGTAAAGCTACCTTCCCAGCATTCGCTCTAAGTGACTAAGGAAAATCGCAGAAAATAAAGACATCATGGCAGCTACTCTAAGGCCATGATAAAATTCAAGTACAATTCCCGGTTTTCAAGAAGAACTTTCCAAAAATTCAAGGGTACGAGCAAATGTTTCCTCCATTCAAACATTACGTATTACCGTGTGTAATCGTAAGCATATTAGGAAAATGCTGATGATTACACAAAACTATATTTAAGAAAATTAAAGTACTTCCGTCTGCAAGAACATGTACCTGAGCGAACAACAGGCAACTTGGCGCTAATGCAGTTGAATTTCGGTCATAAAGCAACTCGTAGCTTCCAAGCTCCAAAAAGGTCAGGCTTGGCACCATCCCATGACTTCCTATGTCTGTCAGATAGATTATTCAGCAAATAATATTAATAAAGTATAGGGATTGAGAGATTTCAGTTTTCTTTTCCACTCCAGCTTTATTTTTCTTTCCTCGATAAAAAATATAAGCTAAACTGTCAAAACATGCGACAGAGCATTTGTATATACGACCCCTAGCGTCGTAGCTCCATGTGTTAACCACTCTTTTATTTATATTTATATATATAAAAGGAAAGCCCCTATGCGGCAGCTTTCTCCACACGTCAGTCACTCATATCACATGACTCAATTTTCTATATCTTTTCTTTCAAGACAGACAGCACAAACATCCATGGCCGAGCCGGGATTCGAACCCGGAACCCCTGTCGTCGTAGCGCGCTGCACTGACCACTCCGCCTCGGAGGTCGACTTTTTTAATTGATTGATTTGCTTTATTTTACTTCGCTTTTTGGCACTTGTGGCTAATTTGCGAAAATGGAGATGAGTGATGATGTGATGAAATTTATGAATGGACACTCGCAAACATCTATGCCCAGGTCGGGATTCGAACCCGGGAGCCCTAGCGTCGTAGCGCGATGTGCTAACCACTCTGCTACGGGGGTCGGCTACCACTCTGACACGGGGTCGGCCCTTCCTCTGTATATTTCGTTGTAGAAGTTTCTCATCTGATCTGCATTAAGGATAGCGCGTGAATGAAAAATCAATTGACGTTTATCCGCCAACCACGCGTTCTCTCACTGTTGATACGCACAGGGTAGTTCAAAAGTTACACTTCTGATAGATTCGGTCTGTCACTTTCTTATTCATTGCGAGTAGGGGCAAAATATTCATTTTGAAATTGCACATATGGATCACACAGGGAAATTATTTCCTGAAGGAATTTGTTACTCTCTTATCGATTTAATATACTGTAATGCTTAGGCCTATATCTATAGTAGATAACGTGTTATAATTTTCTCATAGATTCCGTAATAATTGTAGTATTGGCCCAGGTCAAATTTTAGAGTGTATCTGTTCTGAGTTTTGTAATTATATTTTGACTAAAATTGATTCTGAGCTCCCTTCGGCCTAATGGCTAATGCGAGTGGTCCCTTACTCAAGTATCGTCTTTTTAAAAAATGATTTTTAAACTGAAAATGTTTTAATTTCATATTATTTACTAGTATCTTCCATTCCCGGTGGGAGCTCCAAATTATCGGTGTTAATCCATCATCGTGAGGATAATTGGGGAGATCTTGGAAGCAATAGCAGAGGGCTTCGGTCCCGAAAGCTGCTGCATAGGGATCCGATGCGCTCACCACGAAGCACCCAAGGAAAAGCCACTTCTTGGCATGTCTTAGTTATCAACAGGCTGCTTGCCCCATGTTCATTTTCTCATAACTGAATTTTTGGGAGGGAATTTCTCCACGAACATATATACACACACCCACACCGGGATTTGATCCTGGGAACTTGAGTGATGAAATCGAAAGTCGGCCACCTAAAGCGTTCAGATAGCGATCCAGTACTTTTAAAAATTGACCTGAGATCAGATAGAACTAATGTGACAATCTCCTGATTTTGACTCATTAGCGGGTTGCTTAAAACTCCGCATTCTTGAATATATATATGATTCTGCAAAACCATTTTGAACAAATAGTATGAGTATCGCACAAAATCACTATATTTTTGAAAACCTGCTGGACCTAGGTTCATATTCTGAGTAAATGAAATTATGAAAAACGTCCATACAGGGTCTCGAATCTGAACCTACGGTGGCAAGATCGTGAGCCGAATACCCAACGCATTAGGCCACCTAAGTAGAATAGAATAGAAAAGTATTTATATGTACTACAGAACAAGGTTCAGCCTTATGCCTAAGTGGTTCCTCATGCTTATTTCTTATATTAATTTTACTATAAACGCCCCCACTGATTAATCGTTTAAGAAAATAGCACTTTTCTAACAAGAAAATACACAAAAATTATATGTAGCTTTTCGTCTTGTAAGGAAGTGTCCCGATTTGGTCAATCAAGATAGAACTACGAACCTCACTTATTTTCTGAGTACAGCTCGTACCTACAAAACAATATGACAGGTTGAATGGTTCCCGCATTACAGGCATTTATCGACTTCCTGATCTGCAGCTGATCCGAGCTGATCTGTGGCGTTTGGGCAGTATGCTAATCAGAAATAAAAAGAGTGGATCTCAGTTCGAAATCTCGAATTGTAATTGAAGGCACCGAGTCAAATATAATAAACAAAATTTGTATCTCACACAATGCAACGAGTCGTACATTTTAATTTGTTTGGTCCGAGTTGTACGTGTATGCATTCGTGCACACTGATATTTAATACTGTGAATCACTATGGTTTAGACAAAACAAAAATAATACATGCATTCGTTTATTCCAACGTAATCGATGCATGCAGCAGACCGGAAGAGGGCACTGCTACACCTGCCCAACAGCAACCAAGACAAAGCGCACTCGCTGGGGTCAACAGACTATATATTCACAACCATGGGATTACCATTCTGACCTCAGCAGACGATAAAATGGCATAGTTTGGAATATAAATGAAACCAATTTTAGTGCTGCATCTCTATTTTCCAACATACTGCAGTTCCATACACCTTTCAAACAATCGCCGCAACATGCAAATCACAAGCACTCGTCTTATTGAAGCGTTACTCTGAATGACGTAACAGAATGTCAACAAAAATATTATGACAGGACGCCACCGATGTTGACACTTGTAAATAACAACGTTTCCAATTCCTTCCACGATCCGTATGTATGACATATATTTGTGTTCCAAATTGGAAGTACAGAACAGCCATACCGCTAACTGTTACACTGTATTTCCTTGTAATAACACGAAATATATCAAAATAACATTGACATTTCTTGTGTAATACAGACATAACCTAATGCAGTTATCATGCAAGCACCTACTCACCTGAAATTCACATTCCACCACTTCCGTATCCTCCAATAATCGCACTGTACATTTATAAGTCACATTTATGTCACTTTTGCTTCCGAATTTCAGCATTGCTGAAATAACTTTCTAACTTCACTGCAATTTTTTGCGACCTCACTGGTCTCAAGAAAACCCGAATCATGAGTCCTCTCCACTTCCAATTGATCCTACTGTTAATGCTGCATAAACTGAGGAATGGAACAACCAGTAGATACTAGATATGTGAAACGGGAAAACGAACCACGCACCAATCCAAAAAATAAGGGCTTCTTGTCTTAAATTGTAATGACACCTTTCACTGTTACTGCGACAAATAAACGTGCAACTTACCAAGTGTATAATGCACAGTTTTTTCACGAAATATTTCGCGAAAGATGTGTATAAAGCGATGTTACACTGGTTCACGGAAAACCACCGATAAAGCTCCTCACGCAAAAGTTGAAGCTCCAGCAAGCTCAACAACTATGAGAAATTTACGGATCGAACTCTCGCTCGCGCGTTCGCTGAGCGTGCTCCACAATGCTTCAAACGCTCTAATAACTTCATTTGTTTTTTCTTCAGCTGTAACAACATGGCAAGTTCTAAATTTCAGCTGAAACTTATGTGTTGCCTTTCCACAACACATAAAAACTAAACATTTTGAGACATCGAACTGGCATATTTTTTTTGGACTAAATACCATATTAGTGTGGAATCACTGTAACAAAAATCCATCTTGCAAACAGTGGCTATCCAGCGATCGTAAGTTACGATATAATCTGAGTAGAGGTGCATACAGTGGCGCAGGAGCGGATTTTTTCAGGGGACATTAAAACATGTTTTCATTTTTGAGATATTTTAGTTAAGCTGGGCCAAAAGAGAATAGTCTGCACTAACCTCACTTAGGCACGCCACGCGAAAAGACACCAGATAAAATTAGATCGGCGATCATGGGGCAGGGGAAGGGTGTCAGATAAGGGGTACCCAAAAATTTTCAGAAGTTCCGAAGTTGTAACCAGTATGCAAGTTAATGGGGGGATGCCGGCGATTTCCCCCTCCCCACAAAACATTTTATCCCCGGCAAAATGAAATAATTTTTATCCCTGCCAGGGATGATTGATTGATTGATATGCTTTATTTTACTTCGCTTCTTGTGCCACTTTTGGCTAATTTGCGAAGATGGGGATGAGTGGTTATGTGATGAAATTGATGAATGGGCACTCACAAACATCCATGCCCAGGCCGGGATTCGAACCCGGGACCCCTGCCAGGGATGATTTTATTCCCCTCAAAGATAAATGGAATTGAACGCATATAGCATACCATTTCATAACAATGTAACAAGCACAACTGAAAAAATCTTTCGTGTCCAGCACATCGCGCTACGACGCCAGTTGTCCAAATGACAGAAAAGCGAAGTAAAATAATCCAAATGAATCAATCAATTATTCGTGTCCATTATTAATGGTCCAGTCATCAAAAGATTTCCATGCCGAAAAGTATACATTCTGCAACCTCACCGCACCGAATATGTAAGGAAATATTCACAAGGAACGTGTATAAGTATGTTAAATGGATATTAAGTTTGAACCTGGGTAATGGAAATTTGGATTAAATTTTCGGTGTTACTAGTTTATCGAACTAACTTTTTTTGTGTACGAGTTTGGGTTTTCTTAGAATGTAAATATACTGTTTCTAAATTGTCATAAATATGTATTAAGTATGATTTAATGACCTAGGTTAGAACCAATGTTCTACGGTACTTTAGAACCACAAGGCAATAGTTTTGCCTATTGACTGGTAACATAAGGTACCTGAACCCAATATGGCCTACCTAAGGTTTGCGATTGTTTCTAATTGTGTACAAAGTCAGAAAGATAAAACTAATCGCAAGATTCAATAGCGGAAACATTTCTGGACGTTTACTGAAAATTGGAGCCAGTTCCAAGTAATAACATGGGTGCAGGGAAGATCTAATTAAAACGTGACGTTTAGGTATACCAATATGGCCTAGTAATATATGTTCTTTCACATCAATAAATGCAACAGAAGTTGTAAAAAAGAAAAGTACCAGAATGTTATTGTTATAGGTAGATAAGTATATTAATGCACTTGTGCTTTATTTACATAACGACATAATGAGATTATACAAAGAAATAACGTCGATTACAAACCAATAAACAAGGAAGTGACGTGTCATAACTTGTCACTAGAAGACCATGGATTACACATCGCAGTCTGGGTAAATGAAAGGTCCTTCATCATCCTTAGTGACCCAGACACTCTAAGTGAACATAAGAGTAATAAATGTCACATTTGCACAAGTTCTTTACGATATATTCCTATGTATGGCACATTGAATCCACCTTACATAGTGTTCGCTTTTCGTTCGTTTTAAAGATGATTTTAAAGTCTAAACTAAGTACATTGTTGTAAATTACAAATTATGAGCTATCATAATTTGTACTAGAGATATAAACACCTATCACTTGGAAGTTGTAGTAAGTAATAACTTCCATATGCAATATTAGATCACGTGAAGACAATCACGAGGTTCAGCTATGCTACAGCGCCTTGAATAACGTAGTGTGGAAAACGACCCAAGAAACTGGTTCCCGCGACTGATGAGAACATAGATGGCAGTGCGATCAGAATCGGTGCTAGTTTTCTTATGAAAGTAATGCGGCTTTGTTAGTTTTTGGAAAATATTGTGTAGATTTGTTTGTCTTGAAAGGCGGTACGTGAATTGATGGAAACAGTTATATTTGTGGAGTGATTTGCAGTCACGAAATGGCATTAATTTGGAAAGAAAAGTAAAATAAAATGAATAAATTAATAGCATGCGTGCGTAACACAAGAAGAAACATCACAATGTGATTCCGGACGTCAGGTCTTGGACTGTGTATTAGAGTTTATTTTTCTATCTTATTAGAATATAAATAGTATCCTGAGAGATATTTCATACCGAGGCGACAAACCACAAGTGTCGCTTGAAAGCGAGCAGTCGGTAATCAATGCAGCCTTTCGAACCGTAGGGGGACAAGCTCTGACTGCGCCGTTTCCTCAAGGAGATTCTAGACCAAAGAGACACGCGATAAACGATACGAGGATTTCACACCAAAGCGACACGGGTCCTTCGGTTCAAGGCAACTTTCATACTAAAGCGACACATGTTGCTTGGAAAGGGGCCAATCAAGAGCAACATTTCGCATCGTAGCGGCATGACGGGCAGCACAGGCCAGCGTTCGGTTGGTGAAATCCTCAAGCGATAAGTGTCGCGTGCCGCTTGTCGCTTTGGTGTGCAATCTCACTAAAGCAAGACACTCATTGCATCGCGTATGCGCGAACAACAAACCACGGCAACATGTTGCAAGCTATTGAGGAAATGGCCCAGTTTGAGCGACTCAGAAGCAACAAAGCGACAGTGTGAACATCCCGTGTCGCTTGTCCCATTGGTTTGAAAGTTTCCTTACACTCATGTCCATGGCACTAAGAAAGTTTTTTTGGGGGGTTCCCCTTGACGTTTCATGCAATCATCATTATCATCATCGCCGCGATTAGTTTAAAGCGGAAGAAAAGAGACAGTAAATATCAAAAATACAAATGCTTCAGTGTGTATATCTTTAAAAGAAATGATGATGATGATAATAATAATGAACCTAATTCATACACAAAAATTTAGTTCCCAAGAGCATTCCACGCGTATTTTTTCTCCCGTATTATTAACGAAAGTATGACGATAACAGGACGTGGTCGACTGTCTAGAATGTTTGTTAATATCTTCGCGACCACTGTACCAAATATCATAGCAATTATCACATTCATAGAAATGCTTCATGTAAAAGAATCAGACGTTGCAGCGAAAACTCCATTTACTTCCATTATAAGCAGACGAATACCAAGCACCGGGTTCAACACCAGCGCCTCTAGCGGATCATTTTCGAGTGGAACCAACCAGAGAGCGCAGAACAGTGCCGTTTTCCACACTACGTTATTCAAGGCGCTGTAGCTATGCTTCTTTGTCCTCAAGTTACAGCACTATAGGTACAACCAGCATGTCATTCGGACAGTCTAAATGACTAACGCTATCTGTTGAATTCACCACGTAACTACTTGGAAACGTTTTCACAAGGAACATTAGAATCATGTTGACTGCCGTAACTAGAGGTGTGCAGTGGTAATCGGGATGGGATTGGGAAGGAAATTTTCGAAATTTCAGGATTAGGTGAAAATCACGAATTGTACACACTATTTCCTCTTGAACTGATTGTTTTTGCACTTCTGGAACAAGAACTGTCATTTAAAAAAAAAAAAAAAATCAGCCACTTATAGACTAGTGCAGAATATATCAAGAATTAACCTAGTTTAAATAGGTAAGATCCTTTCGAATTTCTTGGCTGTTCAGGATTACGAAAAATCGGGATCTGTCTGACCTTGATAGTTCACAAGCCATCATTTTGATTTTTTTTTTTACAGTACCCTATTCAGCATGTATTGATAAGAGATACCATGAAGAACGTAGATTAAGTGCTCTCTGTCTGATATCTGTGCACTGTGAAAAAGTACAAAAATACATAGAACTGTTCATCAACAAAGTGGGAAAGGAAGCAAGGTGAATCCAGATTCTATCTAATAGTGTACTCAAGTCTGAACTTGCGAAAGTATACTCAATTCAACTTTAATTTTATGATTTGTAAAGTAATAATAATAGCAATAATAGTAATAATAACAACAACATGTTTTTGCGCCTGAAGGGCAAGATATGAAATCTTACTATGCCCCCTTAGAAAAAACTGCGGGCTGCTTGGAGTGGGCATATCCCCTTGGTGTGGGCCCCTTGATTACAAGGCCACAACGCTTCCAAATACGATTACGTTCTCAATTTCCTTCATATTCAAATATATAACTGACAGTAACATTACCGAGAACGGGAATGGTTTCAACATGCAGCATATAACTATCATTACTACTGTAGAGCTTTATTAAGCTCCTGTTCAATTTTAATTCATTCTGGAATTGTGTCAAATATGTGCAGAAATACAGTGTGTCCGTAAAATAATGGTGGGGTTTTAAACAGTCATAGTTTTGGAACAAAGCATGATAGAAAGATGAACGATACGTCCAAGCAAAGAGAAACTCTCCAAGTTTATGTATGCGAAAGCTTACGCGCTGACACCTACAGGCGCGAGAGGTAGCGCATGCGCACGAGCTCGTTAGTCATCCTCGCTACAGAGTCATCATTTTTCAACTAGTTTATTTTCAGTGACGAAGCAACGTTTCATATTTACGGACGGGTACATCGGCATAATGTTCATATGTGGGGTAGTGAACCTCCACATGCCGTTATGGAACATGAGCGTGACAGTGAAAAAGTGAATGTGTGGTGCGCTATTGGAGTTATTGGCCCCTTCATTTTTGCTGAACAAACAATAATAATAACGGGGACCATTCCTGGATATCTTACAAGGGTATGCAGTGCCCAAAATACCGGAGAATTTCATTTTGCAGTTAGATGGTGCTCCTCCACATTTATCCACAATCGTGCGGGATTTTCTTAACGAAACATTTCCTCAGCGATGGGTCGGACGAGGAGGGTGGATTGCCTGGCCCCCACGGTCTCCAGACCTTACACCCATGGATTTCTATTTGTGGGGTTATGTCAAAACACAAGTGTTTTCCGGTCAAGTTCGAAATCTGGACCACTTTAAAGCAAGGATCACTGAAGCTGTTTCGTCTATCACGCCGGATGTTCTCTGTCGTGTATGGGAAGAGACTGAATATCGTAATGACGTCTGCAGGGCAACTAAGGGTTCACACATCGAAGTCTACTGAACAGGTAAGAAACTTGGAGAGCTTCTCTTTTCTTTGACGTATCGTTCATCTCCCTACCATGCTTTGTTCCAAAACTATGACTGTTTATAACCCCATCATTATTTTACGGACACACTGTACTATTTTATTCTAAGAATTAAATCGTCTGTCAATTTTTTATTTTTTAAATTAACAGCTTGTTAAATGAACCTTTGTGCATCCCGTTGGGTAAAATGTATAGAAAATCTTTGAAATTCCTAATGCTGTCCAGCCGATATAGAAAAACGATGTACCAATTGTTCGGTTTCATCCTGACCACAGTAGCGCCACGCTAAGAACCGACCTCCATTCACAGTGCAGAATATAGGCGTGTGCACGTGGGATGGGGGCAAGAGGGTACAGTTGCCCCACTAATACTCTCACTTAGAAATTTAGTGTAGAGGAATCTTATATCACCGCTATTAAGCAATATTATGCTCTTTTAAAAATTAAGTATTTTCAAACGGCGAAAATTCCAAGCAACTACGGAGGGGGAGGTAGGTGCATTATTTCCTATCAAATTGAACTATACAACTTCGTTCTCTAGCAAATTTCTTGTTCTTAACAATCCCACACTCTATATTCGTTGGTTGTGTTACCTCTATGCGTTTACAGAATAAATGCATATAGTACATTGGAACTCAGTAGCCGCGATTTCGTTGCAAAAGTGAAGGGGACAAGGACAGTTTACATTTCTTTTTTGCAGACAATACTTAGCATTAAGAGGCCATAGTGCGGGGGCAAAAAGTGTGCGGGGAAACTCCGCCCCCCCCCCTTCCCCCGAAACCATGTTTGTATGCAAAATAGTCTCCGAACCACACAGAGGGGAGATAATGAAGGGGCGCAAAGAACATAAGTGTCACGGAAGTTTGAATTCCTCTAAATTCGGCGGGTCCGGACACACACTATATATGCCCCTGTCCAATACCCATTAATACAATAAAACAGTAAGATGAAATGAGGTTTTTCTTTCTGCGATTGAACCTTCATTAAGGCTTTTGCCCCCGACCCCTTCCTAATCAGAGGATCTGCGCACGTACGCCTGGCGCAGAACGGTTATTTGGACAAAATTATGTTTACCTGCTGGCTGCTTCGGAGAGGAGGGTTGCAAATGTTGCCGCTTGTTGCCCAAAGAGGGGGCAGCGATAGGTCTAATTGGTTGTTTGACCGAAATTTCCTTCGTAGGTAAAAGCGGCAACAGAGGGTCACTGCCAGAAAGGCGGGTCCTGCACCGGGAGATGGGGCGATTTCATAATACTGTAATATTGACCGAAGAACCTAAGAATCGGTTGCCTTTGAACCCACCCCCTCCCTTGCGAGACAAGCAACCCTTCGCATCATATGCCGCAGTGGGCCTTCCCGATGGCGCAGTGGTAACGTCGTCGCCTTGTAATCAAGGGTTCGATGCCCGGTGGCGGCACATGGCACAGTGGTTCGGATCCCACTTTAAACTGTAGGTCCAGTCCCGATTAGCCTTACTGTGCATAAAGTGGACTTAAAACACCAAATCAATCAATCGATGGCGCAGTGGCAGCGTCGTCGCCTTGTAATCAAGGGGTCTCTGGTTCGAGACTCGGTGAAGGCACATAGTGCTTCGGGTCCCACTTTAAACTGTAGGTCCAGTCCCGATTAGCTTTTCTTTCAATCAATCAATCAAACCTTCGCACACTCCTGGTGTCACTTATAATGCATGTCAGCTCAGGTGCGGATTCCGTAGCGGAATTGGTCAACGTAAGCCAGAGGTTTAAATGTCAAGGCGTAATGTATGTATCATTGTGTTTATACCATTCCCCATTTCATCCGTTCACTTTCATCGTTATGATTAACTCAAGAAACAGAAAAAAACTATAAAATAACCGAAATAAGAAGGAACATGTACAAGATCGAGATTTCATTCGCAGAGTAAGAGAAGGAGACCCAGTTCCATCTCAGAAGTCACCCAAAAGTGCCCGTTTAACAACACCTTACGTGTTGTGGTTGGTCCTTGCACAATGCCTACGCAAGGTCAAAGCAGTTTTATCCCCTCGTTAACGATGGTGCTCGGTGCTGCTTTATGGACGATGGAGCAATTTCCGGACGCTGAAAGCAGAAAAAAAGTTTTAAGTGGCAAAAACCATAACGAGGCGAGGAGACTGGCATTATCTTTCTGAAAGGACAGTTTGTGTGTGCTACAATCTGCAGGTCACTACAATGGTAGTTCTGTACAATGAAGTAGAAGGCTGAAACGGTTTCCCTCACAAAACAAATGCAATGTGAGGTTGTGACTAACTATTGACTGTGAAGAAGCTGCTATTGACAAGGAAGAAAACACCACACTTGCAACCCCTCAATGTAGGGCTGGCTTCACAAAATTGTCTGTTTGTTCTAAAATATTATATAATTAAGAAATTCTTATGTTGTTATGGAACTAAATAAATCTGTGACACATGTAACTATCTGGCAACGAGTGTTGATTTGAATGTCATGGGATAGAACGAAGTTAGACGATTACCACGATATATGTAACTAATAGATATAATGCAAAAATTTGACCATGGGACTCGCAGTATTAATTCCATTACCATTTTTGTCTTTGAGCAACTTTTAAAACTGACGATAAAAATGCTAATTACGAAATATTTTATTGTCTATCCCGCAGAGGTCGTGACTTAGTTTTATTGCCACTTTTTAATGTAATTTTTCCTCGTATCGTTGAATAATGAGTAATAAATACGAGAAATTATTGTAGAACATAAATTTATCACCGTAGAATTCCTCTTGACAGAAAAAAAATGCTTGCTAGTAGTATGCCTGACCTGAGGTACTGATTGTTTATATGCTGCACTTGACCCTACCCTTGACGTTTGACGTTACATACTAAAATTGATGAAAAATTATTCTAAATGTAGATTGACAAGAGTGAGATTGAGAGGACTGGCACTGTTAAGCATCGCAAGCAATCGAGCTGGAAATCTAAACTTGGGCAACCAACACAATAATTTGCTTCCATCAAGATACGAAAAAGACTATTATTAATAGGAATTTAACAATGTCGTAGTTTTTCTAGTGAAAGGGTATTGTCATATGTAATTATAATGTGTAACCTTTTACAATTTCAGTTGTGTCTTACTTAGAGAGCTACTAAAAAAGTGTTAGACATATAAATATGTATTTTGTTTTTGTAATCAAAATATATAATTAAATATGGGCTTATAATTGTGAAAAATGGCAATTTTCATTAAGCAAGCGGCTCACCTAACTACATAAAATGCATGACATTAATTATAATGGGAAATTTAAATAGAAAATGTGCTTTATTTTCTGTTACGAAAACAATTGATTACCAAACTTTATTTTAAGTGCTGAAACATGAATCTCCTCCTGTTGCCCCCCAAACTGCGTTCAATATCCAGTGGCGTGCCCAGGATTTTCGAAAGGGAGGGGTTATGTATACTTTTTCTTGGTAGTCAGCCCTCATTTTGTCAAAACTTCCTACCTTTGACGTTCTTTCTTTTAGGAATTCTGGGCCAAAGGGAGGGGGTGGTTAAAACCATCACCACCAAACCCCCTCTTGGGAACGCCACTGTCAATATCGCATGAAGTAATGGTAGTTTATTTAAAATATGCAATGGCTATCACCGCGAAAGAACAGATGCCTTGTCTGTTATCAAGATTTAAAATGAACAGAGTGTACACAACGAATAAAATATAGATGAAAGGTATTTGGTATATATATATACCTTTGGTATTTAACACAAAAAGCGAAAATGTAATAATAGTATCGAAAAATGTTTGAAATTGTGCGCAAAAATAACTAAAACATGTAAACTATATGCTAAAAGCTGATAAATGTAAATATATGAAAAATAAAAGTAGCATTTTCCGTGCTTACATTCCACAATTCACAAAGATAGTCCAAAATAACATTAACTTTAGCATCATATTATGAAGATATCTATTTACATACAAATCTGTTCCCTGCTTATCATGGGCGTATTTAAGGGAGGGGGTTCAACGGGTCCAAACCCCCTCCTTTTGGTGCAGTAAAATTACCAGATTACCTGTTCTATCCGCGTGTTCATAAAAGTTTCTACGAACTTATTTTATTCTCCTAAATTAGAGACTTATCGGGCGGGATACGGATGGGAAGGAGAAGGAAACTACGTAATTCCACACACCAGATGGAACTGTAGACCAAATGTCTGCAATTTCCTGATAGTTTCGAAATTTCTGCGTTACAAACTGCATTGAGACTGTCAAATCAGTTATAATTTTTTCCCCTCGAGTCTTCTTAAAGAAATTTAGTTTTTAGAAACGCAGTGCAAGAAAACCATGGAAACACCGTAACATTCTCAAGTTGTTTGACACAAGATGGACAGAAAAGTATCAATACTAAGTAGCGTGATTTTTGGAATTGTATTAACTAATTGTAGAAACTTTACGATTCTCTGAGCACAGTCACCAGATTGAAAAATTGCAACAACTTATTCCAAAAATGTGAAATGGATATCCCTCATTCATTCGAACAGTGTGTCAAAATGTTGGATGGCCTGGTTGATAGATTGGATTTTGATAGCCTGATCATACCTAGGCCTGCTATACGTCCCGTATTTTCCGGGACAATCCTTAATGATATCATTTGTCCTAGTGTTCCGAATAGTTTCTTCGAGATGCACAAATGTCCTGGATTGATTGATTGATTTGCTTTGCTTTATTTTACTTCGCTTCTTCTGCCACTTTGGCTAATTTGCGAAGATGGGGATGAGTGATGATATGATGAAATTGATGAATGGACACTAAAGAACACTAAAGAATTTTATTTCCTAAACAGTATACAAGATATGGTTACATAGAACGATTATTATTTTATGTATACGGATAAAAGTAGTCAAACTACTTTCGAAGGTATGCGCTTATGCCCTGGTACCTGAAAATTAACCCAGGGCGCCAGTTCCGTGAATTTTTTACGGATTCCCCCGTTTTTCTTTGATTCATCCTTGATATCCATTTTTTTATTACAATAATTCACTGTGACATTGGCAAGAATGTCCCAGTGTGAAGAACCAAATTTGTTCGGTTTTCCTGAACAAAGTTGGTTTCACATCATTCTACAAGGTAAGAAGATTAAGATAAAGGTTAGAAGTAGTAGGAAGTAAATAAGTGTTAGTATTTAACATTAATATTATTTATGATCACAGATACCAAATTACATAAGTGTGTAGTTGGGTGGGTAATGTTTTTTTAGGATAAGTTTTATTGTGTGTTGTGTGCATTAGTGTTGATGGATGAGATGAGGAATAGACATTAACACGATTCTATGAATGTTAAGCAGGGTCTATGTTCTAGCATGTTATGTTTGAGATAGTGAGAGTATTATTGGCTTTGAGATGTACGTATTAATAGTAGGAAGAGATATGAAAGAACGAGTGGTACCTGATGCAAGGAGACTTGAGGGAGACCAGCAAGAGTTGGTCGGACTGGGATGAACATCGGTACGACGGTTGGTACCCGGGACATCATCAGGAAGGAAAGAAGTAGGGAGATTTCCTGGGAAGTATCGGGTACATTAGTACGTTCGGTAGTGGAAATATAGAGAATTGTCAAGAATCAGTGAGAGAAGTTTGCAGTGTGTTTGGTAACGAGAATAAAGAAGGGGGTGTAAGATTACAGTTTAAGAAAGAAACGAAAAAGAAAAATCTGGGTTAAATTCGTTTGGTTCCTGGGTCGAGTCCTTGCAGTGTTATCCTTTGCCTTTCTCCGGGGAGGCGTAACCTTTTTTCGTTTAGGCCTATCACTGTCTTGTGTATTAGTGTCTCCTTCTTGATGTTCCTGTGATGGACACTCACAAACATCCATGTCCAGGCCAGGATTCGAACCCGGGACCCCTGGCGTTGTAGCGCGATGTGCTAACCACTCCGCCACGAGCGAGGGCCGGCACAAATGTCCTGGAATCGGATGGGAATGAAGAAATGATTAACACTATACTCTCCTGAACTCTATTTATATTTAAATGGTAATATAAAAATGCTAATTTTACTAGGGATGGGCCGATATGAAATTTTGGCCGATACCGATAAAGTACCGATATAAAATTTACCGATACCGATAACCGATATTCTACCGATCCGATATAAAATTAGAAATGGTCCTTGAAGAACCTGAAATGATCATTGATCTCCTTAATAAATGTGTGTTTCAAGGTGACTGCAGTGCAAAAGAAGTTGAATATTTAGACATTAACTTTTTTAGAAAGAAGGGCATGGAGATTATCCATAAAAATTACAACAAAATGTCAGAATTTTGCACTAAATTATAAGATATTTATCGATATATCGGATCGGTAAAATAATCGGTAATTTTACCGATAAACCGATACACCGATATGCCTATATCGGCCGATACCGATAGAGTACCGATTAATCGGTCCCATCCCTAAATTTTACTAAACAATCTAACTACATTGAACCGCTCCCTCTCGATAATAAAAGAGTTATCGAGTCACAAGAAGATGCTGCACAGATATTTGACTTCACGATAGCGCCGCCGTCTGCTAGCAGCATAAATTTCAGTTGCAAATCTCTTCCATTGCATAGTAAGCTGTTTACTGTAAGCACTTAGTGCTTGGGTGCCCGTACTGTTCATACCGCAGTTCTCAAATAAAGTTTCGACATTGTGAGATAGCAGCTAAGTTCATTATGGCACTGAAAAGGAATTGCAAGATTAATGATATACTTCGAAGTGGATTTCTGTTCCTTTTAAGGAGCGTAAAGAATATGATAATGTATATGTACATACACACAACTTTGTCGGGTCCAACATCTCCCCCCCCCCCCCCCCCGCACCCTAACGAGCTTCCGATCAGCAGTGTCCCGGATTTTCCCTTATGAAATATAACAACCCTCATCATACCAAAAGTTGATCCCCCCACCATACGTGAACTATATATAAGCTCATGCTGCATATTAATCTTTTGCACCAGTTTTACATTGATTCGAATTACATGTTGCACCTGCCATGGAATTTATCAAGAATGACTGTGAACTAGTAATCTATGGTCTTATTCCTTTCGCCAGTTCGTCTTGTTTCCTTATTCCCAGAAGAGAATGTGTCGCCCTTGCGAGTTTCGCTATAAACCTTTCTTTGAAATTGCATTCTGGAAATCTCATCGCATTTACTCAGGTTCAGAGCACCCAGTGTAGCTTTGACACACATTGCTGTTTCCATAGCAATAGCAACATAACACCGGACGGGGGATCGCCTAAAGTGTTGTTCATGGATTTTCATTCACTCTGCGGAAAAGGCATGCATGTGAAAGAAAGGCAAAGATTTCATTCACGGTTTCTAATTGAAGGTCTTTGGAGTTTTAGCTTTTAGGCCCAGCAATTCACAATTCTACTAGACAACCGCAAAATCGTAATAACTGCTATAAGTAATTAATTATGCTACAAGGTAAAGCTACCCCCTGTACATATAGCAGCATACCGTGAAGGCATGTGAGGGAGTGTGGAGGATCCCACACATTCAGAATATCATTCATTTGTGGAGGTGATGGGATCAGCACCACGCAGCGACCGACTTAAATTCCTCTCCCCCAGGTAGAACCCCAGAGCTGCTCCATGCAGCGACATTAGTCATGTGAAAACAATATAACGTATGGAGAAGTTTGAGTTACTAAATTTAAGTTTCTAATTTATTAAGTATATGTTTTTCCTTAAGTGTTATGCAGTATTATTTCCAACGTACAGAAAATATGCACACAAAATACAAAATAAATATCATCTTAAACTCCATACATACACATACTTTTTAGGGGCCCCATTTTCTAATAAGTATGTGTTGTAACTATTGATCTAATTTCCTCTATTGCCCCATTTCGTCCTACTAGGCCTTCACCTAATTTGGATCCACCAGCCACCCCTGATAAAGCTACTAACAAATAAGCTACAAAAGTTATGACATGTAGGAAAAGGTAAATTTACAAGTTTAACAAAGGATTACAAAATAAGTTTCCAAATACAAACAAATACTGAGATATAATACTCAATATACGTATATTTCCTTATAAAACAATACAAATTCGAACAGATATCAATATGTAATCCGACGAATGAACTTATTGTTAGTTCATGTTTTTATGGAAAAAAATAGTTTATAGTAACTCCTATTAGGGAATGGAATTTATACTGCGAGTCCCATGAAGTCAAATTTTTGGCATTATATTAGTTACATATATCGTGGTAATCGTCTAACTTCGTTCTATCCCATGACATTCAAAACAACACACGTTGCCAGATAGTTACGTGTGTTACAGATTTATTTAGTTCCATAACAACAAAGCTTCAGCATATTCATGAATTTATTGTACGCAAAATATTAGTTGTCATCGCTACTATAAAATGTGGTGACATTTGTTGTTACAGAAAGTGTCAATATTAAAAAGATCTGGTTATCAAGTTGTCGGTTTGAAGCAATTATTTAGTTTTTATTAATTAATTTATTTACTTATTAGACAAATGATGATGCCACAGAACATTGTTCCATTCTGTGCATTACCTTATTATACATAAATTATTTTGGAGTCACTAATGAAGACTAAAATTGGTAAACGCTGTAAGTGCTACAATAATTCAAACACCGTTTTCCACGTTAAACTGTGAAATGTGTCATGCTTTATAATGTGGTAACCGTGAAATGTGGCTGGTAGCCCTCTAAGTAGTTCAAAGGGCGTGCGATTTCCCATCACTTTCGGTTTTGGCACTTACAACGTTTACCACTTTTAGTCCTCAATTACTATACAGGCGAATTTCTCACTCCTCTCTCCACTGCGCCAGTAGGGCCCTTTCGAAGGAATGCAATGACATTCTCCGGATCATTTGCTACCACTTCATTATAATTTTGGGCCACTTTCCATGTGGGAGATAACTTTACATAGATTGAGATTTTCTAACATGAAACAACCCGTGTTTCGGTCTGGTTCTCATTTTAGTGCATTGCAGATACTAAGCCAATAGAGTCCATTTTGTTATTTACAATTTTATATAGCATGCTCATCAAATTAAGATTAAACCTTTCTTCAATTTTTGTGAGACAGAGCCTAGGGCGTAGTCTGGTTACAACGGATTTTTGCTCGTGACTGTACAGTAATGGCGCCTTGAAGCAGTCTCCCGTGGCTGTGTTTCGTATTTTGATTCATTCCCCGCTGCAATCGGGAGCGCTGCTGCTTTCCCCAGCAGGACATTAAGCGGGCGACAAAAAACTAGGGAAGCCGAGAGACAAAAAATTGTTGAACGAATGCGGCGCAGAGGAAGGGGGGCGGGGGAGGGGCTGCAAGAAGTCTGGTGAAGAGCGCGTTAGCAAAGGGCTATTGTCTCGATGGAAGCCAGTCTTCAGGATTCTCGTTCGCCCAGCGCTCGCAGTTCTGTAGGGTTAACAATGGCAGAAAACGAAATACGAAAATGGTTTGTGTTAATGGCTATCGTATCCGGTCAAATTCACAAGACCTTATTGCAAGTTTATTGCAGCTCGGAGGTTTTAAATGAACAAGAGGACTTTATTACTACTAAAACTATTTTACTTATTTCTGCAGAATAATTGTAAACAACACTGTGTGTTTACAGTGATTTACATAAATATTCCGAGAGACACTAGCGTACGCCGAATTTCTTTTCGGAAGGGGCTGGAATTGTAAAGGTGAATATTGCATACCTTACCTGCGTTACACACTATAAAATATTTCCTAATTGCCATTTTTAATATTAGTTTTATAGTTGTTCAAAGACAAAATTGGTAATCGGGGTCATTATAAAGTGGGTTTACATTTTTCCACTCTGGTTTTTGCCGGTTTATTTACTACTTTTATTTGAAAATTTTGAATTTCTGAAAATTACGGGAGAGGGCTGTAGCCCCGTCAGCCTAACACACGTTACATACGTTACATACGTTACAGACGTATGAGCAAGTTTCTCACCACCTCTATCAATTGATTGATTGATTTCATGTTTTAAGTCCACTTTATGCACGGTAAGGCTAATCGGGACTTTAAATCCAGTTTAAAGTGGAATCCGAACCACTATGTGTCTCCACCGGGTATCGAACCCGGGACCTCACCACCTCTATCAAGACCAATCTATCTCAGCCTCTCGTTTTATGTCATTTAAACTATTCTGACGCAGTTTTTCGACTTAGGTGAACCTCTAGGTGTTCAGTATGTGTACAATACATTTAAATTTAAAATATAGGGACCAATTATTAGCTCGTACTTTCTCAAGCCAGGTGGTGGCTACATATGCAAGAAAGGCGAACACTGCACTGCTTGTCTTCCTTTACTGAGTTCTCAATCTCAAATCATCTTCCTATCTCCTATCCAGTGGCGGTGATTGGGTTCCAAAACAGGGGTGGGAGGAGGAAAGTTGCCAAAACTGGGGCTGGGGGCCAAGAACAGTTTACTTTCCCTTGATACATAATAATGAATTAAGTAACAATAAAAACTGCAAACAAGTGTTACATTCATAATTATGGGCATGTGAAACAATTATTGCGATTTGAAGTCAGAAATTAAATGTAGCAAAATTGGACTTGATATCACAGTCACTTTAATATGCAGGCACCACGAATAAAAATAAAAAATAAGAAATAGCAAATAATCTGTAAATAAAGACTTTCTTTAACAGTCTCCGCACGAAACCCACAATCTTTTTGGTGAAATCGCATCCAATATTTCTTCATTAGTCCCGAAGTCTCTGTTGTAAACCAGCTTTCGTCTCGATTGACTTGTTTCTCGACCCTTTTCTCCAGTTCTTTTCATGAATGCTCAAGAGCGTTGATACCAGAACTGGAAGATTTATTTGCCAGGACGAAAAATGCCTTGTTCTGTTGCATTAAATGTGTGCATGTAAAGTTACACTTGGAAAACATGCATTACCACTGACCTGCGCATGGGGGAGCTTATGGGTTTTCAGCGCCTCCCGAAATTTTTAGAAAATTAAAATTTTCAAACGAAAGTAGTAATGAACTCGGGAAAAACTAAAGTGATATACGCAAACTCCTCTAAATGAGCCCTGATTTCCACTTTTGCCATGGACAATTTTTAAAACTAAGATTAAAGGAATTATAATCATGTAATATTTTATAGTGTATCCTGTCCCTACTTAGAACGCGACTATGCGATATCCACTTTTGAAATTCCAACCCTCTCAGAAAAAAATCTGCGTACACTAGTGCAGGGTACAAGGGTACTTCATTACCTTGCGTGATTTACTCCCGTTTCGCCGTCTCCAAGATACGAGAATGGAATCTTAGGAAATTCTCCAAAAATCACAAAGAATGCCCAAGAGACAAATACCTCAGCTAAGGAAAAGAAATCGGCAAAATGGGAATTCCCGTTTCGCCGAATCCCTTTTCGCCGAATATTTTGAAGAGAAGTCGTCTTCCCTCCGCTTGGAAATTTCAGGGACTGAAGCGAAAGATAAATTCAACGAAGTTAGAAACTCATTGTACACTTATGTTCACATAAAGTGACACTCTCGTTTGAGTTGAAGTCCAGCTTCGGAGGAGATCTAGTTTCGCGGTACACCCGAAGTAAATGTGCGGAAAACAGCACCCTGGAGTATTGCTTAATAGTAAAATTTTCCACAATATGCAGGAAATTTTCTCTGACTTGACAAGGAAAAGGAAACGGTCGGCGAAACGGGAAGACATGCCTTGTATTACCTTGTTAAATTTGGAACTGGAGGATTTATTTGAGAGGACGTAACATTCTTTGTAACGCAAGTTTAATAGCTCAAAGTAACGAAGTGCCGTTAGAATTACGTAATTTCAGTAACGTGTTACTAACGCAAGTACTGAAAAAGTGACGCGTTCCTCAACTCTGTTCTAGTCAGACACGATGTCCATTTTCTTTGTGGAAAATGTCGCTCTTACAGTAATTTATGAAACAGCAGAACAGAATGTGCAAGGACTCCATACATGGAGACTGCTCAACATACAGCTACGGAGCATTAGGCTAACATTTTCCGTTGGCAGTGAACATAAAGTGGTACTTAAGAACGTTTGATGAGCAAATAACGATCAGCCTCCTTTCCAATGAGAAGGAATAGAAGATTCATTTGCATAACTTCACGAACTGGATCGGTGGCTACCCATGAGTCAGCGCTTTATTTGCTCAACTGTCTTTCTTCTCTCTCGCTATTCTTTAAATTCGAAGCAAGCCGTAGGGGAAGGAGAAAAGCTATTAATTGATCCAGTTTGCCTTTTTTATCCTTCCTGTCTGAAGGACGCTATGCCTTTATCGCCTTTGAGCTGTGAGCCGGTTGGATCTGAAGCTATGCCTTTACGTAGAATGCCTTCAAAGAAAATGTTCTGGGAAAACACGAGTAAAAATTAATTTTGTCTTGTTACCGAGGCCATTGATTTTCAGTAAATGCTCACCAAAGGTTTATCGTTCGAGTCACCTATCATGACAGATTAGTGTGGGTTGAAATTAGATTTTCTCTTTGTCTTCTGAAATGCGAAAACATATATGGATAAAAAGTTGGGTAAAAATCCTATAACCTCACCAAAGTACATTGTTCATCTTAAAATTATTTGTAGCCGAAGGTGCTGACGTTGAATACTTGTGTTGTGATAAATTTTACTCTCATCGTGAAATTTTCTTAAAATTAAATTTAGATAGAATATATTGATACGAGTTTTGTGGCACCCTCCCTCCACAGATTTGAATCAAGGATCCCTTTGTAAATCGAGGTCCATAACTATCCTTATGGTTTCCACTACGCTAGATTTTTAGACTTAACTAACTAACTCTCTAGCCTTCTTAAACCCGAAGGTTCATGGCTGCAGCAACACAGGCCTTCCATCTGTCCCTATCCTGAGCAACAAAATCTATATACTTTTTTCCATCTCTACCGATTTCCTCTAGGTCCATCTCAACGTTGTCCCTCCATCTTCGTCTTGGCCTTTCTACAGGTCTCTTACCATCAGGTTTCCCAACAAGAATCCTGTAAACTCCTCTTTCCTCTCCCATTTGTGCCACACGGCCTGCCCACTTAAGCCTTCTTGATTTAATCATTCTAATAATATCTGGACATGAATACAAATTACGTAGGGGAACTCGGGGCAGAACGGGATAGCGGGGCACAACGGGAAAGTGCACTTTTCTCGAAACCGCTTGGCATCAGAAGAAGTGTGCAGCAGGTGTATTCTGCCACAAAAGAAGTGATGTAAGTGAGGTGACAAAAATAAATTTTATAAAGAATATGGAGGACAGAATCAAGAAAATATGCATGAAAGAATGTGAAAAAGAAGGCAAAATAAATAGCCTATGGAAGCAGCTGGAAAAGAATGGCTATGAGAAGCAGGATAGACTGGACATAAACAGAAGAAGAAAGAAAACGGGCAGGGGAGAATTGGAAGAGAAAGAAAAAGAGGAGAGAAGGTTTGGAATAAGGAGTATGGGGAAGACCACAGAAAAGACATGCAAAGTGCTTAGGAAAGTGGGAATTAAAACTTACAGGAAGGGAGGGAGAAGCATCTTAGGAATAGCGAAGAATGCAAGCAAGAATAGGAAAACAGAGAAGGGGAAGAGGAAGGGGTTATCTACGAAGTGAAATGTAAAGAATGTCAGAGTGTGTACATAGGAGAAACGAAAAAAAAATGCTGAAAGACATGTTGAAACAACATAGGGATGATGTACGACTTAAGAGAGAGAGAGAAATGCAATATTTAAACACACGAGAGAAACAGGACATGACATAGAGTGGGATGAGGCTAAGCAGATAGGAAGGGAGAAGAGAATGCTAGTGAGAAAATGGAAGGAGGCCAAGGAAATAGAGAAGAAAGGTGAAGAAGACATAATGAACTGGAATAGGGGACTGAAGTTAAACAAAGAATGGAAGAAGGTGTTAGAAAGAGTGGAAAGGACATGAGAGAAAGAGGAGAGGAGAAGGGAGAAAAATGAAGGAAAAAGAGCGTGAGATAAAAAGTCCACCCACCATCTATATGAAAGTAATTATGTTTAGCCTTTTAGGTGAAAGTACAGTTGGCAAGTGAAAGCCACCTGCTAGAAAGTTACTAACAACTTTCTAATAGTCTGGAGGGAGTAATGTTTATATATATACAATGCCCTTTTTGAGTATCTTGTTACTTTTGTACTTGATACAGAGTCTGATGAAGACCTTGCTAGAAGGTTGAAACGTTACGTCTAGTTTATGTTTTTAATAAAATAAATTACTGCCTTGGTCAGCATATTTAGTTTTTCATGAATTGTAAATTTGTGAGACATATTAATATCCACACAAATTTTACTTTCTGTTTCACTGGTGCATACTTTTATCATATTAACAAGCTTCTTAGGTATTCCTAACTCGACTAATATATTATATAATTTATCTCTTTTGACTGAATCATATCGTGTCATTCTATAGAATGAAGGGATCTGAACCAGTTAATTGATGGGGTGATGTGAACTACTCATCATTCATCCTCTTGATGAGACCACTCGTCATTGACATGACGAGTTATTGCTTGGCATGCGAAAGGTACAAATTACACAAAGGAATTAAACTACTGAAAAGACAATGGCAACTCGTTGGATTTTGTAAACCGTTGAACCTGTATCATGGCTGGGTGTAGGATAATTACCTGTCTAACTGAAGTCTCTGAGCTGAATGAAAATAGCGAAGTCCTCTGTAAGCTTCTAACTTGTTGACCAAAGCGTGCTTCCACTATCGACCTCCTGCCTTGCTGACCTCCTCTCTCTACCAACTCAATTCCCAAAGTCCAGTCCCTTCCCAGCTTGTCTCACCTCTATATTCCCTGGCCATCGAGCTCTTCCTCGATGCCGAATCGCCGAATCGTGTTTATTATAATTGCTACCATGCAAACCGCTGACACCAAACCCAGAAGTGTTACCTGTTTCCTGAATGCTCAGGAGGTTTGCATGGCACAACACAATGCATTGTAAACATGCCTAAGAGGCTTGAGACAGCTGAGAAAAACAAGTGAATGCCCTGGTCAACATGAAGCGTTCAGAGAGACTTAATAAAATAAACATACAATCTTAGGGATTGATACGTTCGCGCCTCCTAGGAAAAATTTTCTCCTTTGAAAATTTAAAAGTCAAATCGCAAAGCTTGACATGACTCAGGTTCGCCAATTCCATATATTTTCTTAAAAAACCCAAATATACAAATGAAATCCACCATAACAGAACTCTTGTTTACTGCATCCTGAAGGAAAAAAAATATTTTATTCCCTAAACTTTATAATGAATAATACCCTTAAAACTAACAAATTCGTATGTTTATACGATGTAAAAAACAATAATATATACTATTATAGGACTAGAAATCACAAACGTTCGTGTCGTTAAGCAAGAAAACTCTTAATGTACCACATTTTGTGCGTACGTAATGTGTATTATGTACAATTGCTCATCCATTTGCTCCTAGTCAAGAGTCTGTGATGCCTCGCCACGCGGTAACGACTCTGTGTGTTCCGCGAGGCTAACGGCTGGAGCGTCTTGCAAGATGGAACAAAATTCACAATGTTTGTTTATATTGCCACTCAATATAGACTCTTCAAATAGATAAAAAACCTTAAAAAGGTGCACAAGTAAGTACACGTAAGTAAGCATGTAAAACATTGTCACATCTCACTGTTTTGTCCGTGTGAAAACCTGATCATAACAAAATGCGTATGTTTTACGAACTACGTAGCACTGCACTCCTAACATCGCCAAATATATAAACTTGCATGGCTGTGTTGCACATTCCAATGTATTATTATACAATATTCAAATGCATATAGTGAGTTACACTGAAAACTGTCGCTGGTAAAACTTAATTATAGCGTTCAATTTTCTTTTCTACGCTTAAACTGTACACTGTATACACATATGTGGCTTGGTGATTACCTTTGTATGACTGCACACAAAAATTATTAATCTTGCAAGTGACAAAACTATGTGCTTGAGTTATAAAAATGTTCTGCGAACAAATGTGTCGCTTTTAACATTCCATGTTGGTGAGAAGAAAGAAAAAAATATATCACAATAATAACTGCATGCTATAAACATATGCATAAAATATTGTCACTAAAGCATGCTTTCTAAAATGTTCGAAAGTGCTGTAATTATGTTATTTATTGCTTGCATGTCCGTTTATTATTCAAAGTGCAAAATTTCATCTTGAGAAAAAAAAAAATATGCACTAATTGATGCTAGCACTGGTCACTTGACACCACTGGTGCTTGTCGCTTCCTTGTAATATACTGTAAACTTGAATGCATATAAAACTGGTTCTTATGCATGGCACAAAACTGAAAATGTATATAAGAGCTATGGAAAAGTATTGTTTCCCATAATGCATGTTAAATAACAAAATAGATACACATGATAGGAGCTCGCATGTGTATGTGTGGAAACACTGTAGCACAATTCTGTAATTATTGTTTGTGACCAGAACTGCTGTTTGTAGAATGTATGTTTTCTCTGCTTCCTCTTCTTTCTGGATTGCTTGTCGTCTTGACTGCATTGGGGCAATGTAAAAATGTAGTAAATTACCCGTAGAACTTGGGAGATGGGGAAAAGTTGTTGTTTGAACTGCGAACAGTGTGGAGGGAAATTTTATCTAGCTCCGTCACTAGGTGTTGTTGATAATGTATAGTCCGCTATACTGGGAAATGTATGGTTGACTACATCCTTCCTGTAAAAGGTAGTCTCCGTGCAATAATAAGTAGAAATGTCTGCATGTCTCCCTCAAATTGGTGGTGACGAGTCTCTTCTTGAAATAGTACTTAAAATATCTGCATGTCTCCCTCGTAGAATAATACTCAGTCTTTCTGCCTGGTAATAGACTGCCTGCGGATGTCCGTCATGAAAATGCCCATGGATGGTGTAGGTATTGCTTGTCCATGACGCTCCGTATAGACAGGTTAGGTTAAAAGGAAAAAATTATGACAAAGAAAGGAAATTGCAATAGGATGGGTATATATAATTCAAGTATGCATGTACACAAAACCAACTAATTTCCACTGCCTTTTCTTTAAAATTAAATTAAATTGTCTCATCAAAATAAAATATGATTAAAATAAACTGATAAAATTATTGCCATAACTCTTTGAAAATAAATAAGGAAAAATTTAAATAAAATATCCAACCGTAATTAAAATATTAATGTCCATGATTAATGTGTCGCCTTAACCTATTAATTATTACTGCGCTGCTCTGAATTAATCTGTTTCGCAAGCTGATGATGCTTATAAAAATAATATCCTACGGTTGCGGTTAACAACACATTCCAAATAACAAAAACTAATATAGACATGGGCAACGGGTTTAGAACTAATTCCTGAAATGAAATGTTTTTACTAATTGATTGATTAAGTTGTTTTAAAGCAAGTTCAAGCGAAGTCCATTGGGGAATAGTGAAATCAGATAAATTCTTGGGAATATTAAGTAGTAACTCAATTTCCTGCATTTTGACTTGTTCGAAGGCTAAAATTCTTGTGTGTAAAATTTGTTGATCCACAATAATTTGCGAAAAATCCTGATAATTAAAAAATAAAGATTCCCCTTCGTTAAGCTGAATTGATCTGTGCGTGTTCAAATTATTATTCAAATTCTGAATAACAATAAATTGACCTGAACCTGATATTAAAATACCATTACGTGTCCTAATAAACTGGAATAATTTATTGTCAGTAATATATTTCACCTCAAAATTACAAAATGTAAAATTAATAAACAAAAGTAAGTGTTGCAAGCATGTTCTAAATTCTGTTTAAATAAAAAAAAAATATTATGTTGTGAACCCTTAAAATAAATATATAAAATTTGTGTTGCGCAAAGCAAGCTATTAGGCTAAAAGTTTGCTTTGGCAAGCCTCTAATGGCCTCCTAATAAACGATAGGCCGGTGCAATTTGCCGTGGTTCATAAATATGCAATATAAGACAAAATTTTCAGTAAATGCTACTTCTGAGTTTCGTTGAAACTCCAGGTGGTAACAAATAAAGCATCAGGGAATTAAAAAGGTGATATTCAAATTTGAAACACAATAAAAATAATGAAAAACTTTCTCAATTTCAAATTTTCTTTAAACAAAAGAAATGTATCCACTCAAAACTTCTTGAGTCCGCCGTATACCTCAAATCACTTGGTCGTGTAAACAGACCCGCCGCGGAAAGGTATACTTGACCCATATAAGAATGGTGTGTCAATCCCTTAGGTATGTTTAAACAAAATAGATAGAGAATAGTTATGCTATATATTACAATATAAATACAAATTAATAGTTATTACCTACTGTACTAACATTAACATGAAGTTAATCAGTAAGAAGTAATTAATTTCGTTGCTGCATTGTAAATATCTCTATGAAAAACGGGAAAATTTTTGCGAGAAAAACGCAAAAAATTCGTCTTGTTGTTCCTTTGAAGATTATTGGTCGTGATTAACCTGAAGTGCATAAATGCGACGTTTTACGGAAAAATTTATCTATATAGAACAAAATATCCCTAACATTGGTTACATGAACTTCTATCGTAAAATCAAATTCTGATGGCTATATGCGTAACTAAACTGATTCCCTAAAATTTTACTGAACGAACGCCACTAACTAAAAAAAAAAAAAAAAAATATGCAAAGCCTGTGGTAAGTGTTTCTGAGCTTCTAGCGTGTTCAAAGTACTCGGAAGAGAGCTTCAGTGCAGCAAAGGAATTTGCTGATACGAGACATTCTAAATTGTGCAAGGTTGCATTTGTGGTCGCTGGACGTAACTGAAAATTTCTCTATGGCGACAACGAAAGCTCTGGCAAGTTCGCTGCCGTGATCGGCGACTTCGGGTACGTTCGGGTGCCGTCGGAGAGGTGGAGGGGAAAAGGTCGCTGCTACGAGCAGCGGGCATAGGAACGGAGAAAGAAAATGCAAGGCGATGGTTCGCTGATACATTGAATGACGCGTAACTGTTTACAAAACTTTAACTTACTACGAACAAAGTCTAGTAAGCGCTGCGGGAGTTCGAAATAAAGTCAAGGTCTTTGAAATGACGTAATAAATTGGATGGAAAGAGAGAAAACTTCGTTGTGCTTGCGACAGCGTGTTTACTTGAACACTTCCGTGCTGGTAAAATAACAACAGTTGGGAAACTGTTAGCAAACTAAATGACTAATAAACCTTACATAAGGTACAATCAAACGTAAAAAAAAATGAATTATACTTAAAATTTGAATCGTAATTAATATAAAATTCTAGGCGAACATGAAGTCGTAGAAAATATGGTCTGTAAACGATACAACAGGTTCAGGAACCTGAGAATTTGGCTTACTTTCTGCTTTTAAAGTAACACTTGAAACTTTCTCGACTTTTACTGGTGACTGATTCGCAAATGACTCTTTAACTTTTACAGCTGGCTGAACACAGGGTGAAATAGGCAATTCACTTTCCATTATGCGACTGTTTTGAACAAAATTAGGACCCTTGCTTACGGCAAATTTCTGAACTCTATCTTTAACGGATAAAATATTCTTCGGCAAATCTATACTGTCGTCTTTAGTGACTAAACTATTTCTGGATACGTCTTGAACTTCTTGTTGTACCCTAGGTTGAATAATAATGGACTGAGGCAGGGGTGGGGGAATTGGCGGGTGACTCGTTTTTAATGGTACCACTTCAACAATCGGTGCAATATCGTCGTAAATCTGCTCAATGGGCGGTGAATCATTATTAAAGTTGCTTAACTGTAACTCGTTGGTACACTCATGGTCATAAGTAATAGATTTCTTGCGTTGACATTGAAAATAACAGATTATGAAAATTATAAAAATACTAATAATAAATGTTGTTAATAATAAAATTGTAATTATATTATAAGGATAGTCAAAGGACTTGTTCAACAGATAAATAAAATTAAAAGCTTTTACGTATGGAAGAAATCCGTTTAAAATAACTAAAATCGCGATGATTTTCATGTTGCTTAGGCAATCAAAACAAACAGTTCTTCAGAGCTAATACGTACTTTAAGCCTGCCTAGTCTAAATTAATAAATATTTTAACTCAACTTTTAATGATTTCTGACTCTAGGCTCAAATTACCTGCGTGATTTATTTATTTAATATAATTTATTTATTCTCTAAATTTATTAGCACTGGTTAACTTATCTTATTTTAAATTTTACTGCAAACTTCTCTTATCTATTTTCAGGTTTCAGGTGTTATTTCTATTCTTAAATACTTAACATCAATTGAACCGTACTGAGGTACAAGGTAAAGGAAAAAATTGAGTCTGATTTACTCCTGACTACCTGAAATAAAATAATTATTATTATTTATGCGATCTTTAAATGCATTAAAATACTAACATCACTAAAACTTGAAGAATATTTAATTCTCTCTACTCATTCTAAAATATGCTTAGCATATTATTGTGGCAAAGCTTTAAACTAAAACCGATGTGGTTTAATCATTATCATTCTGCGATGGCAGAATGGATTTCCAGGATTTTGGTCATGATCCAATATCCGAAGGAAAATACTTGTTAGTGGAGCGCAATAAAATCTTGACGTCGACGTCTACATATTCATATAATATAAATATTCTCATAACTGGCGCTTAAAAATAAACTTTGCTAATATAATCATATACCTTCTTCTGAAGAGTAACTATAAAATTCTAGTGATGTAATAGCTGAGCTAGTATTATTACATACTGCAAAAAAAACTTTTGTGCCTAAAGCACATTATTAAATAATAAGTCTGCTTTTAATCGTTAATATTATTAGTGCTATTCTATTATAAATTATTATTATTATTATGTCATGCAAGTGAAATTAAAATGTTAAACCTGTTACTTATATGAATTTTCAATTTTAGTGACCATTATCCGTGCGTGAGTCCGCGTTGTCCTCTTGATGATCTTCATCTTCACCTGCCAAATTCTCTTCGCCTTCACCGTCATCAGGCGCATAATATTTTTTGAGTCTCTGGACGGCAATAGAGTCCACTACTGTCTTTCCACGCTTGTTTTGGAATTCCACCAGGTATGTATTCGGATTCTCTTCTCGAATAACTGTGGCTGGGCCTTTATAAATACCTGAAAAGCACCGTGCGGTTCCAATTTTCTGGGTGCTGTCA
Source organism: Lepisma saccharinum (assembly GCF_977018435.1). NCBI lineage: Eukaryota > Metazoa > Arthropoda > Insecta > Zygentoma > Lepismatidae > Lepisma > Lepisma saccharinum. The sequence goes on along the minus strand of NC_139239.1, from coordinate 44,208,074 downwards.
AAAATTAATACTTGATCGCCTGGTTGAAACTTGATCTGTTTCCTCTTCTGATCATAATATTTCTTCACTTCAACATGTCGTTTTGCTAAGTTATCCGTAGCATTGGTTCTTGCTTTCTCCAATACTCGGAACCGTACATCATTTTCCACATTTTCACAGCTTGGTGTGTGTAATGCAAGCTCCCAGGGCAAAGTGGGTTGGAATCCATGTACTAAAAAGAATGGGCTATACCGCAAATTCTGATTCCTGGTAGTATTGTAACTAAATACCATTGGCTGTAAATATTGGACCCAATCTGTGTGTTTTGAATTGACATAACACTTCATTATACTCTGTAAGACCCCGTGGTTACGTTCCGAAAGACCTATCAAATTATGAAGACCGACTGGTGAAAACTTGATGTTGATTCCCAATTTATTGCCAAGTTCCTGGAAAAGCTTAGATTTAAATGCTGATCCGCGATCCGTGTAAATATCCTGTGGGACTCCGTAGCGTAACACTATCTCTTCATACACAAATTCTGCTGCTGTACTGGCCGTGCAATCTGCAACTGGTTTGGCTATTAAATAGCGCGTTCCAAAATCTGTGGCAGCGATTATGTATCGATGACGAAGATTGGATGAAGGAGGATATGGACCTGAAAAGTCCAGGCAAATCCGCTGGAATGGCTTCTGTGCGGGAAAAGTGCACAATTCTCCTGCTGGTAGACCTGGACGACGTTTATTCTGCTGGCATGTTATACATTCCCTAATTTTCCTCTGTATAAATAACTTCATATTTGGAAAATAAATTCGTGGTAAGGCCACATTGTAACACTTGGTAAACCCAAGATGAGAACCTCCTATGGGTGAAGCGTGGAGTGTCTCAATGACCGAATCACGTAATGTCATGGGAATGCATAATAATTTCTTGGTAGTAGCTCCTAATTTCTGTTGTCTATACAATAATCCATCTTCCAACACATGATGATAGACCTGCCTCTGGATGTGTAGAGGTAATGTTCCATCGTCCCTGTCTGGGTCCTCCAAAACTTTAATAATTGGGCCAAAAAATGAATTCTGTCTCTGATATTCCGCGACATCTGTGCTTGCATCAAATAAAGTAAGTGTCCTGGGTTCGGGAATGTCCTCTTCAGTGTTGCCATCCTCTATGTTGTCTCCACATTCTCTGCTGAGGGGATCGGCGATATTCTCCGTAGTTTTAACATGGATCGGTGTAAATGAAAAATCCTCCAAAAGGTTACTCCATCGAAGAAGCTTTGAGCTCAAATTACGAGATGTCCTAATGTACGTAATTGCTTTGTTGTCCGTATATAAATCAAAATGGCGGCCAACAAGATAAAATCTAAATGATTTGAAAGCATATAAAATTGCTGTTAATTCTTGCTCAATAACACTCAATCTTTTTTCAGTGTCGGTCAACGTTCTACTGCAGTACGCACATGGCAAGTACTCTCCTTCTGCATTGGGCTGCATTAATACGCCACTGACCGCATGAGATGAAGCATCGGTGAAAACTTTGGTGTGCTTCGCTGGATCGTACGGTAACAAAACAGGTGCAGTAATTAGAGCTTCCTTCAATTTCTCAAATGCTGATTGTTGTTCAGGACCCCATGTAAATTTCTTGCCCTTACGAATTAAACCCTGTAATGGTGATGCAATATCAGAAAAATTCTTGACATATTTCCTCACGTAGCTGCAAAGACCTAAAAACATTTTAACCTTCTTCGTGGTGGTGGGAACCTTATAATTCTTAATGGATGACAGTATTCTATCACTTATACGATAGCCATATTTGCCCACATTGTGGCCCAAGGCAATTGTCTCATAATATCCAAATGAACATTTAGGTACAGCCAATTTCAATCCGGCAGATCGTAAACATTGAAACATTTTCTCTAAATTGACCAACATATCCTTAAATGTATTGGCAAAAACAAACATGTCATCGATATAAAAGGCGAAATTATTGTCGTTCATCCCCGCTGTAGCGAGCTGAACACATCGGGTCATTGCCGCGGGAGAAGTTACATGTCCCATAGGTGTAAAGTTCATCGCAAATTGTCCCCTGGCTGGTATAGTAAAGGCAGTGTACTTTTTCGATTGTTCTTCTAAAGGTATTTGAAAAAATCCTTGTTTCAAGTCAGCACTACAGTAGTAGCTCTTACCGGCCATATTGTGCAATATCTCTGAGATGTTTCCTATAGAAACTGCATCGAAAACAGACCTAGCATTTAGTAATCGGAAATCCTGCACCATGCGATAAGCTCCTGATTTCTTCTTGACAAGAAAAACTGGTGAATTGTACGGTGATGTTGTAGGACTGATGACTCCTGCTTCTAGCAAGTTGTCAATTTGCTGGTTAATTTCCTTACGCAGGTGAACTGGTATAGGGTAGGCTGGGACGTGAAATTCCGAATCGTCCTTTAACTTTATACGATGCGTATAATTAGTGGCACAACCAATGTCCTGCTCGGACCAAGAAAATACATCTACATATTTCTCTAATAATTGTCTAAGTTGCAACTTCTGATCGGGTTCTAATGCTGGATTTATGTCAAATTTAGTAATGTCATGCACTGGTTTAGTCACGGTGCCAGTCTCCTTGGTCACCATAACGTTAGGTCCTTCGTCGTCTACAATATGACGCGAAGCTGGTACTGGATTTTGCCATGCCTCTGCGGTACCTAAGCGTGCCCCTTTCCTAATTTTAATTTTGTAAGAATTTGGATTAGTAATCCAAATTAAAAATGACTCCGGATTTACAATGGCTCGAGGCACCATTAAGCCTGTGTCCATTTGAAACTGTAAATCTGGTTCCAAATAAGTTAAGTTTTGATTACTAGAATTTGTCAATTTGACAGGAATACACAAATGAGATCTAGGTTTGATTCTAATTTGTCTGGAAGTTACAAATTCCGGCACATACAAATCCCTGATCAGACTAGCAACTTTTATGGAAACGTCAAAGGTCTTTCTGTGTTCCGTCCTTAACTGGTTTCGCGGAGGAGTACCAAATCTCCTCAATGTGAGTCGATTTTGATCAAAATCCAAATTTGCCTTATGAGCTCTTAAGAAATCGTTTCCCAGGATTGTCCCATGTTCAAAATTTGGAATCATCCGAAAAGGATGGGTAAAATTGCGGCCGTTTATTGCAAAAGTTAATAGGACAATCTCTTTAATTTCAATTTGTTCTTTTGCTACTCCCCTTATGGCCGTATGAATTTTAAATCGTTTAGCCGTTGAAGGAATGCCTCGATCACTGGTGACGGATACTTGGCTTCCGGAATCCACGAGAAACCTCTGACGTTGTCCCCCTAACACTGCGTTAATATAAATTAGTTCCTCATAGGGGAAAGTAGAGACTGATATCTGTTTGCCAATGAAATCTGCACATACGTCTCTTCTATGGGCAGTCATTGTTCGTTTAAAGCCTCTGTGTTCTGAAAACAAGTGGCTGCTGTGTGATTAGGGTAATTACAAATTGAGCAGCGTGGTCTCCCCCGTTGCTCTTCCCTGTTTTCCTGGTCTCGCCCTGCTGACGACGAGGAACCCCACGAGTTCTGTCCGCGGAAGTTTCCACGTCCTCGCCAGTGTTGGGTATTACCATATCGCCTATTGCGATCTGAGTTGTTGCCATTATTATTACGTCCATTCCTGTACCCCCTATTGAATTGTCGTCTATTATTATTACCCCGATAGGAGCCTCTATAATTGTTACTTGACTGATAATTATCCTTATTATAATGTTCTCTAAATTGTTTTGGAGTAGATGAGTCGGTGCCAGGGTTCTGCTTTTGATCCTCCATGCTATCCAATCTCAAAGTGAGACTGGCTAATCTCGCTTCCAGACCAGTTTCCTGAGCCTGGACTTGAGCTTTGGTATTGTGAGGATTGTTAAATAATTTTAGTTGCTCAACCTCCTTTTGCAATGCTTTGAATTTTGCCTCAATGTCTGAAGTGGGTCGCGCTTGCGCTGACTCAGCAGCAGCCAGATTGTTACTCTGCAGTAAAATCTGCTGCTGTTGCGAAAGTGCTGATGGATTATGCAAAGGAGAGAATAAACTCTCTCTTTGATCTTCGTACCTCAATTCCTTCAGCTTGCGCTGTCTCATCAAAAATTGGAGTTTCTCAAAGGATTTTAAATCTTTAAGCAACCCATGCACGGACTCATACTCTTTATGGTGGATATCTTTCATGTAATCCACCTGTAAACCCAATATGATCTGTTTGATCTGTTGTTGAATACTCATTTTAGGGTCTGCCTTGAGTAGAAGTAATTGTTTGTCCCGAACATAATTCGTAACTGGCTCAGTTTCTTTGTGTAATCTATATCGAATTTGCTCCTCGATCTGGAGTTGATCCAAGGACCCTGTAAATTCGTCTTTAAATTTCTTCTGTATCTCCTCGTAAGTAACTTCCTGATTTTCTGTACCATCTTTCCAGGTCTGGTACCATCGTAATGCTGGCCCGGCCAGAAGGGCTGGAAATAATTCCTGTTTACGGGCATTATTCCATCCATTTAATATGGCAAGGCTATCCACTTTATCTAAAAATTTTGAAACGTCCTCCCCGGCTATCCCCTGAAATGGGATACCCTCTAAAATAGTTGGAGGAACGAACTGCGACTGAGCCATTGTTGCGAATTGTGTTTGGTCTAAATCTCTAAAATCCTGATCTTGTTGCTCTAATTGTGGTTCACCTTTCTGTTTTTCCAATAATTCTCGCTGAAGGCGTCTAGTTAAGATTGGGCTACGTTTAAACTTGGGGGTGGAACTTGCAGCTGGACCGCTGACATCTAAATGAAAACTTGTAGTCCCTCGTGCTATATCTAATAATTGGTCTAAAGTTTCGTCGAGTTCATCAGCAAGGTGAAAGCTCGACATCTATCATGGCACAAGTAAATTCTTCTCCCCCCCTAAATGCAAAAAAACTTTAAGCCCTATGTATTTTCAAAAATAATTTTGGCAAGGACATACTAAAAAAACTAAACAAATGAGCAAAATGTTTGGGGTGGGTAATGAACTAGCACTCCACTACGTGTCAAAATTTGGGGTGGGGAATAAATTTAAACTGGTTGTTGAAACCTCTTTTCTCATCGCATTTCCGAAAAAATGCATGAGAGCCCTAAGCACCTCCATCCACGTGTCATTCTATAGAATGAAGGGATCTGAACCAGTTAATTGATGGGGTGATGTGAACTACTCATCATTCATCCTCTTGATGAGACCACTCGTCATTGACATGACGAGTTATTGCTTGGCATGCGAAAGGTACAAATTACACAAAGGAATTAAACTACTGAAAAGACAATGGCAACTCGTTGGATTTTGTAAACCGTTGAACCTGTATCATGGCTGGGTGTAGGATAATTACCTGTCTAACTGAAGTCTCTGAGCTGAATGAAAATAGCGAAGTCCTCTGTAAGCTTCTAACTTGTTGACCAAAGCGTGCTTCCACTATCGACCTCCTGCCTTGCTGACCTCCTCTCTCTACCAACTCAATTCCCAAAGTCCAGTCCCTTCCCAGCTTGTCTCACCTCTATATTCCCTGGCCATCGAGCTCTTCCTCGATGCCGAATCGCCGAATCGTGTTTATTATAATTGCTACCATGCAAACCGCTGACACCAAACCCAGAAGTGTTACCTGTTTCCTGAATGCTCAGGAGGTTTGCATGGCACAACACAATGCATTGTAAACATGCCTAAGAGGCTTGAGACAGCTGAGAAAAACAAGTGAATGCCCTGGTCAACATGAAGCGTTCAGAGAGACTTAATAAAATAAACATACAATCTTAGGGATTGATACGATATGCTTTTTTTAAATCAAAGAATAGCTGATGGCAGTGACGTTCGGTGACGTCGACACTTGGGGTAGCAGTCAGTGGCGTGCTCAAGGGGTGGGGTTGGTGTGGATCACACCCCTCCCCCCTTTAGGGTCCAGTATTCCTAAAAAAGAATGGCAATAACAGGAAAAGTTTGCAAAATGATGAATGAGTACAAAAAAAGTACAAGTAACCCCACCCACATTCGAAAATAAAAAAAAAGATTTGATTTGACTACTAAGCCAGAGATCCTGGGTTCGAATCTCGGCTTGGCCATGGATATCCTTCATCAATTTTATCATATCATCTTCGCGATTAGCCAAAAGTTGCAGAAAAACGAAGTAAAATAAATAAAATCAAGCCATCAATCAATGATTTGATTTCATTTTTGTTACTTAGCGTCGCTTTTTTCTCACATTTGGTTAATTCCGAAAATGATACGATAAAATTAATGAAGGGACAAACACACATAGAACACCCATGCGCAGGTCGGCGTTCGAACCCGGAACTCCTGGTGTCGTAGTGCGCTGTGATAACCACTCCCCCACGGTTGGTTGATTTGGTGTTTTAAGCACACTTTATGCACAGAAACAAAACAGGTAACAAAACACACTTTTTTTGTAGTTTCTTCAATAATATTCATTTGACTTTTTGAGTTCTGAGATACATTTTTCATTCCAAATTATTTAATTATTCAATGCAGAGTACAACACATAGGACAAGAATGCGCACTCATCAAGGGTTCGAATCCTGGCCTGGATTGTTCGTATGAGGTTCCTTCATCAATTTCATCATATCATCACTCATCCTCATTTTCGCGATAACCAAATGTGGCAGAAAAGCGAAGTAAAATAAACGAAATCAACAACAATATGAAGAAGCGTTCTCTAGCCCAAATAAATACATCCGTATTTATGACTGTTAGAGGCCAAGAGTAGTATATTTAAATAAAACACAACTAAAATGAGAATGAGAGAGAGCCTGATCACATATTTGTAATTTAATCATTATATATTCCATATTTGAAAAAAAAGAAGGAAAGAAAGCATAACATTATTGTCTGCACATAACACGTTCCCATTTCATAAATAATAAAACTACATCCCATATTATACATACATATTGTACAACGTGTAAAAGATTGTGTAAATACAGAGAACATACGTACTGCAGACAATTTTACCCTGAGCTGAGTTCTTTAGAGGATTTACAAAAAATTCTATGAGAAACCAACCTGTCCTATAGGAGATAGACTGGAGGACCTGAAAGTATGGGCTTTCAACCATTGCAGCGGGGGGCGAGGGGGCACGGGAAGTAGAGGTACACTTTTTCCTTCGGGCGGCCGTTTCTACCTGGAAACTGGTCAGGCGGAGGAAGAGCGAGCTAGGGTATCCGTCCAGTTTTGCCCGCGGATCGCACCGATGGACGAGGAGCGCGTGGAAAAGAAAGTGTTGCATATGAACTGTGGCTTTAACAAGACAATAAATATTGTGATTTGAATATAATTCGAGATGTGAGATTGATTGATCTATCTCTGCTAGACTAGCTACTCCTCAATGCACGTCACTGGGTGATGGACATTTTCATTATATTCCCACTTTTTAAACATTAAAATGCTGACGAAGGCAAACTTTTATAGTATAAAATATATACATAAAAACGTAACGTTACTTTTTATGTATATTTTTATACTATAAAAGTTTGCCTTGGTCAGCATTTTAATGTTCTATTAACATGGAAACAAGGCTTAACAGTGTTCCCACTTTTTCTTAAGTGTCTGTCTGATGTTAAAAATTTGATCTGTTGTTGATCTGTTAAGTTTAAATCCACATTGATAATCACCTATAATTTCATTAGCATATGGGGTTAGTCTTGCTAAAAGAAACTTTATTTACATAGTTACATATTTACATATTTAATTTACATCGAAATATTGTTACATGTAGTAGTATTTATATGTATATCAAAGAGAGGGATAGTAGGTGAGTTTGTATGTCGTCTTTGTACTGTTGATATGAATTCTGATATTTTTCCACTAGGCTTAGGAAAATCCAACAATATATTTATTGCATTATCTTTGACATAACTGATTCGTGTATAAAAGTATTTTATTTTCGTATATGATGGAACAAAATGCAACATCTCAGTAATTTACCTGACTGATCTGACTGTAAAATATTTAATTGATAAAATTATACCACAGTAACGTATTAAGTAAATACCTTTTAGCTGATATTTTTCTAGCCACCCGAGGATTTGAAACCGAAATGTGTGCCCCCCCCCCCCCCCCGCCCCAACACAGATTAACACATTTCAATCCGGCGCCGTCACTGCACACAAGAAAATAAAAACCTCATTTTGCCTAGTGTAAACCGAAAAATTTCGGAGGAGGCTCGGGCCCCACCCGTCGATACGTACCTGCCCTAAGACTAAAAATGATGTTAATTTGCAAGATTCTAAAGTATTATTTGACGCAGGAAGAGATATTGTGATACATGAATTTCTCATACCAACTACTTCTATCAATAAACAAAGGGAGACGAACGGGCGGTTCTTTATTCAAACATGGCAGCGGCTACAAGTGTGGTGGTTCTGGACAGAGGAAATAATACAACGTGTACCATTAACTTGCATGGTAAGTATGTATTAGAGTACTGTTTTTATTCCATAAATGTTCAAAGAATGCGCTCATAAGAAGGTATGCTGAATGATTTGTCTCTTATAAGAGATATTTAACTTGATCCGAGTGGACAGTGTTTCAGACGTGTTTGTTACATTAGTCGCCTTGTGTGACATTTTGGTGTAAACGATGCTCTGATTTTTTGTTTTGACAAGCAGTATCAAATAAATTTTGACTAAATTTTCTTTATATTTGCTTTTTCAGGTGCCACTGTTGTCTCATGGCGTGTAAATAACCAGGAACAATTATTTGTAAGGTTAGTATATAGTCTAATTCAACTTTTCAAAGAAATTTTATTCTGAAGACACATTAGAGGGTAACTTTTCGAGGGAAACATGCCCGCAGCATTTGATTTGAGCCTGCAGCTCCCAGCCCAGTTTTTTGTGCGTCTGGCGTCTGTCGGAACTCTGTGCAGCCTTGAACACACACTTTATCTGCCAGTGAACCACAGATGTACCAGAAGTATCACTTGAAATGATAAAATGTGAGCAGAAGCTGCAGTTTTCTTATAAAATGAAGCAATCATATTCAATAAACTAATTTACTTTCCCCCACGATAGCATCATATTATGTAAGGATTCAAGGGGGAGGTGTCGTATATGAAGGTAGTTGCAAGGATCGTGTATCATTGTCGGTTGAATCACCGAAAGAACATTTTGTTAGTGACATCAGAAAAGGCTTCTACTTGTATCTAGATAATTTTATTCAGTGTTGCGAGAATTAAACTCGTATTCAATTAGGTTGTCTTTAAAAAAAAAAAAATGGAAAACTTTTATTACACTGACAGTTCTATTCATTTGACGCTGCAAGTTGATATTTAGAGATGAGCAATTATTAGAAAGTCTTTACGATCTGAACCTTCCTCCTTTTTTTAAGATGGAAAATCTTTCAAGTTATTATATGAATGAAAACTGATCACATAATCTTTTAGATAAAGTCAACTTGGAGGCTGTGTGTGTGCCTGACTTCTGATTTGGTCAAGTGCTGGACTAGTGGTGGCTTTTACTACAAAAAATATTATTAAAATTTTAGTATCCGCCAAATGTCTGAAATTCCTTTATTTTCTTGTTTTTCACATTGGTACTTACGTATTCTGCATTGGTAAGGATTGTTGAAGGTAGGATTTCGTTTTTTTCACGACAATAGTATCAATTTTCGGAACGACTTAAGATGACCGGACCCCTCTCTGATTTTCTTCATATTTGGCATGCTCACTAATTGAGGCCTCCTAATCACTAATCTGAATTTAAAAGTTGTTGGAAACGTCTAGAAATTGCAAATAAGCGAAAATAAGGCATTAGTTTTCGGAATGGATACCGTCTATTTTCGTGAATTTTTTTGTTTCACAAGGAAATATGTATTCCTGATACTACCACAACACCAAATTTTAACTATGCCTAACCTAACCACACGTCAATGGTTCGCAATTATTTTGCAATTTCTAGATCTTGATGCTACCACGACACCAAATTTTAACTATGTTTGCCTAACCTAACCACACATCAATGGTTCGTGGGGCTAGTGTCAATGGTTCACAATTGTTTTGCAATTTCTAGACGTTTCCGACAAATTTTAACTTCAAATTCGTCATTAGCAGGCCTCAATTAGTAAGTATGTCAAATATGAAGAAAATTGGAGAGGGGTCCGGTCATCTTAAGTCATACCCAATTTTCCACATATCAAGTAATTATTGTTCGTTTGTTTTTTGGTTGCGTTACACACAATATGGCGGGCAAATCTTGACTAGCATTGTCTATGATCAGTGGTTCAGTGATTCTTCACCGAAAAATGCCTACTTTTGTGTTACTGATTTTGTATTTATTGCCCCACGAACCATGCACGGCAAGGTTAGGTTTGGTTAGGTTAGGCAAACATAGTTAAAATTGTCATGTTCTTGCAAAACAACTGCGTGGTTGGAAACACTGACCGGGGGTTACATCATCGAACGCATGCAACATTTAGTTCACGTAGTAGGACATAGAGGCAACAGTTTCCGTGCAGTGGAGAGACATTCATCTTCAAAAATACATGATTTACCAGCGAAATAAATTAAGCGATGGGAAAAAAACACTTCCACGACCTTTCAAAATAAGTACTCCGAAAATAACCATTGTAGTTGTAACACCCATGTGCCGCACTGGCCACTTGCATTACCACATTTATTTCAATATACGTGTATTATACATGCATTTTAAAATTGTGTACAGCATTTTTGGTTATGTTGTTTACGAATGTTTTCCATTGCTTTTAGCTTGTGTAGATGTGTTATTGTGAAAAAAAGTACATCTGTTACCTTAGCATGTTATACCTTACCATGAATCAGAATAGCCCAAAGGCTTCATGCAAGTGAATATACCACCCAGCACAACAGCAATTACAATTTTATGTCATTACGGTTTGAGTTGGTTGGAATTTCAGACGTGTTCTTTCGATATTTCAGTGTGCAAACAAATGGTTTTTACTAAGAAAAAACACAAAAGTACTCCGAAATTGGAGGTTTTCACTTACGTGGGCCATACTTTGGGATCAAATATCTTCGTTATTTGAGTTTTCTGCTTGCTCACTAATTTTATATTGCGAAAACATCGAAATCTGTTGATTGAGAAAAAAATCAACAGTTCTTGAAGGGATACAGTTGGTTGACTGTTCCAATTACATTATCGATTTATTAAAAATACAAATTTGCAGCAAGTACCGTAATGAAATATTTTCATAATTGTACTTAGGTTAACCCCTTAAGTGTGGAATTTGTTGAACAAGTCACTACTGGAAATTGTAGGTTTTTCGTCAAATTCAGTATACGTCCTCCACATTGTGCTGCTGTAGTGCAGAAGGTGTATATATACACGCTTTGTTTGTTTCAACTATATTCGAATTACTGTGGCATGTATAGTCACATATGTTTGGTGAGATAGATCTAGCTGTAGTAGAAATAAAAAAATAATAGCGAGAGAGGAAAAAGATGAAAAGAAGAAGGGGAAAATAAGTTTAGTCTTTTCCCTCTTGCTACTACAGATAGAACTAACTATCTCACCAAATGTCTGTGTGACTATATACTCCACAGTAAATCAAATATAGTTGAAACAAACATAAAGTGTATATATACACCATCCACATTTAAGGGGTTAGGTATGCAGAATATTCAAATGTATTATTATTGTTCAATAGCCAGTGGAGGAGGCACATAATGGTTTGGATCCCACTTTAAACTATAGGTCCAGTTCCGATTAGTCTATCTGTGCATAATGGACTTAAGACAAAAACTCACACTCAAATATATTATTCACATAGATGCAGATTACACACTATAGTGTTTAGTGTTAATGGATTTACATATATTTAGATACATGACCATTCCCTTTCATGGATTTATTTTTAAGCCATTCTGAAAATAATTTGTCAAAATCAAACCAACAATTCTATGAATTTTAGAAATATTGTATTTGTGTACGAGCAACATCAAGATAAAATTTTAAGCAATAAGTCAAAAGTGAAGATTTTAGCAAGAATTCACCGTAAAGAGACAAGTAAATGCGACATGCTGCAAGAGACATGTGTCGCAAGTGAACATTTGGTATTCAATTGAACCTTTTCAACCGAAGCGACACAGCAATTTTTATGTGTCTCATGTCGCCTCAGTTTGTTGTTCACATATGCTCAGTGAATGCGTCACTCCAATGAGCTATTTTCAGATAACACAACCGAATAGTTATACAACATGTTTGAAGCTCTAATTTGTTGGTAAAATAAAGTATCGATATGTGCAATGTTTTAAGATTTAACAATGTTGTTTTTGCTTTTCAAGTTTTGTCTTTCATTTGCATCAACATCATGCAGACAGGCCATTTAGGAAGTGAGTGCTTTTATGTGAAAAGGCCATCATATGGAGGCATGTTAGTCAAAAATAGATCAGTCAACATGGTAAAGCAGTCTAGTGCAGTTTTTGTCAACTGCCGGGCCACGGCCAACCTAGTACCGGGCCCTCGTATCAACTAGACTGACCTGCGAAAGGTTCTGCTGAAGGTGGTTGACAACTAACATAATCCCAATTTCATATTCGAGTTAAGTCCATTTTATGTACAAATAAACTAATCAGGACTGGACCTACAGTTTAAAGTGGGATCCGTGCCACTGTGCCTCAACCAGGTATTGAACATGGGAGCACTTAATTACAAGAAGATGACGTTACCACTTTGTCATCTATATTTTTATATTTATCAACAATCCTACATGTAATCCAACTACGTATTATTACTCTTTTTGATTATGCCAGAATTTATTTACTAACATTTAATTTCATGGGTACATGTTAATTCATGTATAAAATATAAAATACTGTAAAAGTTTTTTTTTTTTGCGAGGAAAATTCTTTGTATGCGGGCAATGACTCATATAAATTTAGGTTTTAGTTTTATCGAGACTGGAAAGTTAAGGTAGGTTGAGGTCATTGCATATGATTTCTCAGTTTTCTCATGCACAACATGCCTCTCCCCAGTTTCAATAACTTACCCAAATTTTACAACATGATTTACACAGAACAATGTTTTTTCAGTTGAATAATAAACTGATTAAATCAATTATATTGGTATCATCATGCAAACTGAGCAAAGAAACAAGTTGTTACATATCCGATAGGCATAATTCTTGTAAATAGTTGGTAAGATGAAACAGAGATGGCAGCACAAGGCATGCAAGATAGAAGATTGCTGTGATGTACGCGAAGGACAATGTAAATAAATGACAGAGTGAATTAGAAAGATGAAAAATAATAGAATACGGCATAAGATGATAAAGAAAAGACATAAAAATAATAAATTAATAAAAATGCTTATCAAATGAAATTGGTACTCATATGTAAATAGATAAGAAATTTAAAAGAAGTGAAAGTACCAATATAAATTTGTGTCTGCCTGTGAAGAAATTCTTAATCTGTTAGCTTGTTTAACGATTCCCAGAAGTCAAGACAAGAGAAGACTATCCATCGTTGAGGAATGAAATGAAGTTATGAATAATATGGAAGAATAGAAATACTCCCTCTGTCCCATAATTATTGTCCGGTACACTTTTGTTTGTTGTCCCATAATAATTGTCCAATAGGCAAACTGTGACATTGGTGTATACAGAAGAAGAAAATTAAACACGGGAATGAGTCATACAACATTATTACTCAAGGATCAGTACAAATTGGCCGATCAAGAATCCAAAAGAACATAAATAAAAAGTCACAATTTTGGAATACCGGACTATAATTATGGGACAGAGGGAGTATATAATATATTATTTATTAACGCAAATTCAACTGAAAGAATAAGAACTTGTGAAATGAGAAAAATGATCATATAAATAACTGAATTAGTGCATTCTAAATTATATCTCATTAATGTTCAAAGAATATAATATAATCGATTAACTGTCTTCCTGGCTAGAGAATTAGGAATCAGTGAAGCAAGAAAAGGTAATTGAAAATGGAGGAGTAAGATAAAGTTGAGAAAGAAAACACAGAAGAAGACAAGAGAGGAAAAGGAAACTTTTAGTTGTTGTGGACAGGAAGGAAAGAAGGAAGAAATTATCCTTTGTATCACATATAAGGAGACTGCAAAAAGAAAAGTACATAGGACTGAATAAAAGAGGAGAAGGTTACATGTGTAAGAGTTGTAAGAAAGAAAAGACAATGGAAAGGGAAAACAAAGCTGAAGAAATAAATTGATGGAAATGTTTCAAAAATTGTCAATGCAGATGGAAGCCAACACTCAAAAGGATGGAAGAGAATAACTGCGAGATAAAGGAAAACAACAGAGAAGTAAATGAAAAGCTAGAGGAAAATAATAGAAAGATCGATGAGAATAATAGGAGATTAGATGAAAAATTTGATAAAAGGTTCGAAGAAAGTAATAAAAAAACTGACAGATATGATAGAAGAGGAAAGAAGCGAAAGTAATGAAATGTATGCATGAATAGCTAACACATGCGAGGAAAATAGGAAATTTGTGGAAAAGGAGATAGATGAGGCAAAATTGATGATAGAAGAATAGAGGAAGAAGTATCGAAATTGAGAGAAGAAAAGGCACGACAACTTCAAGAAGTTCAGGAGAGATCTCTCTTTGTGGAAAGGGAAATTATGGAAAATAGAACCAAGTTAAAGGCAGCTACGAAAAAATGGATAAGATGAAAAAGGAAACAGACAAGAAATTAAACAAAGCAGTTTGCAGAATAGATAAGACGGAGAAGAAATGGAAGAAGTAGAAAGAAAGTTAGGGAAGCTATTTGTTAAAGAGGAGAATATAAAACATAATTTTCGAGAAAGTGAAGAGACTTGTGTTAAGAAAGAAATGATAGAAGAGAGTTCGAGCGATGAATCTACTACGGAGAAAGAAGAGAAGTACAAGAGATATAGAAAAACAGGACGGCATAAGAAAAGAAAATGGAAGAGTAGCGAAGATGTACTGTTAGATATATTGGACAATGAATTCTCAAGAGATGAGAATTATAGGACCAGGATCTCTAGGCCACAAGAGCTGCAGCATCTTCCGAAATTCAACAGGAACATATCTGATAAGCAGAGCTAGGAATTTTAGGTGCTGCACCTTAATTTTTTTTTGTGTGAAAATGGGTAAAAAAAAAAATGACTCATCTCCAAAATAAGCACGTATTGAACTCATGGCTTTCTTCAGTTCTTTGACGTTAATGTAGTAATCGCGCGGACTTTAAACAATGCCAACAATGACGCATTACAATTGCTAGAAGTTGTGCTCTTTTTGTCCTATGCTGTATTTAAGACTGATCGATGCATCGGATTTGCTTGTTCACCATGCCAAAACATAAATTAAATGTTGGGAAACTGCAGGACATTGTTAAACGGTTTTATCGGTGATGGCATTCAGAGTGATGGATCTGTTCTGAGGTGTGATATTTCTAGTGCTGTTGATGACAAACACCAACGCACTCGGGTTGTGCAGCATCTACAAAGTGGGAAGCACTTCAGGAATAAAGAACTACGAGATGGTAAAGGTGGGAAGCGACAGCAATTCATTGGTGAGGTGCTTGCATCTTCGAGTTCCAGAAATACAAATGAATTTTTCAGTGAGACAGGAAGGACATTTATAGCATGTGGAATACCTCTTTCGAAACTTAACAATCGTGTCATGAAGTCATATTTGCAAAAATGTACTGGGAAGTCAGTTCCAGATGAGAGCACCTTAAGGAAATCTTACCTTCAACCTCTTTATGAAGCTAAAATCTTGCAGATCAGGCAAGTAGTAGCTGACCATCCAGTCTATTTCATACTAGATGAAACCACAGATAGGCAAAATAGGTACGTTTTGAACATTTTAGTAGCAGCTCTCAATAGACATCAAGTGAAACCCATGCTTTTAAAAACTTATTTTCTCTGCAAAACAATTAATGCAAGTGTAATGCAAAGTTTCAATGATGCTTGTCTTGTATTGTGGCTGGAGAGCGTAAAATATGATAGTGTGTGGTTAGTTCTTACACACCAAGCATCTTACATGTTAGCTGCATTTTCTAATCTGAAGAATATGTATCCTAACTTAAAACATGTGACCTGCATTGTTCATGCTTTGCATCGAGTTTGTGAAGCTCTTAAAGATGAATGTACATATTTGAACAAATTTGTTTCTAGCATTAAGAAAATACTGAAAAAGGCTCCTTCTAGAATACAGAAGTACGTAGAAATTACGAAACGTCCATTAGCACCCTCTCCCATCCTCACTAGATGGGGTACACGGTTAAAAGCTGCAGTGTTTATTTGCAATCATTTCCATACAATATCGAAATTTTTAGATGCTTTGCCTAGTGATTCCTCAGCTGTGAAAAAAGCCAAAAAACTTGAACTTAAACAGGATGCAAGATGAACTCTATATTGTACATGGCTTCTCTTTTCTTACTACTGCAATCACAAAACTGGAGGAGCAGTGCCCTGAAAAGGAAGCACAGTGGGCTGTTTTGATGGTTGTGCAACGAGAGCTGCAAGGGGTCGGGAAAGAGAGGTTAGAACAAAGTTCAGCCAAAAACCCTGATGTTCAAGAAGTCGCAACCAACAAGGATGTGGATTACCGGTTGAAAACAAAATACGCACCACTTGTGTCTGTTGACAAACGTTCTTTTTCAACTTACAAGTATCTGCTTAGTGACCGCAGATGTAGCCTCACTCAGAAGAACATAGAAATTTTGAATGTAATCTATTTTAACAGTTTTCTAGATGACTAATTCTAAGCAAGTAAGAAGAAGCATGTTTTCCTTTATGTCGCTTTCTAATGTATCAGAAAATTTTCTTTGCTTAGTTATATTAAACGATTTGAAACCAGAGAATACTCTGTGTATTTATCCAGACAAGTTGAATCATATATGTGTGCACTGCTCACAATAAATTTTACATCTGAAAATTAGCACCTATTTTAGCTATTGCTCACAATAAATTTTACATCTGAAAATTAGCACCTTTATTGGCAAATTTTTGCACCTAAAATTCCTAGCTCTGCTGATAAGTGTCCTAGAAAGTTCTTGAGGGGACTTGTAACAAACGCTAGGCTTATGAGGATACCTGCAAGAATGATCCTGAACGTCGTAGAAACATGTTTTGAGCAGTCTGCAGCAGGATGGTATCAATTAAATCAGCACAAATTGAGAAATTTCAAAGAATTAGCCAAAAATTCTTGAATTATTACTGCAGCGAGGACATAAAGGAAAGGCAATTAGAAGCTTTAAAGAGGAGATATGTAGATTAGTCCAAAATAGACAGCTTAGAAGAACATACGTGGGAGACCCTCAGAAGTTTTAAAAAATTGAAGGAAGGATGCAGCGAAGAGGAGCTGGTTAAACAAGTTGTCCAAACATTGCCTTTGGGAATACAGAGAGCTATAGCAGCGGTTAAGATGAAAGTAGTAGATGATTTGATTGAATATTTAAGAACAGAAGACGTGTTAGGAAAACTCAGAATTCATGGAATGACAGGGAAGGAAGATTCTATGGAAAGAGGCAACATTCAGAACAAATGGACTGTTCCGGAGACATGAATTTGATGTAAGAAGAATAGAAGTAAGAAACTAGAGAACAGGTATAGAAAGAAGAGACATAGGAAGAAATAATGGAAGATACAAAAGAAATAGGGACTGCGGACGAAAGTGAGAGAAATGACGATGGGTATCGAGGAGTTTGGAGAAAGTACAGAGGCAGAAATTATTTCCGAAGATATGGAAGAGGAGGAAATCGGCGATGGAGGAATAGATATGAAAAAACAAACGAAAGGGAATACAGTGAAAATATGCCTGATGAAGAAATAGAAAGAAGAAATGAACTTCCCGACGTGGAAAGAGATGAAGCGATACAATTAGCAAGAAATCAAAGTTGACCGTTCTATGTTCCTCTAAAGGCACAGTTGCCACATGACCTGTTTTCCCGAAAAAACAGGCGACCATTTGTTTCGATGTGCTTCGAGCGCGAACAACTTTTGTTGGATTGGGTTCATCTTGAAACACCCATACAGTCGACTGCTGTTTCCGTTCCGGCTCATATGCATATATCCATGATTCGTCACCTGTTACAATTTATACACGTCTTTTGAAGCACCACGATTGTATTTATTGAGCATTTGTTTGCACCAATTGACGCGAGCGTCTTTTTGAGTTTTTGTCAAATTGTGTGGGATCCAACAAGAACATACCATTCTCACAGCTAAATGATCATGTAATATTTTATATATGCTGGTGGAACTAATGCCTATGGTTGCCTCAATCTCACAGTATATCACATGACGATCTTGCAGTATTAGGTTTTGCACAGCATCAATGTTTTCTTGAACAACAACTGATTTTGGACGACCTTCGCGAATCTCGTCGGTGAGCGAATGGCGGCCACGATTAAATTCGTTATACCAGCGTTTCACAGTGGCAAAGGATGGGGCTTCATCGCCAAATGTGGAAGTAAGTTGATCGATGCACTCTTGTCTTGATAATCCACGTCGAAAATCGTAAAAATTCATCGCACGAAAATGTTCACGAGTTAATTCCATTTTATTGTTGTCGCGCAATCTCCAAGGCAACATAAACACCACAAATGAAGCTATTGACAAAACATTTGAAGTACGTTATGGTCAATAATGCCAGACGATTCCGTGCAAACGTCAAATCGCGCCTAACTTCAATCAGTGTTGCCAAGGCTCAAAATATAAATAGTGACCCTCGTAAAAGTACTTCAGGCTATTTTTTGCCCCAGAAATCTAGCAACGATTCTGCTGTGAAGTGGATTCTCCTATTTACATAATATTAATTAACCCAAGCCATTGAGTGGCAGAATGGACATCAGTTGCAGAGAAACCCTGATGTTACAGAAATAAATCAGTTTTATTTATCCTTCTGCTCAGTGGTGGCGAAAAGGGATCACACACCTTGCGGCGCGGATAGAGAGCTAAATGCCCCTTATATGGTTGGTTTTGTATTGCAGTCATTGAGGAAGCTTTCTTCCATAATGTAAAGAGTATAGAAAATTCCCCTCTATTCTAATTATGTGAAACATTTGTGACAGCCGAGGCGAAATGGTCGGGACATGGATTAAAAGGAATGGACTGTCCTGACTAAATCGGAATGTCTGATAGCCTTGCATCAATGGTTATAGAACTAAAATAGCCCAATATTGCAGACGTCTAAAGTCTTCCTCTGTCCAGAAACAACCTATTCATTTGTGCAAGGACAAAATCGAAATTCATGCAAAATTTGATAAACCGTCAACGTAATTTTTGTAGGTTTTATACGTTCAAATTAAAATTTTTCATGGCTTGAGGGGGCATGGCCCCCCTGCACCCCTTGCATGCATAGCACAGGGGGCACTTTACCTTTACCTGTACATTACATATATTCAAGGATGTCGACAGAAGGTATGTAATCACCAACAGAAGATTTTTTTCTTCATAATTCAAATAAAAATGATCTTGAATGTCCAATTATAATATTGTGAGGTTTTAACTGGAAAGAGTGCTGCTTCCTAGATGAAGGTTAATGAATGATCCTTTTACGCGGCCCAATGACAAATTGATAGGTAGCCTACATATGAACCTTTGCATTTAGTTAATGTCTTGTTTTGAAATACAACGAACTCATAATCTTTGTTCTTTCTGCATTAAACTTTCCCAGCACAGAAACGAGATTTTTCACACAACATATCACTGAAAAATTGTAAAAATAAGGGAATTTGCGCAAAATGAATATCGAAAAATCGATGCAATTGGGAACCGATCACTTACTGAAGTAAATCTTCATCTGGCTAATACAGAAAATATATTTCTGGGTTCAATAGAAATATGCATAACACATCGACTTTTGGGGCTCAAGGCACTTTGTGCTCTCCAGATTCCTCAAGAAGTATCTATATTATACACATAAAAACATATTGTTGTCAATCTTGCCACCCTAAATGTTTAGTATGAAGTAGGCATCTCTGTTTATCATCATTCTATCAAAATAAAACACCCATTACCAAAAACGCTAGGATAAGAAAACCTTGTCATGGATTGAAGTTCTTTTTTCATACCACATGGAAGTAACGTGATTCAACTTACGTGTTTGGTTGTTTTAAGCTATTTGTTCCATTCTGTATGATTTTGTCCTCCCCACCTCGGAAAACATGCACTTTTTTTATAGCCAGATATTGCACTACATGTAGCCACAGAAGTATTAAGTGGATCATTTTTCAAGTTTTAAATAAGAGATAAATTTGACAGGTGTTATTAATCAACATATTTTCTAACGATTTTCCCTTTTTTTTACTCTGTAAACTAATGTAAATAATAAATAAAAAAACAGCGAATGAGCGAAACTTCTTACAGGGCAATTTGCGACACTTTCTAGTATCGACAATATTTATAAGAGAAATGTGCCTGGAGTCAAGACAAGAATATACTTTTTCTTATTGAAGCATTCATATTTTTCTGAACATTTGTGTGTTGAATTTTTTTGGGTGGGCAGAGGAATTTTTGGTTGGACGCTTGCCCACCCGTCGCGCCGTCCCTGTTCTTTCCCCGCCATCAGTCGAATTGTCTGATCGATCATTTTTTTTTTTTTTTGTTTAATCAGGAATAACCCCCATAAAATACATGCTTGTATACTGCATAGAGACAGTTAATGCCGTCAAGTGCACGAGTGACACCTCACGTGTGCCGACCGGGAATTCTGTGTTATTTTTCTTTCCAGAAGTGAAAAATGACCACATTAATTTAAGCAAAGTGTCGATCGGCATTAATACATTAAGTGACTTTTCTTTTATTGGTTTTAGACGCCTGATAAGCTAACTGCTTAATTTTGTGTCACGGGGGGTAAGGCAGAGGTATTCTTTTGGATATCCGAGAGTACATAGTGTTCCTTTCCTATCGTCATTTACTCTCTAGCCTCCCGATGACATGGTCGTCTTGTAATGAAGGGGTTCCGGGTTTGACACCCCTGTGGAGACTAATAATGGTTCGGATCTCACTTTATATCGTATTGTAGATCCAATCTCGATTATCCGAACTTTTGTCGTTTAAGCTATCACGAAAATCACCCCTTGAATGCCACGCTTAAAGGAAGTAACGCTAGAGCATATATGGTTTTTCTCGCATCGTAGTTACCGCCCAATAATTTCTAAATAGGTAAAGGGTAATTTCCCATACATATAGCACCATGCTATCAAGGCACATTTAGGGGATGTGGGTAGGGCCCAACACATTCTCGATCTCAGCCATTTTGGAGATCAGCACCAAACACCGGCCGCCTTCACCCCCCCCCCCTCAGGGTTGCCCCAGGTATCCATTAATTTGAGGTTGAGCCCCGGAGCCGCTTTATGAGGGGACAAGGCCGGAAAAATTCAGACCTTAGATCACCCACCCCTGGAATCGAACGGGTCTCCCGCGATGCAGATAACACCCTACCCGCTTGACAATCTCGGCTCTAAATAGGAACGGTTCTCATCAAAGTCTTTCGTAACCAATCAGAGCACATGCTACTTATATCGAAACAAGTATCGAGGTACAGAATGCTACAGCGTGTTCAAAAGGTGACGCAACCTTATGCTGGTTATTCAGCACCTATAACGAAACAGGAAATCTTAATAATCTTTTGGAGATTTGAGATTATATGGTTATCGCCTCCAGACTTCTTCTTGTGACTCCGTCTACATTACTCATCCGCACAGTATTCCGGAATTGAAAGACAATATTCGTAGCTGTGTTAACATCTCACAGATAACATTGAAAAGGATTTTCAACAACATGGTTCGTCGTGTCTACTTGTGTGAAGAACAAAACGGCAGTCACATCCATCACTTAATGTAAAAAATGTATGAGAAATTATTTTCCATAAGGTTGCGTAACTTTTTGAACACCCTGTATTTTATAGGGGTGTGGAAGACAGATTTTTTTTTGGTCGGGACGGGAAATGTTTGAAATTTGCCGAAGCTCTGGAAATGTAGAATTTGTTTTTGCATTTCTGAAATAAAAAAAAAAACTATTTGCAATGCAGAAAACGTCGAGAATTAACGACTTTTTAAAATGACCGTTCGGTATTTCCCGGCTGCTCGGGGTCCCGAAAAGTTGGGAAGTCATTTCCCGAAGTCCGGATCGGGAAATTCTTCTCCCGGTCCCGACTTTTCGGGATCCCGCACACCCCTACTATTTTGGGTACGACTCATCGCATCTAACACCTTCTTGGTCAATCATCTTATTTCGTCTTGTGATGTAAGCGCGTAATGCAGGTTTAGTTTGTCAAGTTTAAAAAATCTCTTAGCATAAATACACCATATTTAGCCTGACAATAAAAACAAGTACCCTGACGTCAGAAGACGAAATACGGCGCTTGACAAAGAAGCTGTTTGAGTTTGGTTCGATAAGAGAGGCCCTTGCTGTTTTATTTCTATTCTTAGGTAGAGGGAGATAGCGACTGGGAAAGTGAAAACGCGTATTTGTGACTTGCGAGAAAGTAAAGGAGCAACGGCTGAACATTCATATCTGTATTTATTTCGTCGCAATTATACCACAGACAATAAATAATGTATATTTGTTAACAGTGGCGGCGATTAGGGGGGCGAGGGGGTCAGTTGTCCCCCACTTTTCGCCACTTTTGCCCCCGAACTATGCTAAATCTTATATACATAGGGAAATATACTGTCTTTGCCTCCCCCCCCCCCGTTTTGCCACCTTGCCGCCCGGTTTTTCGAACCCAATCGCCGCCAATGTGTACAGCAGTTAGTGGTGTGATAACAATATATGTTGGACAACCAACCGTAAAATATAATATTTTGTGTTGCTCCTAAATTGTAGTTTAGATAAACAAAGAAAAACAGCTACTTATATATGGGTGGAAGTTAGATTTCATGAAATTATTTTGCCATTGTGTTCACATGGTTTTTTTTGTTGTTTTTTTATGGTGTGTCAGATTACATTTAGACTACAATACCGAGAAAATGCATCAACATCACACCTCTTTCGAGTTTCTAATACCCTATATCTTCCTTTGGGAAGGAAATTTTTATCTTTGTTACAGGTAATCGCTAGTCTTATTTCTTTTCGTGCCGTACACACTGCCGCCTTTTGGTAAAATGTGAACTCGTCAAACTTTTCTTTGATCGTGTACGGGTGCGTATACGCTTTTTTGTGGGTGCAATTTCAGATCTTTCTAGATTTTCAATAAGAACGCAGTTCAACGACTTTCAATTGTCGATTTTGTTGAGTCATGAATACTCTCTTTCAATTGGATCGTGTACGGACGGCTTAATGAAGTATTCTTAAATGTTTAGTGTAAAATGTTAATAACTCACCTTGAGAACCTTGTATTATTCTTGGCCGCCCTGATTTGTAGTGGCAGAGTGTAGAGACTTGGATATAAGGAGGGAATTATTATTATTATATTAATTACGCGTTACATTTGTCTTAGGTCTTTAGGGGTTAATTACCACGTATAAAATTCATAAAATAACGATCAATTTTCTAACAATATTGAACAAAAAATGCAAGGTTGCTGTTTTTAGACAGTAATTTCATTCTCAAGAAACTGGCGTCTAAAACTGACATTGTGTTAGAGATAAGAGTATGAACCCGGTTTTTTTCATGGTAAGGTTGTATAGTGAGTGCCAGTGGCACCTTCCCCCTCCCCCTTTTTGGGACCCAATCGACGCCACTGGTGGGTGCATCTTTTCGGCGCCCGAAAGAAAGCAAGCCGCCATGTTTGAGTGCCCATCATGATCTGTTCCGGCCCTAATCGTATAGGTTTTTACAACGTTCAAGCAGCGTACCAGATTAGTACCTCCTCGCTCTTGTGCAAGAAAATCTTAGCAGAGAAATGTTATTACCAATTAACGAATCCCATAAGAGCTGACCACACCCAATTAATTTTCTCGAAAATTATTTCGTTGAAGGAGCATTTGCATTTGGTGTGAAATTTACGCTGACTCAAGGCTTGGAAATGTGGTGTTGAGGGAGCGACCAACTCCTTTCGTCGAAGTCTCCTTCTGCCCTCGCCAGACGCCGTCTGATACCCATTACTCCCCCTCCCTCCTTTCAACCAACTCCGACAGGGGCGGGGAGGGAATCTGAGGGACGGAAAGTCTGGCACTCATCCAGCAAGTCTACGTCTGAATTTGATAAGGTTTACCCTTTCCCCCCATCTGTCTTTTTTCTCCCCACTATGTGATAGATGATGATTTATGTATTTCTGTCATTATTAATTGGAGTTATTTTTCTATTACAGCAAGCAGGCTATATTCGATGGGAAGAAGGCCATAAGGGGAGGCATTCCTTTTGTATTTCGTAAGTATATGTTTTATCATTATTTTAAATATTCTTTAGTTTGGTGCACTGCGTAGAAAATCGAGCGTGGCCGACCTGCACTCGAATCCCGGTATGGCATACTGCATCGTTACTCTGCCAACTATTTATAGTCAGTTTTCATACCGGTTTTCGTTTTTTTTCCCGCTGTTTCAATTTTTATATAATTTATATAGATCATAATTTGCATTCGTCGTTACAATTTTCATTTTGTTCTTTTAATGGAATGCGCTAATATTTGATATTGCTCTTGTTATTTGTATTCAATTACTGTCTGAATTTTTCCGGCCTTCTCCCCTCATAAAGCGGCTTCGGGGCTCACCCAGCCTCAAATCAATGGGTACCTGGGGCCGACCTTTGAGGTGGGGTTTACGGCGGCCGGAGCGTGGTGCTGATCACACCACCTCCAAAATGGCTGAGATTGAGAATGTTTTGGGCCCTGCCCACATCCCCTTAATGTGCCTTCATGGCACAGCTCTAAATGCACGGAGAACTTTGCCTTTATTTTTGCAATTAATGGTTATAGTCAGCCCAGTGTGACAAACACAAAATACGTCCGTGATTACAATGATAACTATAGTTCCTACTGGTATTATAGTTCGGGTGCCAAATGCCTAAAAGTGGCATAACCTCGTTTTGAGGTATAAATAAAATGTTTTGACTGTTTTTGAAAGCTTATGTTATCTACATTTCAGATCAAATTAATGCCACTTTGTCAACCTGGAGCAATTTGAGTAATTCAAGATGGCGTCCAATATAGTGGACTTTCCAGTTAATGACCTATATCTCAGTAACCAATGGTCGTAAACAGAATTTTTTTCGTCTTGATCCACATTAGATGGACTATGAAAAAAGATTCTGTTTAGTTTTCCGCTAATGTCGGTAGTGTAACCATAATTTAAAAAATAATCCTTAAAATATGTAATTTTTCTAGTACTTTCGGAAGTTTTAGCCTTGTAACTTTTGAATGAATTAAATGACAGGAAATTGTTTTGAATAAAAGTGGTAGCCCAATTCATAACCTTTACAACAATATAAGACTTAATGCATTTGAATGAAATATACACTAAAATATGTCCCAAAATGGAGGATAGTGCCAAAATAGTGCATCTTTATCACAGGCCAGCGGCTAAGTCCCGAATCATTGACTTTTGATAAAAGCCAGAAACTTTGTAGGATTAATTGTTCTATCAATAAAGATATTTTCAATCGAATGGCCAATCGATATCTGCGCTCCGATGGCCGCCATCTTGAAAATAATCCACCATATTGGATATTATTTGATTTGATATATCTCAGGAACGGTGTCCCCTATCAATTTGAAAAATAAGATATAGAAGTTTTGCAGAAAAACTACAAACCATTTTATGAGAATAACTGCGAGTTGAAAGTCTTAGTAATTCTATTTTCTATTTTGTAAGATTACGAAGTGTTTGTTAGAAGTCTTTAGATGAACTGAATCCCTACTTTTTTAGATTTATAAATTTGCCTTAAAAAAACCTTTTAAGAGAAATACAATTTACAAACAAGTCAACTTAATTCCTGAAAAATACGAGTCATTGAAATTTATGCAGTATTGTATTATTTGAAAGAAGAGCACATCTTATTGTAATTCATGATACAAAACTAGTGAAAACTCTCCACCAAATTGTTTTGATATGAATTACTTTTTGGATCTTTTTCCTTCTATGATCAGGTCTTCATAGTCTTCACATTTAGGTAATGTACAGGGTGTCCACATGAAACATCCCAGATTTTAAATTACAATAGCGAGGAAACTCTTCGACATAGACCCTTGCTGTTTGTGGCATTATGTAAAGCAACTAATTTTTTTCACTTCTACTCGACTTCTTTCGTATCCCTAAAAATGTGTAGCCGATACCCAATCTTGACTCACGTGTGCACTAGCATGTCAGGGGTGATGGTTTTTGGCATTTTCAATCCTGCTGCGGAGATCCGAAGTCACATACAGTCTCCTAATATGTATGTGTGTTGGAACCCACAGTGTGACAAACAATTTTTTAAAGATGCCAGATACCTAGTACATGAGTTATATGCATGGAATGCATTGCCTGCAAATATCGCTAGTGTAAACAACCCATTAAATTTCAAAGGTAAAATAAAATATCTACTGTTAATGGAACAATGGCAGAGTCAGGGCACATACTGAAGGTATCAAGTCACTCACTATAAGGAATTGTATTATTATTACTATTGTCTTTTGTATTTCTAGTTACTTTTTTGTATCCAACTAATTCCTTTGTATTTTTTCTTTCTTCGTTTTTTTTTTTTTTTACCTTACTGCTCCATAAGTTTATATCATCTCGTATGTATTATCATATTGACAAGGGTTAGGTGGCAGAGCAGCCCTTGGCTGAACCTCGCCCGCTGAATGAAGACAATTTATTATTATTATCTGAAATTTTATTTTGACCAGTGATTTCACGTATATATTTTTTGTAAAACATCTTAAATTTATACTTGTTAGAATATCTTCCTATTGACTGGAAATTGGGTGCTTGCAGACAAAGCCTACTGTCAGAACAACTGAACCTCCACACTATTTCAGTCTCATATTTTCAACTAGAGGTGGATTCAAGTTCTATTTTTTTTATTTTTGCCATAACTTTGTATTAGTAATATTTTTGCATGTATAACAAGTGCAGCATGCTTAATTTTTATATTAAGGCTCAGCTGGACCTTTGGCTGACACAAGGACAATTATTTTCGAATTTTCCTCCCCTTTTGAAAAACTGCTATGACATTCCAAAATCTGAAAAATTACATCTGCTTAGAATTCCTTCCAGAGCAGTCATGTGATTCTTCATGTGTTTTGCTTTCGCTGTTGTGTAGATATTATCAGCAGTTTAATAGACTTACGTAATCCCAAAACTATTGAGAATATCTAGGCAACAGAGAAATCAAACCGCATGAAAATTCACATGAATGGTCTAGAACAGTGATTTCCAGGGTGCCGCAGCTGGCTTACAGAGACACCACGAAATGTTCAAATATTTTCACTGAAATGATACTTACTTGTTAGTCTATATATGGTTTTAGAATTATAAATTCAATCAATGGTATGATTGTTCCAAATATGTGCTTATTTAGTAGTTTTTACATGTAACATGATTCTGAATTTGAAATATGTGTATTTCTTAACTTAAGGCAAGCAACCTAACCAACCACACCAACTGAGCATTGCAAGTGTTTGAAAGGCCTACATTCTGACTTGGGCTCGCAGAGAAATCTTGAAACACTGAGGGTGCCATGAAACGAAAGTTTGGGAACTCCTGGTCTAGAAGCAGATGTAATTTTTCTGATTTTGGAATATAGTGGTTTTCAAAAGGAGAGGGAAATTAGGAAAAAAGCTGCCCTCACATCGGCCAAAGGTCCAGCCAAGCCTTAAGGTGTATATAATATTGATCAGTGATATTATTTCTTACATGATTGCGATTGCATATTACTGCGTATGTAATCACGAAGCTTCATATTTTCAAACAAGTATGCTTGCATCTGTACTATTTTGGATGGCTGGTATTAAATAATAATGTGTCATGTTAATTGAAATTCAGTGTTGACACTTCTTTATAATTAAACAACAGTTTTTAGTCTGGAGAAATGGCATTTATGTTTTTGTAATACTTACTTTTGGTAGAATTATCATTTACCAATTGGTTTGTTCTTTATATATTTCAGCCCAGTTTGGTCAATGGAGTTTTGGTCCTCAGCATGGCTTTGCTCGCATTATACGCTGGAACCTGGAGAAGCCTCCAGAGAGGCTTCCAAGTGGAGATGTGGAGGCCATTTTCTCTCTCATGGATAATGAGTTCACACGCTCCATGTGGAACTACCCGTAGGTTTTATTTTAAAACATTTGATTCATGTTGCTAAGTATTTTTACAAAGGAAGATTATTTCAACTTTCTAAGCACATTCAAAAAGAAATAAGTTGCAGGTGTAACTTCGTACCTACTTTCAAGTTCCTTGAGAATATATTTAGAATTTTTTTTGGTTCTGCAATAGTATGTGTTTGAAATATTTATTTATTATTTATACTCTAAGATAAACCCCCATTCGTTTCTCTATGGTAATGTGAATTAAAACTGTAAAAACTTTATGGTGATTTGTAGTATCCAAGTTGATGAATGGAACTGATATTGTTTTATATTTTGTTCACATTTATTTTCATCCCGAACTTCACACAGTGACCATTTAAGTCTTCTAACTTACTGCTCTCTGTCCTTTTGTCTTCTAACAAGGTTGTGCCATCTGCAAGTATTTTACATTGTATTCTTCTTCCTCCTATTATTACCTTCCCTCATTCTGGAAACAGTTTTGATTTTTCATCATCTACCATCTGTATTGTTTTCCATTTCTTTTTTACAAAGTCCACACTGTTTGCTTCATGAATAAGTACAGTCTGATGCTTCCATTGGAATGAAAAGTACTTTACAGTGACGAGGCTAATGTTTATGTTCATGGGGAAGTTAGTAAATAGAATATGCAGTACTTGTCATCTGATAACTCACACTGGACAGATCCTAGTCATTTGGTTGGTGCTGGTAGCTGAATGGAGTGTGTGGAACACGTTTGGTTGGTCCATTTTTAATCAGCTGAACCTTAAATGCTGAGGGCTACTTGGATTTGTTAAGTGAACAGGTTTCTTCATCCTTGCTTAGGGAATACCGTACTTTTTCCAGAGTTTTTCAACAGGACGGAGTGCCACCACACATGGGAACATTGTGAGATAGTTTCTGTCCAAAGAGGGTTATCAGATGACAAGTGTCGCATATTCTGCTTATGAACTTCCCCATGAACATAAATATTAGTCTCGTCACTGTGAAGGTTTTTTCTCCAATGGAAGCATCACACTGTACTTGTTCGAGACAACCATTCATAATCCTCCACTCTTCGGGGATGTATCTGATTAAAATTATGTGCAATGGTACTTGAACTTCTCACCCTAGACATCAGTATGATCTCAATGTGTTACTGATGCGTTGGAGGCATTTTGATGCTTTTTTTCTGACACCTCAAAAAGGAAGAAATGGGTACAAGCATTCATTCATAATTTTTTACTGGTTAGAGTTGTGTCAAAAAAAAAAAAAAAAAAACCTTCACCACTAAATTTCTCATGAAAGCCTGATTTGATATATCACCCCTTCCCATTTAAAATTTTTGAGTTGAATTCAATATGGTGGACCTCGGCTTGCCACACCCAACTGTGGTTCCTCCTGGACCTAACTTGTTTCTATCATGACCAATTGTACCTTTTCATTTTATAGTGTTTTGGGACTTTTAACTCAACCCTGTACATTTATTTGTGTGTCAAGTAGTTAATTTTAACCATGTGCTGTGAAGTTAAACATATCATTTTCTGTCTTTTTATACATTTCCCCCCCTCTCTCTCTTGTGGCCCTCTATTACTAGGTTAACATGATTGATTGAGTTTGTTTTTATGCCCACTTTAAGCACAAAAAGGCTAATCAGGACTGGACCTACAGTTTGAAGTAGGATCCAAAGTACTATGTGTGCTTACACTGAGTTGGGACCTCTTGATTGCAAGACCACTATGCCGTCAAGGAAGCCCGGATGCAATAGTAGTTGAATTTTCATTCTTTTCACTGCTGATGACTAACAACTTTCTTCTCTTTCAGTTTTCGTCTCACATACCGTTTGATCTTGAGAGAAAAAGAGTTGCATTTCAACATTGGAATTTATAATCCAAGCAAGGATCTAACTTTCAGTTTCAACTTGCTTCTGCACACATATTTCAAAGTGCCGGATGTTCGACGTTGTCAGATTACTGGTCTTCATGGTTGTGCATTTGTTGATAAGGTATTTTCTGTTTTTTATATTGTATATACATTTTGCAAATTGCTGTGCATACTACTTTAGTCTTGCATATTTATATTATAGCCTTTGTTGAAAGTGTATTGTATATTAACATTTTTTTTTGTTGGCTAACATGTTTTCATGTTTTAAAATTTAGAAATTGAAGACTTCAATTGTTTTTAATTGCAGCAGAGTTCCCTTGTACCTCGATATCTTATAAAACTTGAAACAGTTGGAGAAATCAACCTACAAGTGAAAAAGTCATGGAATAAAGTCAGAAAATTTGTAAAGTAACCAAAAAACATTTAAAAAGAAAGAAATGTTTTTATTTTTACACTTGCCAAGTATTTGAGAGTGTACCGTGGCACTTTCATACTATGAAAGTAGTTCTGTACAGTAGGAGATTTTTTTTTGTTCAAGGACATCTTAACCCCCACCCCCTTATGTTTACCACTGATAATAACCTTCAAATGTTGTGTGCTAACTAGCCACTGTGCTTGTTGATGGTTTTGTAAATTTACCTATTACAGACTCGAGATGGAGCCATGTTCCAGGAGGGTCGAGATGTAGTTACTATATCAGAATGGACTGATCGTATTTACCAAAATACTCCACAGGAACACATAATTACCAATGTAGTATCGGGCAGAAAAATGAGGATACAGAAGTACAACTTCCCAGATACAGGTAAGTAATAGTTTATTGCATGTAGGGATAAGTTCGGAACGTCACTAATATCCTTGTCTTGAATTTATTACCGATGAGTATGGCTGAGTACAAAACCAATGTTCTACAGAGCTTGAAACCCTAGTAAAACTGTTACAGGAAGAGACTCAAACAGCAGTACAAGACTTCGTAGTTGGAAATAGATAAATAGATAAATAAAACAACTTATTACACTTAAGGCTAGACTGGACTTTTGGCAGCCGAAAGGGCATTTTTCTCTCCATTCGAAAAACCGCTGCGATATTCCAAAATATGAAAAATTACATACGCTTAGAATTCCTTCTAGAACATTGACGTGAATTTTCGTGTAATTTGCTTTCGCTGTTATCTAGATATTATCAATAGTTTAATAGACTTACGTAAATGCAAAACTATTGAGAATGTCTACATAACAGCGAAATCAAATTACACGAAAATTCACGTCAATGTTCTAGAAGGAATTCTAAGCGTATGTAATTTTTCATATTTTGGAATATCACAGCGATTTTCGAATGAAGAGGAAAATTTGAAAGAAAATCACCCTTATGGCTGCGAAAGATACAGTCCAGCCTTCACTGGCATTCCAACCACTCTGACACTTCTTACAACCAACTGAACAAAGTGTCAGTCACACCTTACAGGCTTCTACATAACCAACCAATCCCTTATACAGTATTCACTTTCCTTCCTTATTGGAAACCCCTTTCAAATTCAGTATTCCTTACACTTTTTTCCTGCTCTTTTATACAACATGGTTATACATTAAAGGTTCCTTGTGACTTCAGTTGAAAAAGGATTTTCATGCAGTAAAATTATAATTTTACTCTCCTTCAAATATTATTATAATTAATTTTTTTTTAACAAATTTTGCGTGAGTCGATCTCTCTGAGACTACCTGTTGGTAGCAGATAGGTACCATGAAAGAATAACATATGCATGTCTCAAATGGAACAAGAAGTACAAAACCCAAGTCTCCCATGGGGCAGTTGAGACACCCTACTGATTAGACTACCTCAGATTTGTGAATGAATGAATGAATGAATGAATGAATGAATGAATGAATGAATGAATATACATTTAAAATAAACCGTCAAAATTATACAAAAGTACCTCCCTGGTGAAGAGACAAGAGGTTCATATCCCACTTTAAGCTATAAGTCCAGTCCTGATTTGCCTTTCTGTGCATAAAGTGGACTTAAAACCACAACTCAAACTGAAATTATACGAAAAACACTGTACCCATTTTGCCTGTTTCATGTAGTTGCAAGCTGTGAATTTCATTTTCTGACGTGTCTAGGATATAGAGGTTGTATCACTCGCACACCACAGACAATGAAAGCAGAAGGTCTTCAAGTTGATAGCTTCTAAGTGAAACAGGCATCACAAACAGGGCCTTTCGTGTTTGTACTATGTTTTCTGCACAACATCATGAAACTGTTATATGGTTTAATCTGTTACAAATTCAACATGTTAAGGCAATGAGTTGCTCGGAAATGAGTATACAAGTTTTGAAAAAATGTAAGTTAAAAAGCAAAGTGTAACCTCCTCTTTGCATGTTACATCATCCTCACCCAGCTCTTAACCCACGTAAACCTTATGTCCTTATGAAGGAGGTTATGTTGCTAAAAAGAGAAACAACAGAGTTTCATGATTTTGGTACTTTCCAGTTGTTTGGAACCCTTGGGTGGAAAAAGCCAAAGAAATAGCAGACTTTGGTGACGACGAGTACCCCAACATGGTTTGCGTTGAGTCAGGCCACGTTTCCAGTCCAGTAGTTCTCCTTCCTGGCACTGCTTTCGAGGCAAGTCAGATCCTGCAGGTTATGTGAGCGGAGGGGACACGGCTAAGCTCAAGGGGAATGATAGGAGTTGGGAGGGTGAATCAAGAACCAAGGAACGAAGCTGGATTTCTGCCTATGTTACAAGAAGGCACCAGGTGGCCGCTGGCAAATCCTGCAGGATACGGATGGCTGACTCTAAATAATATGTACAGTGAGATGTTTGAAGCTTCTCGGATTCTGTTCGAACGTGGACAGGTAAGTGTTAATCTGCAGGCAAAGAACAGCTCGGAGACAAGTTCCCAGTGTTCGTCGCCTTGCAGTCAGCAGTCATCCTGCAGTATTTGTTCACTTCATCTGTAATGTAGGTTTTATTGCTGTTGTCAATGATTGCCAGAAGAAAAATATGTTGTTTTTAAAAATCATATTTGTTGAGATTATGCTCATTGACCATAGGGGACTTAGCATTTGTAAGTAAAAGTGCAGTTGTGTAAGTTTGTTCTTCCATAAGTCCAAATAGATATAAGTTGGAGATACTTAGGTGTCGTTTCTTTTCAAGAGCGATTCTTAGTGTTGTTTCGATGATGTAGTTTATTTAGTGTCATTCTCCTCTGGCAGTTTTTGGGTCGCATAACGTGCAGTTCTGGTCATGGTAAGAAGTAGTGATGGTGTTGAGTTTAGCCAGAAGTTTAAATTGAAGTACATGTGACAATTATAAACAAAGGGATATATGATGACTGAGCACAATTTTATTATGTGTGTGAACTTATGAACAGTATTTACATTTCTTTCATCTGATTATAGTAGTTCATAACTAGCACTGGTTGACTTTTCACAATACTTAATACTATAACTATTGGCTTTTATATTTTTTACATTACTAGTCACTGTGCAGGCATTAACTTTTGTCACTGTCGAATTTTTGGTTGAATTTAGTAGACGTGAAAAAAAATACATATATAAATATAGAACACAAACACATCTAAAAATAGGATTGTATTCAATATTTCATGCACAGTGTCATAGAAAAAATAGTATTTGCTAGCATCCTGTGTATGTATTTGTTGGCTAGGACATTTTTTTACAATGATTAGATGCTTGTCTTTATGGCATGCTCTGTTGCTTGTACTGACCCATAGATAGTAGAAAATATATTTGCTGTAAAGGTGAATTTTTAGTAGGATTGAGAAACATGTAAATACTAATGGCTCTCTATGTATTCAGTGGTCATTTTCCAAACTATGTATCATTCCTGAAGTGGTGCTGTTTTTGCACACCAACAATTTACTTGTTATTCTTATGTGTGGCATGATCATAGTACATGGCTGTAATAGAACATTTTTTATGATAATTAGAGAAATAGTGATAAAAAAGCATCAGTGTAAGTGTTATAAGGTTGATAAAACATTTGTGCTAATATAAATTACAGTTCTTAATATGTTCCTTTTTCAAAAGTACTGCTCATCTGAGTTTAATCATGGTGTTATTTCTGGTTTTAAAAGATGTACATCCCAGAATTATGTCATATTGTACATACATGTATGTCATCTTTAACTTGGTATTGTGATAGTTTAGGCCTTTAGGAACTTACTTGTTGAATGTTGCATATTAAGGAGCATCCTTACATTTATATTAGTAGTTTTTGTGCCTAGTGCTGTCTCCTGTAGGTGAAATTACATCAGTATAATTTTGTCGTATATTGTGTACTGTTTTGTGAATGGTATAGCAAGTGGATATTAATGTGTTAATGCAAAAATGTATTTTGTGAATTGAATCTTACAGTAAGGATCTTACAAAGTGGCTTCATAAATTTTCCTTTCCTTCTGCTTTTGTGAGGATGCTACATTTCAGTTTGCATATTTCTAACTCCTGTGGCATTTTATATTTGAATTTGGTGTTATAATCTACACTTAAGCCATAATGTCCAACCAACAGAATCTCTGGGTAGCCACTTTCTCCAGAGAGTACTACTAGTGGGTCAAGATAGTGTAATTTTGACCAAGAAAGAAATTTGCATTACACTTTCCTATGAGACACCTCATCTGATATATAAGATAATGTTAATTTGTATATTATTTCAGCTATCTAACAGTAGCAATGAAGTGATTTGAACAAATATAATCTTAGAACTATAAAATTTCTGTCTATGCATACCAGAAATTTTATCCTTGGATAAATGCGTAAGTCATAATTTTAATGATATTCATATATGGTTTAAATTATGCATTATTAGAAAACAAATATCTGATGAAATTTCCTCATATACTGTGTGAATATGGTTCTCCTGGTAATGTTATTCCTTTTGTCATCATCATTGCATCTGAAAGTATATTTTTTATGTATTCCATCCAAATTTAAAAAGAACAGTGGAGCAATTCTCTTTTTGCATCAAAATTTGATCCCCAAAGAGTTCACTTTTCTTTGCATTTACTGAATTTTTAGCATTGCTAAGCATTTACATTTTGTACAGGTGTATCCAGTTTATATATTTGAAGAGACAGCTGTTATAACTAACTTTGTTTGATTGGTGTTTTTTCTAGTTGAAATTCTGCTACATCTAAGGAAACCTTCTCCGACTACATTTTGTTTTGTAGTCCCTAATTGTAATTACATATATTTTCTAAATGTTGCTTCTCACATGTCATGCATGTAAGACATGCATGAAGAGTTAACATATTTTTTATAAACTTTTAATGATTTCTGTTGTATGTTTTAAAAAGTAGTTACTCTTTGATAAAGTTCAGTCTCCTGATATATTTTCTTTTTTTTTGTGAGATGTAGTTTACCAAGATTTATAAATATATATATATATAGAAATATATAATTATATATATAGGTATATAGTATTATTAAATGTAAATGTATTTGTGTGAACAAAGTCTTCGTTTCACATGAGATGTTAAATAGATGAAAGTATTCATGATGCTAATTACATGAGTGGCCTACTTTTTTGGACTGTGTATGCAAAGGACTTTTTGACAATAGCATGTACCCATGTAGTTACCTAGTGTTATGTACATTCTGGTGAAAAATTTGCTGCTGCCAAAATCTTAGTAATTATAAGGAAAAATATATTAGCATGTATGTCAAGGTGCTGATTCAAGTTCAGCATGCTCCTGTCAGAATTGGGAAATGCAAAAATCAAGTATTTCTAAACTAACAACCATTAACACAAGAACCTAATGTATGCCTGATGAAGTATAATTCAGTTACTTGTGGGGCAGGCATAGTAAAATTGTTAAATTTTGGCCCTCCAAATATAGGGGCTTTATTGAAGGTAGAATCTTTTCAGTGCCACTTCATACAAAAGTTGACTATACCATTTTAAATGTTTTTCTGTTATTTTCAGTAATGTACATTTTGCTCAATTTACTAGGCCTCCAGTATGTCTCTTCATTACAGTGTAATAGTGATATGTTCTTCAGCATGTAGCGTTTGATCACTTTTACTGACATAGAAACTGTAGCTTTTTCTCTATTCTGTTATTATTTTTTGTGTTGTCTTAACCGATGTTCCTTTAATTCTCCTGAAAATGACCCAGTAGTTTGGTTGGAAATGATTTGTAACACTGTTACTATTGGATTGTATGAAATAAAATTACTGTTTAAATTTTTAAGCTATTTGTGTTTGTATTGTGGAAGTTTATTTTGAGTACATAGAAAAAAATGAATTGCATTATGCCAATTATTGTAACTATTTCCTTTATTATTTTTTTTGTTTGTTTGCTTCTTTATAACCATCTAGAAGGACCACAACGTGACCAGATACTTTATATAGAAATGAATAACACAAAATTCTTTGTATTGCTTCAACTTGAATTCCTTCTGTATTGATAAAAGTCTTGAAGTGTTATTGTATAATATTGTAGGAATGGGACCAATTAGACAGTGTCCATTAGCAAGTAACGGCTTACAAGTTTATGGTAAAATTACCAATAATTGTACTGATATGAAATAAAACTCAAAGCACAACAGACCTGTGAGGTCTAAACCTAACCAGGCAGCTTTTCTTTGGGTGATATGTGGTCTTATTGCTGTTATAGGGTGTGGGATCCTTATGAACGTAAAAGTAAAATCATGTACTTCATACTTTTACAAATTACATTTCTACATGCAGTTTCTTCTCCATGACAGAACTAATTGATTCTGTACTACTATTATGGTTGAAAATATTCAGAATCTGAACTAAATAGAATTTCTATTTTATTTTTGGATCAGTAAATCCTTGAGTGATAAAATCTCTATGTTTTGTATATTATTGCAGTAAATTCTGGTCTCAGAAACCAGAAAACAGCGGGAACGCATAACCCAATGAAAAGCTGCTTGGCAGGCTTTGGCTCTCAAAGGGCTCTCGCTCCACAGAGTTTAGTTTAGTGTCAGCAAATTGATTTAGTAGTTTAAAAAAATCCTGTTGGTTTACTTCTCTAATATTCCATAATCCCTCCAGATAATATTGTTGAGATTCATACAACATTACAAAAAGAGTACTTTTAATAACTCTAGAGAAACTTGTTTTTCTTTGTGTGGGGAAGAAAATAAATGGCACCTGCAGTTGACATTCATTGTCAAATGGTGTTTTAATTACATTATAAACTAATTTCAAAATGCTTAGAATGAATGTAAGGAAGAGAAGAGGAAAATAATGAGAGTGCAAGTACACTATTTTATTGCATAGTACATTTTTTTAGCACTTTGCATTGGTCAGTATTAATACAATCGTGTAACATTAACATTAACAGTGGCAGTAATATACTTGCAAAATTAAAATATACACATTAAAATTGCAAAGTGAGGCAGAATGAATTACTGTTTCATTCAGGATATACTGTACAATTTTCTCACAATCATGTAACATTCTACTAAATTTGAAATGCAGGGTTCTATTTCAAATATCAGCATTATTCTCCCCCCTCCCATAATAACAGTGGTTACTTGTGGTACATTGTTAGAAACTTTTACATTTGATATTATCTTTCTTCTTTTATCCTCATATATATTTATAAACATAAAGAGAGCATGTGTAAAGATATTTCCAACTTTTATGTTTGTGTTCTGGTTGCAGTAGTAAGTGCTAGTAAAGTTTTCATCATATATCATAAATGAGGTTGGTATAGAAAATCTTCATTCCAGTGAAGAGGTATTCCAATTTAAGACAAAATGTAACCTTAATTTTATATTTTTCCAGAACTTGTTGCTAGTGGGGAAAAAACAAAAAATTAAAATTTGGGAAAGAATCCTACCGTTCCGTGAACTGGAACTGGGAAACATAAGTATATTGTGTGGGGGTATTTTTGTACAGTTGGATTTCCATATATAAAGATTCCACATGCTATACCATGCTTTTGTTAGTGTTAACTCTGTTACTGTGTAATTGCTTTGTTGTTATTTGCCCTGTTTGTGCAGAGGCTTCCAATATATATATAAAATGTCAATGTATATGAAGTAGTGCTTCCATTTGATATATATTGCATAGAGACAAGTTAGAAACGAAGAAGAATAATCTGTTAAATTGTGTGTTGAACACTTTCTCATTGGAGAGGTATGTCTTTTGCATCAAATACATTTCGACACAGTCCAGTGTGCAACACTGCCTTACACAGTATACGATGAGAGGCAAAGATGCTTCAATAAAAAAATCAATGTTTTGCAAGTACGTGGAGTCTCCTGCTGTGATCAGGTTTATTCACAATTTTCATAAACAGGCGTTGAACTCTCAAATCTATTAAGATTATTGTTTTCCTTTGCATAATACATTGTTAAAAAAAATTCAACTTTAGTAATTGAGTGTCCTTTGTCCTGGTCTTCATATTGATAATTTGCTTGGCTAGAATGCAAAACTTTTATGCATTTTAAGGATTTTTCTTTCTAATTGACTACTCCATGCTGTTTCATTGTGTGAAGAGAAAATGATGAAGACAAAGGCCATCTGCTTTAAAGCAACTGAATATAGTATGTGCTCATGAACATTATTTCTAGCACCAAACTAACTGCTTGTTGAGGAAGTGTGTTATCTTTTGTTGTATAGTGAAATGTTCACAGTTTTATCCAACACAACGGAGTCAATTTGCGACTATAAGATCATTAACCTCTCCCACCAGCATTTTCTTTGAGATTTAAATCATTGCTTCCAAGGATTGTATCACAGTTAAGTGAAACTTCTGTACATCATTACAGGTATTTTCACATTATAGTTATAGCACTCACCATTTGACCCAATGCCACATTCTGAAACATGTTCTCCAAGAATTATTAATGCAAATGAGTGTTATTTTCCCTTTTCAAATATTACATTTTACTTTGATTGATTTCTATTGTACACTAAATAAGAAATTGCTCACATCAGATGCATCAAAAGTGCATCTTTTATAGAAAACTGACGATTTGTGTTTACATTTGCCAAGTACCATTGTTTCAAGTCTCTTACCCTCAAGAATATCACTGTTCAAATTGAATTGTACTTCTGTTTGTTCAATGCATTCCTGACAGAAGCCCAGACATACACATTGACATATTTTAGTGATTTTTCAAAATATGACTGAAAACCATATTCATGCTATATTTTTCTCTTTTGGGGAGTGTGATTGCCTAGTGGATGTATAATTCCATAGGAACATTACGGTAGCATTTTCTGTTTTTGGAACACAACGAAGCTTCTTTTCCATAGCCTGTATGATGTTAGGGACCAAGCATCCAGTGTAATATTGAATGTTAATTTGGTACTGGTTTTAGCAGTTGTGTCTGTGGTTTCCGTACTTTTTATTAGCGAAGTTTGAAATTATTTTGTTCATTAAGAGCAATTTATGTATTTATAAAATAATATGAGCATTATATACATAAATTGTATAAATGCAGACAATATGTATTTTATTTCAGTACTATTCTGTTTTTGATGCCTTCTGTAATTCTTGTGTAGGTGTGCAACACAAAACAAAGGTCTGCTACGTGTGTCAGTATGCACAAGGTTCCAAGATTTTCTACTTACATAGGACTTTATTTTAACTTCCCTGCAGTGTCAGTATCTCATTTTTAGGGTTCTTGACTTCATACCCTTTGTGCACCTACCATAGAATTATGTTACAGCTCATTGTAAAATATATTTACAATATATTAATGTAAAAATACAGTATTAAAATTAAATGATTCCTTGCCAGATTGTAGGTAATAGATTTTGTAATGTTTACTAATGTGAATTTCACAGCATGTTTTAATGTTAAAAGTTTGGCTGCTCTAAAATTTTAAAATAATAATTGAAAGGCATTGTGATGTTAACTATTAATTGCTGAAGTTTGCATTTATAAGCAGTAGCCTTAACTTTGAGGCTATTGTAGGGATGGATGAAAAATAATGTGTTTTTTATCTTCCTTTTTGGCATTACTCAATTAATGGTGGTTTTTCTGTGATGCTTTTGGTATTTCTGTATGTAGTGTAAACATCTGTAGACAGCAAGGCCACCCGCAGGATTTTTTTCTCGGGACAGCCGTGCTTAAAGTGGAGAAACGTGGAGTGATGCTTTTCTCCAGTTAAGATAATTCTCATAAAGCATCCCCAGCACTAAGATAATTACATAGGCACTTAAATCTGCTGTCTTTCATGGCACCACTCATCCATATTTTCACGCTACAATTTCACCATTTGAATTACATGTTGTCTTTCTGGATGTCTCATGGGGGGACAAGTACCTCCTGGTCCCCTCTGCAGGCACCCTTGGTAGACAGGGTTAAAGCTGAAGTAAAACCTCCAGTTGTGTTGTATGCAGATATTTTGGGCTGTTAATGGATTTTTCTAGATTTTTTATGACATTTTATGTAACAGAAATATTGTGTACTAAATTTAGGGAGGGGGAAGGGCATAACACTTTTTCAAGAAGTTTGCAAGCCCAGAAAACCACCTTTAACTCGAGAGTGTTCAAGTGAAATAGTGTATTACATTTTCACATGTAACAACACTTTTTTTTTAGCACATTCTTGCCACTGCGTTGAGCAAAATATGACATTCAGGTTCATAAACAGTGAAATGTTGATATCTGTAAGCATATGTTGTATGTTTATAAAAATCTTATTAATGTGTGTATTATGTGTGGGCCATATGAAGTTGAGGACTTTTTGAAGAACCAAAACAATGAAGTAACAATTACTACTATTTGTCTGAATTAAGATATACGAAGAAGAGCAATAAAGAATGTATCTTTTCTTTCAATCTTTATGTACTTTTTTTTTAATGAATATTAGCAAAACGAACTTCGGTATGCCATAAAGTTGAAAAATAACTTGTGTTATTTCCTCCAAGAAAATGTAATTTTTGGAGTTAATAATAAAGTGAGGAAATTTTAATTCATATAGTTATTGCAGTTCCTAATTATTGCATTAATGCATCATAATTTTTTTTCATGTATTATTGAATGGAGAACTGTTTAATTGTAATGTCCCCCTCTAGTTGTAGCATGGACATTTGCAGGTTTATATTTGTCCAGATAACTAAGGAGTCTTTCATTATCAAATGCCTAGTTAGTGTTTGTAAATGTTCATCTTTGGAGTTAGTTTATTTATCTTTTGGCACCATCTTTGCATTTGCACATTGTTTTTCACAACCATGACAAGCATATTGTATATGGGAAAGGTGCAATAAAGATATGATGGGAAGAAATTTGTTATATTACCACCTTTCAATGATTTTCATGTTAACTAATTTTTTAAACAAAATGGATTTATTAATCTGAATATACTATACCTGGCAGTTCTTCTCATCTGAAGAAATAAGTAGCAAAAGAATGCAGCTCATAAGGTTAGCATAAACTATTTCCATTCAAACAGTTATTAGAAGAACTTAAAACAGTTTTCGCTACTTCAAATTTAAGTACTTATACAAGGGTCGTTTGTTGGAACTGCCTACTGTTTATATTTTGCATCAAACTTGAAGTATTTACGATAGCCCCATCTAATTCACTGCACTTTTGGAAACTAGGTGTAGTGCAGGTGTATCCCGGTGTCAGGCTGGTGCAAGGATATGACGTTCAACCAAGTAGACGAATAGTCCGAAATGCCTATCTGCTACTTTAAATGTTGATTTGATTAGTTAGCACTAGAGATGGATGTATCGGAAATTTGATATCACGATATATCGTCACAGACGATACGATATTTTTTCCCTATCATGATATCGGTGATGTATCATCACCACTATATAAATCACCAAATATTGTGACGATATACCAACACAATATATATCACCAAATATTGTGACGATATACCAACACAATATATATCACCAAATATTGTGACAATATATTGCCAACATGATTGCTAAATATCGTGATATATCAAGATATATATTGCACAACACCTAGTTCATCAGGGGCGTGATGCTGATCACATCACCCCCACTCACGACCGGATCAAGAAAGTGTGGGGCGTTACCCCCACACCCCCTATACGCCTTCATGGCGTGGTGCTAAGCACAGGGGAGCACTTTTTTACCTTTACCTAGTTCTTAGCATGCACCACATGACCATATACCACGTGCTACACTGCTCAAGAACATAGTGCAGACCCCAAATACACTACTTGAAGCAAAATCAACGAAGTAGACGAGTCTGTGTTGCACCGTGTAACCAACAAGATGCACGAGTGCAGAGAGTAGTCAGAAAGTGCAGCAAACTAGACTGGGCTAATGATATAAATTTACATGAATGTTGGTCAACATTATTTATTTTCATGCCAACCTTGTTGATTATGGACGATAAACCAGATGTGGCTATTGTGCAGTGCATTATGTTGTTTTCTTGTGAACAATGATTTGAAGCTTGCTTAAATTTTGTGGAAGATTTTATAGCACAGTTTCTGAATAAACACTGAAGAAAATGCGTGAATCTGTTTGTGACAACACTGGAAGAGGAGGCTCAGATGCCACAAGATTGAATGTAATTATACATCACATAGACAACATGACCTTGAGCAATAGGTGAGTTACTGTTTGCAAGGCGGGTTCAGGGACAACTAAATCATGCTCAAAAACAAGACACATCTAGCATAGAATGGAATGGAAGCCTAAAGCATAACTGTACATCACAACGAAATTCATGGACTTCAAACTTTGTAATACCACAATAGTTCTTTTGTTATTAACACATTGTTATACTGATGGCAAAAATACTGTAGCGTAAACTGAGATTACACTGAAAAGTTAATGTTCTTTACTGGCACAAATTTATCTCTAAAATTTAATCCTACTTGTTGACATGAATGACCCTCATAATAACTAGTAATTTGAATGGAAATAAGTTATATCGGGTGTCCCAGAAGTCTTTCCCTGATTACAAACTTTATTCATATCTGCTATATGCAATGTAAGAGATGTGAAAGTGGTGCCAAAATGTTGGAAAACTAACCAAGTTTATTTCTTGCAGGTTTCAGTATTAGTGGCTGTAGTGTAGCAGTGTCAGTGCCAAGGAATCTGGAATTAATGCTCTTGACATCGGGTGGCATCTTTCCATACAATGTTTCTTGGACTTGACAAGATTTGGGAATGAAGAAAAATCCCATTTGTTAAATACCAACTTATTGATGGCAGATATTCTAGACGAAAAAATTCTGTACATTTGAAAGTTCCTCTGCACTGTTATTGGTAACCGGGTCTTGTGATACCAGAGGACATGCTGAGCTTTTTCCTGATTTCCGGTTTTCTGGACACTGACACTGCTACACTACAACAGCCACATTACTCAAACCTGGAACAAGAAAACTTTGTTAGTTTTCCAACATTTTGGCACCACTTTCACATCTCTACCTTGCATATAGCGGATATGAATAAAGTTTGTAATCAGGGAAAGACTTCTGGGACACCCTGTATAATTATGCAATGCAAGTAGTGCATACATCCACTTTTATACATTTTTTTTCATGAAGTTGTGGGGAATTATGCAGTACGATTTCTCATGATTTGCTAAAGAACTGAAAAGATATGAGGCCTGGGTGAATACAGGGTTGTTCGCTTTATATC
This sequence comes from Lepisma saccharinum, assembly GCF_977018435.1. Classification (NCBI taxonomy): domain Eukaryota; kingdom Metazoa; phylum Arthropoda; class Insecta; order Zygentoma; family Lepismatidae; genus Lepisma; species Lepisma saccharinum. The sequence goes on along the minus strand of NC_139239.1, from coordinate 44,164,456 downwards.
CGACCATTTTTGATGGGTACTAACCTTAAGAGATACCACGCTGCCGCTACTGATCATGTTCTATTGGACCCCCAGCATTGTGGACTATCGCCCGGCATCGCAGTTTCCATTGCAGCAAGCTCCGGCGCAGGACAGGCATGGGAATTCTGTCCCACTCCTCCCTGAAAGGTTTCCATAGACCATCCAGGGTGCGCAGGCGGCGATGTTGTGAAGACGTCGTTTCAACAGTCCAAATGCGCAAAAATCCATTGGACTGGCATCTGGGCTTTTCACAGGAATGTCTTCAAACGGAATGACACGAATTCCTAATTCCTCTGCCATTTACTGATAAAAACGTAGTGATGTTCTGGCGGTATGACTCGAAGCCTTGCCCATATGGATCATCACCTGGTTCGCATCCATTCCATACAATTGTGGGATGTCTCTCCGATAGATAGGTGTCAGAATGGAGTCTTGGAAGTATCTGGCATTCACCTTCACGTTTTTGTCCACCTTGCGTATCATCAACTTACTCTCATATTCGAATCCCGTCACAACCATAAAGCCACGAGGGAAACTTTCCCTGCACTGACGAACAAAGTTGTTGCACCCCTTGCCGTCAATGTCACGGTATGCGATCGCCCGAATGTGACCACCAGCGGTGACAATTTGCTTGCAGTCCTTCTCCTGGTGGTTTCCGTGGATGAATGTTTCGGAAGGAGAACCTGTTGTGTGTAACGGGCCACAATAGCTTTCGCAGTAGTCACCCCGAGTGTTAACCCATTCTCCCGACACTTTCACAATGTGTACGTATGAAAACTTAGCAATACCTCCCAATACCTGTTGATTTTTGGCGTCATTTGATAACATTCACTACCAACACTCACGCACCTACAAGGTCAGACACAACACTGCTCCCGCCAGCAGACCCATAGTTCCAGCATAATACGCCAGGTGGCAGCACCAAATCGAAAATGGTCGGATATAACAGTTAGACTGAAAAGTTCGTAGGCTAACATAGTAAAAAATATTTTTTTGACAAAATTCGATTTTATTATTCAATATAGTTGCCTTCGAGGGCGATACAACGATTATAGCGGTCATACAATTTTTCGATGCCATTTTTATAGTACGATTTCTCTTTAGCCTCAAAATAGGCCTCAGTTTCGGCGATTACCTCTTCATCAGTGCTAAATTTCTTTCCAGCGAGCATTCTTTTAAGGTCTGCAAACAGGAAAAAGTCACTGGGGGCCAGATCTGGAGAATATGGTGGATGGGGAAGCAATTTGTAGTCTAATTCATATAATTTTGCCATCGTTTTCATTGATTTGTGACACGGTGCATTGTCTTGATGAAACAGCACTTTTTTCTTCTTCAAATGGGGCAGTTTTTTCGTGATTTCATCCTTTAAACGCTCCAACAACGCTATGTAATAATCGCTGTTGATGGTCTGGCCCTTTTTGAGGTAATCGATGAATATAATACCATCCGCATCCCAGAATACTGATGCCATAACCTTGCCAGCCGACTGTTGCGTCTTTCCACGCTTTGGATTCGGTTCATCACGTGCAGTCCACTCGGCTGACTGTCGATTGGACTCTGGAGTGTAGTTATGGAGCCATGTTTCATCCATTGTAATATATCGAAGGAAAAATTAGTGTTTATTACGGTTGAATATCGCTAAACATTGCTCCGAATCATCAAAACGTTGTTGCTTTTGATCGATTGTGAGCACACGCGGCACCCATTTTGCACACAGCTTTCGCATGTTCAAATATTCATGCACAATATGTCCAACACGTTCCTTTGATATTTTTAAAGTCTCAGCTATCTCGATCAACTTCACTTTACGATCATTTAAAATTATTTTGTGGACTTTTTTGATGTTTTCGTCGGTAACAGCCTCTTTGGGGTGTCCACTGCGTGCATCGTCTTCGGTGCTCATTTCGCCTCGTTTAAATTTAGCAAACCACTTCTCAACGGTTGATTTTCCTGGTGCAGAGTCCGAATAATGTTTTACAAGCCAAGCCTTGGCTTCAACAGAATTTTGTTTCGCCAAAAAGCAATGCTTTATTAACACACGAGATTCTTTTTTATCCATTTTTTCACAATAACAAAAGCTGCTTCACTCACAATGCTATATCTCACGAACTAATTATCCGGCAGCTGTGAAATTTATACACGTATCTTTTGAAGGTTAGTACTAAGTAAAAATCACATGGATTTAATTCTAGTAACGCCATCTATGAGTCAGCCTACGAACTTTTCAGCCCAACTGTTAAAGCGAACAACCTTGGCTCAGAGCTCAGCATCAAAGAACAGTGTGTCTAGGTTGTTAGTACTAGGTGATATGTGTTGCTCTCTGACGTACCCCATTGTTTTGTTGAGTATAGTATGGTGGTATGTAGATGGATGAGTGAGTAGAAGGTTCACTTAAGCATGGAACAGTGCATCATAATTAATTTTCTTACTAAGGAAGATTTCAGCCACTGGAAACCTGTACTAGTGAATATATTGTCAATGTCAATCTGTACCAGGTGGTCACGATGAAAATAAGGGCCAAAATTTAAAACACAATACATAGCCTTTAAAAAAGCATTTCTACTTGCCTATTATCCTTTAGACCAGTTCTTTATGAAAAACCAGTATTAGGTGGTGTAGGTATAAACAAAAATTTTCCCAAACAGCACATTAAGCAGAAAGAGTACAAAGGAGGTGGGTGCACCACACCCAGTGAAAGAAAAATTTATCTAGGCATTGAGAAACATGCATTCTGGTCGAAAAAATGTAATTTTCAAATACGAGAGAATTGATGTGGGGAAAATTTTCACGATGCTTTTACTTAAGAAAGTAACTTGACTAAACTCCATGGTGCAACAGCCTTTTGAGGACCAAGGCCTGTCAAATGGCTTTTCATTTGGGGACGTGTGGTCAGCTCATAGACTCCCATCTGCTGTTTTCTGGCTTTTGAGACCAGAGCCTACTGCTACTTCTATTCCAGTAGCTCCTCAATTGTCCTCACAATTCTGGGTCAACATAAAATTTGGGGGCTCCTACCGGCAATCGAACCTGGGACTGTGCACCCCAAAGGCAAGTGTTAACCATTTGACTATGCAGCATCCCCTTAAATAAGGGACTGTCCCTTAAACATTAAGGATACCTGGCAACCTTGATGTGTACATATGGTGATTTGAATTCAAAGAGGTGGCAACCATAAAGGACAAGAACTTTGCATCAACTGGGTCGTTAACGAAAATCCAGGCATATATAACTACTCAACTTCGGCAAGTTCTGATGAAGACTACCATCAGAATTAATAGGAAAAGAGTAAACAGTTCAGTGTTTTTAATTTTTTTCAGGATAATGCTCATCCACTTGTGGCTGCCCTCGCCATATGTACGATCACAGAAAAGGAGAATTCACTGCCACTCCCCCCATTCAACTTTCTGTCAGACCACTAAGGGGGGGTTTTGGGAAGTGAGAAGTTCAAAAGTAATACAGAATGGGTGCGCATGCAGGAAAGGTACGTGATTTATTTAGTATTTATTCTCTGAACTGCCGGCACCAAGCATATTACCAACCACGAAAATTACGTTGAGATGCAACACCGTGGTTTTTTGGCGATCACACAGATGAAAACATGGTTGTCATGCCCTGCAGCAAATTACATCCTTACAATACTGTATAGTTTGAACTACCTTTATATTAATTTCTGTTACAATTATTTTCTTCATTTGTTGGTTTTATTTTTATTTTTTGTTGGTATCTATAATGGGTCACTACACTTCTGTAGAAAAGCAACTTAATGCAACAAGAAAATGGTTACACATCCGTTACAAACCTACAAATGGATTCTCCATGTGCCTGCGTAGGGAAGTGAAGAGCATTTACCCAGTAACCAACCACTTTTAGTTTGCACATTCGCTAAAACATGTGCTAATGTAACTGTAATGGCAGCAATCTCCCATCATATTGTGTCTTTGAGTGTTGCTTCTTGCTGGCTTGTTGTGTGCATGGCCCTTTAGTAAACCCTACAAAAAAATTTGATTTGGTGTTTTAAGTCCACTTTATGCACAGTAAGGCTAATCGGGACTGGACCTACAGTTTAAAGTGGGATCCGAACCACTTGTGCCTCTACCGGGTATCGAACCCTATAAAAAGGAATTAGGTCTGTTAGAAGTTGTTTTATGATCAGAATAAGAGTAGTGGAAAATATTGAAAAGAGAAACTGTACCCGTGAAAATGACAGATTAGTCCTAATCTGTAGCTAAGAAATCGCCTTCCTCCTAGTAAGGTGGATACGTAGAACATGCTTCGGTATCAAAATTCCATCTGGTGAGCAGTGGCAGCGATTAGGTTCCAAAATTAGGGGGGGCAAAGACAGTTTACTTTCCTTTGTAGATTAGGTTTAGTACAGTGCGGGGGCAACCGCCCTCCTCCCTAATCACCGCCACTGCTGGTGAGGGTACCTCATCAACTGAAGATGAGGATGAATGATAAGCTGAAATGGATGAAGGGACAAACATAACACGAGCCCCACAGAGGATTCTACTGGCCGTCAACCTAGAAGCCAGAGCCTTGCTATAGTGTGACCACAAACAAAAGAACCTACCCTCCACCAGTTCAACTCTGGCCATAAGGAAGGATGCTCCACTCTGCACCTCCCCTCCATGTGGGAGTAGGATGCACAGGAGTCCCAGATCTGCCACTGCACTAAGAGCATGGGAATGTGCAGTGATGCTAAATAGCACAGTTCAATTGGCCACTTGTCTATCTGAACATCTAGTGACACTGGGTGTGTTGAACAGCTATGTCTTCCCAATCCATGTGCTACCCCCAGCAGAATCTGTTACAGCAATGTTGCCACTACTTTCTTTCCAGTTCTTGTATATTCTACTTCAGGTAGTAGGAACTGAAGCAAAAGTTAATATATGAAAAAGCAGTATTTTTGAATGAATAGTTTTGGCTTGGCCCCCTTGCAATGCACAGATTCGCTTGAGATATCGGGCTTCCCCATCAGTGTATTGGTCACCTTGTAATGTAATGATCATTAATCAAGGGTTACCACATTTGATTCCAAGTGGCAGAGTGGTTTGGGTATCACTTTTAACTTATTTTAATTCCAAATAGCTTATATGAGCATAACTTGGGAATTAACCAACTATTGCTTGTGATGAATCAACATTGTCCAATTCAAAATAAAAACCTGTATTGCAGACATTTGCAAAACCTGTTATTTTGGAGACTTGAGAGTGCAATCTCACGTAGAATGCAAAATACTGAATCATTAGTGTTCTGTTTAATATGATGAACCTACATGTTGAGCCTGAAACCTGAAGTCAGATTTTTCAGAAATATTTCTTTATTTTTGAAATTACATGTACAACAAACAACTTTTGTTTTTGTTCATGACGTTTCAGCTTTCATCAGGTAAAATTATGAAAATATTACACAACTTGGGCATTGTGTCTTTCCTAACTAAGTGCGTAACTCTGAGGTTGGTTTAGTCGCTTGTTTAACAATTTTTTTTTGAGAACATATAGTCGGTCACAAAAAAATAGCACCACTGTTTGTGCTCTGCTATGAATTATGTTTTCTTCCAGAAACTGGATGATATAGAAAACAATTTATTTTGTTCTGAACCTGTGAACTGGACAAGAGCAAGGGTGGAGCCATGGTTGCATCAGGGTGCATAAATATCATGATTTTTATTAAATCACGATAAACATGTAATTTTTAAGAGTGGTGTTTTTTTGTGACTGACAGTATATCTGAAGATTAGCTATGAAAATGTCCATTTTAAGGTTGTATCCTTTTTATTAATTTGATATTTCAACACAAATATAAATGTAAGGTAAAGTTCCCCATGCATATAGCACACCATGCCATGAAGGCACATTTAGATGTGGGGGGTAGGACCACACACATTCTCAATCTCAGCTATTTTGGAGGTGATGTGATCAGCACCATGCTCCAGCCATTTTTACCCCCAAAGTCACTTTATGCAGGGACAAGGCTGGAAAAGTTCCAACTCACCCTGCGAATTGAACCTGGGTCTCCTGAATGGCAGTCTAGACACCCTAAACACGATGGTTCTAGAAATATAAATGTATCTGCTAAATGCAGAGAATGATTTTCACATACAAAGCATGCATGTGTTGAAAGAAAGAAATAAGTATAGCGTTTAATACTGTTGAAGAAGTTGCTAGAAAAGAACAGGGTCAGTTGTGTAAAAATTATTATGGCCTAATAGAAGCTAAAACTTAGCCAGTGAAAACAAAAAAATATACTTTTTTCATGAAGATTAGGCACGCAAAGGGGATGTACTACCAGTGGCGAAGCATGACATTTTTACATAGTCCTCGCAAAATTTGCCAAAAGTCAGGGTCGATCTTTTAATGGAAGGGGGGGGGGGCACAATATTTCTTTGCAATAAATGCCAATTCAATGTAAAAGCTCATACCACAGACCTTACGACTACAATAGACATAATTCTATACCATACGATGAGAATTATTAAATATGATTGAAACTGAAATGCAAACACCTCAATTGTTGCGTTTAAAAGGTAAGAACCTTTATGGTCTGCCTCCAATTGTTGTTTTGATAACGAAAAGCAGATTTCATATCGTTCAATATGTGCTCTTCCTCTTAACAAGTGGAAATAGCAGACATTCGCAGTGGCGTGCCCAGGATTAAAAAAAAAGGGGGGGTTACATGTACTTTTTAGTAGTCATTCCTCATTTTGCCATCTTTTCCTGCCTGTCACATTTTTTTTTAAGAATATTGAAGCAGGGATTATGACCCTCACCAACCCCCTCCTTGAGCATGCCACTGGACATGCTAAATAATCTTGGAAGGCTCCAGAGAAACCCTGCCGTGGCTGTAAACATGGGAATGGGGGTTAAAAAAAAAGTTCTTGTTATTGTCAAGGTCTGCATGTTCTGAAGTTTTCAGCTCATCTTGGTACCGGCAGAGACCAGAGGGATTCGTACCATTTCTGCGATGAGCTGAGGCTTCTAACACAATTTCCTTCAATAGGAAACTTGACATGAGGGTTCGGCGCAAGGGGTAGTACTGGACCCTCATTTCGATGTGCTAAGATTAGCGAATCTCTTACGTATTTCAAGCTGTTTCATGCTGTTGCTTGGCTTATTTCGCACAAATATGCGAATATTCTTACTTTTTTTTTTTTATTATACTTCTCTAAAATATTAAAATGCAATATGTTTATTATCTTGCTTGGTCATCGCCACAGCTCCCGATGCTGGAAGCTTTGCCTCTGTGTATTACATACAAATTTCAGCTGTATTTTTTGCTGAAATTTCTACGTATACTTGTTTTGTTTGTAAAATAAAGAAATATGAATTACAGCATTAGGAAGAGTAAGGTATAGGCTGGTGGCTTGAGAAGTTTGCTTTATATGTATGCTGATAAGTGATTACACATGTATGAAAACCATCATTGGATAGACCTCAAAGAAAAAACATTTTGAAGCATACTACTAATTGATGTCAAACTTAAAATGTAAAAGTAAATTGACACATTTATGGGATGTAATGTTTCTTTTAATTGCCGTAATTAGTTTCTTCACACTGCATATAATACTAAAAGCACATAATATAGAAAATGTGTTCAGGTGTTATATTGAAAGACAATGTACCTTATTAACAAACTTCCTATGAAATATCAATTCATTTATACAAACTTAAAACACAAAACAAATTAAAATTACCAGTACATCAAACTGCATATATCACATTTGATTGTATTCTAGACGAAATGTTACAATATCATGGAATAAACACTACAACAAATATATATTGAGTTATGTGCCTTTACAAACATTTCAAATTTGAAATAATCAGCTGAATTTCAGCAACAATGCAGATCCGAGTGTACACTTGAATAAAGTTCCCTGATGACCACTCCACATGTCACCGCCACCCTCTTGTCTGAAAATTATGAACTAGATGATGGTTTCTCCACAGCTTTTTTCTGCTTTTCACGCATAAGATCAGCATCTCTGAAATAAAAAGTGATGTTGAATCATTTTCTCCTGAGGGAAATTTCATTGGTTGAGCAATAGACACGTATCGCATGTCACTGAAGGAATTACCAAGTGAATGCAAGCAAGACACACGTTGTACCAGCAAATTGTCAGGTATGTGTTTCCTTATATCTATAGAGTTCCGTCCTCCATAATTGAATAACTGTAACCTGTTGTTCTCTAAGTAAATGCCTATTTTATTCCTGATAGGGTGATCCTTTGGACAGGTTTGTTATGTATACATCTAATCTGGCTGACCCAAGCATCATACAGTACTTTTTTATACATCTATTCTGGCTGACCCAAGCATCATACAGTACTTTTTTATACATCTATTCTGGCTGACCCAAGCATCATACAGTACTTTTTTCTCCACAAGTATGTATGTATTACCCATCAAATACCCACATTTTTTGGGGGAGAGGCAGACTGTTTCTACTCTGGAACTAATGTAGAATTTGTCATGGCTCATTGATGGACAACGAAATGTTCATAGGTTAAGGACACCTGTAAATATCTTACTCCGTTTTGACAGACATACGAGAAAACCTGAACATAGTTATGTTATGGTAGATATTACGACAAAGTTCCAGTGTTGCCTTTCCAGATTAAATTATGTGCAAGAACAACCACCACATTTAATATTCTCACAGTTTTCAAGTTTTTCTTATTTAAATGTTTTTACAAAACTCCGTGATTGTGTTTTAAAATTAACATTACTTGTTAGCACTATTCACTCAGTGTCTCATATTGTACACATACACAGTCCGACAATTAAGCAATGAGACAGTCGTTAATCAGATAAAAATTACGTCTTCATGTGGAATGGCTTAAAGATTGGATGTCACAACCTGTTGGATGGTCCTGTGTTCATCAAAACTGCGTAATTTCAGCATCATCTTCACTTTCGGGAACAGGAAATAATCACGAGGGATAAATCTCGGGAATAGAGACTATGATTCAACACTCTCACTTGTTTTTAGACTAGGAATACATAGACAACCACTGCTCTGTGGGACCGTGCATTATTGTGGAGCAGGAACCAACTGCCTGGTTCAGGATACTGAGGTCTGATACGGTCAGTTCTCTTCCATAATCATTCAGAGCACTACGACAGTAACAACCAATTACACTTTCACCCTCTGGAACAATTACATGATATCTTTGTTGTCGTTAAGAAACACAACATTGTCTTCACCCTTGACTTTGGAGTTGCATTTTCTTGCCTCTTGGTAAATTTAGTGACTTCTAGTCAACGATTTGTCGGTTCATACAAGAACCATAGTCAAAATGCTCTGTTTTGTCCTCCACAACACTAGAAATCAAGAAATGTTTATTCCTGCAAGCAGTTTTCAGAATGTCTTTCATGAAACTTGATGATCACTCGCTGCTCCATAGCTATTACGTGACGACACCCTTACACTTCCCTCACGACATGGTGGCATAATTCCCAGCATGACCATCGCAAGTTCATGAGGTGTTGCCAGGTTGTTGATTATGGACAGACCACACTACATCATGAACACATTACTTTACAGATAGACTGCACACGTCTGACAATATAAAATCAGTCTCATTACTTAATTGTTGGACTGTGCATAATGTATATCTAACTATAGCCTGAATAATTTCAAACCTCTTGGAACTACAGGCTATCTCAAAGTTTAATTCGGACTGGATTTACAGGAGAAGACTGGAATGCATCGGAACAAAAGGTGTGGGGTATATCATGGAAAGAATAATCAAGTAATCCCCCAAGATGATGATACCCACAGAGTGCACAATGGATGTGTTATTTTCTATGGTTCACACAATGGGAGGGGGGGGAAGGTAGGCAAATTATCCATCACCATTTTCATGCGGTGTGTATTACACAATGTGATGATAATTAATTGAAATAATGACGTCAATAAGCAGAGGGCAATGCCTGCTTCGTACCAACATAGTTTCATTTCTTAAAACAACACAGGTTGTAGAATATAAAAGTAATGAAAAAAGTGGTGTACAATTTTCCTACCATTATCTTTGAAATTGACTGTACATGGAGAAAGAAGAAATAATAAAAAAACAGAACTTTGAAAGGAACAAAAATATGTACTTCCAGCAGGAAATTGTTCTTGAAGATAAGCATCACTCTACCCGATATTTAAAAATACTGCATATAAGTTTTAGAACAAAAACAACTAAAATTTGATTTTACGAAAGAAGATTTACACAGAATATAAACACAGTCAAAAACGTTTTGCATCACCCGAGAAGTCATGAAAATAGCATCCGCAACATGCAGAAGCGGACAAGAAACGATGAAGCAGAGTTGATTGTGCGAAATAACGCGGTCGACATGCAATGCCGATCACCACAGATGACTACCGGAGTCGGCAAGCGCATGCGTGTGTACGAGTGTAGCACCACGGTAGACGGTGAATGTTAGTTAGGTGTTTCTTGCATCCAGTTAGCGAAGGTGAGCGAGTGCAGCTTTGTGCAAGGCATGCCTAGGCATACAATAGTGCAGTTTGATCGGGCCAGGATCATCACACTACTGCAAATTGGCATGTCACATAGGGCTGTTGGAGTGGCGTAAAGCGATGTCTGTAGGACCTGGAGGCGGTATACAGACACAGGAACAGTAGCAGATCGTCAACGGACAGGTCGTCCACGGGTCACAACACCAGGACGAGACCACTATGTACAACTCTCAGCTCGGCGACAGAATACCATGATGGCAAGGAACATCACTCATGCCCTCCAGGCAGCCTCTTGTGTGCGTGTGTCAAACCAAACTGTCCGTAACAGACTCCGAGAAAGTGGTTTACGTTCCAGAAGACCTCTCCGATGCCAGTACCTATTGCCACGACATCGGTGCGACCGTGTGCATTGGGCCCGTGCACATCGAAATTGGGGACCCGATCATTTGGGCTCATGTGCTCTTCACCAATGAATGTAGGCTCTGTCTAAGGCCAGATTCACAAAGAGGACATGTGTGGCGAGATTCTGGACTGCAGGAGCGGCTTCGTGGTGTCCAGGGGGTCCATCCATACCAAGGAGGAGGAATCATGGTGTGGGCAGGGATCATGCTTGGACGTCGAACGCCCCTAATTCCAATTAGAAGGACACAAACAGCTGTTCGTTATGTCAGGTACATTCTCCAGACGACTGTAGAACCATTTTGTCAGGAAATTGGTGACAAATTTGTCTTGGTGGATGACAATGCCCTTCCACACCGCGCACACATTTTGCACGATTATCTGCAGGCGGCGAATATCCGTCACATGCTCTAGCCAGCGCAAAGTCCCGACATGAATTGCATGGAACATGCATGGGCAATGCTAAAAATGCCATTGCAAACCGTCCTGTGGCTCCCACCAATCTTCGTGAAGTTCTTCTTGCGGCACAGGACGAATGGGATAGTTTACCGCAAGATCACCTTGATCGTCTGATCCTCAGTATGCCACAGCGTATTCAAGACCTTCTTGCAGCCACGGGAGGACCCACCAGGTGGTAGACAATGTTTCTGGTGGGTCCGCTATGAGGAACAGTCTTCTTGTGACAGTTCTTTGTTTTTTCGCCTCCCATCATGAATTGTTCCATTTTAGTTTTAAACACATTTCTGAGAAAATTGTACGTTTTTTGTTCCCTTTTCATTCAACATGTCTTCTTCTTCATCTTTTCTTTTGTATTCCCACTGTCATTGTCAATAAACCTTGTGCTTCATATGTCTTTTATCATTTCAGTCATGATGCAAAACTTTTTTGACTGTGTTTATATTGGAAAGAACTGAAAGTGCACTCAAGGCATTAATACTGCTGTGGATTTTCTTTTTAAAATTGTCATGTCCAGGGCTCGAAAAATCCCGGTCGCCAGGGCAACTAAAAATTTCAGCCTGGCAACTGTGATCTTTTGCTATAATATGTACGAAATTTTGATGATTCTAAGTTCAAATTGCAGTACAGAGTAAGTTAGTAAATGATTCTTTTTTTATCAGCGTTGTGAACATTCCACACTCCGTAACAATTTCTTACCCTTTGTCCCCCAAGACCCCATTTCCTACTTTCTCAAATGATTTAGCGATGTTTTGAATACCGTGATGCTCAGCATCTTATACAGAGTGTTTCAAAAGTCACACAACCCAAACTTTGGAAATGTATATCATGAAAACCGTAAGAGATATTTACACTGGGTTTTCTGAATTATAGAGCCTCATCCATCAAGATATTTTTCAATGCTTAAAATTATCAGTTCACCCCGTACAGAAAATTATATAAATTAATAACTGATGGAAAGCAGCATTCGAATTTTTCCAGAAATGAACTTCTGAGTAAGAAAAATATGTAAGAAATTATCGAAGGGTCATAATTAGACATTTGATGACTGATGCCATGTCAGTCTTTCATATGCGACAAATATTGGTCATGTGCAACATTTGATGACTTTTTGATTGGCGATTTTATGAGTTGAGTGAAAAATGCCATTTTTGGGACATATTTCCGTATATGGCAACACTAGCAGGTCGAAATATTGCCAACAGTCGCATGCAACATATGTCTAATTATTGGCTATACATTTACGTCAAAAATCGTAAATCAAGATTTTGTGCCGAAATTGGACTCTCTTGAGAGAATCCTAGGCTGCCCCTGGTTACATTGAATTCTCTTTGCTCACTGTGCCTGTTTTTAAATTGATTCAGCATGGTGTATTCCTTGGAGCAGTGCGTGTGCATCGCTGAAGAGTATTTTACTACTCATTCTTACACTCATGTGCAAGAGGTTTTCCAATAAAAATGTCCTGCTTCTGCTGTACCTCGCAAAGCAACTGTTTTACAACCACTCAAACACCAACAGATGATCCCACAAATTTTTCAAGAGTTGGTATTTATTGTTGAAAATCAGTTCTCAGATGTTTTCAGCAAATTAACAATGTTTTTTTTTAAATAATGTAATTGTTTTTTAGATAAATGCTAACATAAATTTATGAACCCAGTGATAGCCTACAGGATTAGCTTAGTGCAGAAACCCGGTGTGAATATATCTTTATGATTTTCATGATATTGTCACACCCAGAAATTAGGCATCCCACGAGAATCGAACTCAGTCATGCTATTCTACTACCATATTCCATCTACCAAAACATTTCTTTATTTTATTCATTGCTTCGCAATGCTAAGTTTTAAAGAAGCTTAGAAGAGCTGTTTGGACAAGGAAAACGACGTTGTTATCAACTAGCGAAAGCCACAACAGGATATAGGTTATCTTCGGTGACCGCAGTGGTCACAGATCTGCCCGCATTGGTTGATAAACCGCCTTGTTTGTTTGCCAAATGATGCAAGCGCTGTCAAGGGTTATCAGAAGCCAAGCCGCAGAGAAAAATAATGAGCTACCACAAGCTTCCTGTTTGTTTGGAAAGTTGATGAGTCCACGTGCCTCGAGCACGTAATTAATTCCCAAGTTTTCCTTATACGCCTTCCTCAGCCAGAAAACAACCAAAACGTCAACCTTCCATATATGGTAGATAGAACTTTCCAATTCCTTAGAAACTTGTAAATTCTTAGATTTTGACGTCAATCAGAGTTCGAAGAATCTGACGTAAATTAGATAACCCCTATGGTGACAACGCCTTTTTGAGTAATATAAAAGCTCACTTTTCCTCCACAAAGTTAGTTCAAGTTCGAGTTCAAGTTCAAGTGCAGTTCAGAGTTCAGTTGAGTCTTTTGAGATTCAGTACCAGAGAGAGTCTTTAGTCTAGAGTCCCAGTTCGAACCCAGGTTCAACCCTGAGTTTAGAAGTTAGACTCAGAAGTAGTGATGACGCTATATTCACGAAGATATTAACAGCCGTAAGGTAAAGTATGTACTTCTGTATATTTTTGTATACCAGCAGGCCTAACGGGCCCATGTAAATTGAAGGTTCATCGTAAAACTCCAAAGGAAGGAGATTCGATCAGTCAGATCGATATGTACACTTCGAACGATCACTCATGGCGAGTGAACCCATCAAATTCTGTATAAATTCAAATACTGTAACATTTACCAAAGAATATATGTTTATTAAGTTCATCTACGTGTTTCTCTTCTTATGGTCTTGGTTTAGAAGGTGATTGCATGCAAGTTCTTTTTCCAGAAGTCATAATTGTAAGTCATAGTTTTAAGTCTTAACTCTTTGCAGTTAAGTGGTGGAACCCCCATAATTTGCCCTTTTCTCTTTGTATCTTGTACTCTTCTGCCGGGAGTACAGATGAGAAAAGAGTGTACAGCCCAAGAACCTAGTTCTGTGTCAGGTGAGCGCAGTGGCTGTGAGATCCCTGGTGAGCCCCGGCAAACATATGTCCCACGGACTCTGAGGGTAACCCAGTGTTAGACTTGGAGGTCTATGGTTCGAGTCAGGGTTCGTGACATATTAAATGGTGGAGGTGCGGGGCATCTCACCAAAAGTAGTAGTAAAAGTGAGAGCATCTCACCAAAAGTAGTAGTAAGAGTGAGAAGGCATCTCACCAAAAGTAGTAGTAATTGTTTGTCAATTATTGAAATTATGACTCTGGAAATCCTTGGATGTCTGACCAAGAAATAAGACGCAGTGAGAGAATTGCATCACGTAGACAAATAGAGATTCCTTGTATACTTAGTGAGTGTAACGAGAATATATCTGAAAATAAGCCTCAAGTAGTCACAATGCCGACCGATTCAGAAAACGCTGGAGCAGCAACAGCGATGAGTTCAGTTCCATGTCACGGACGAGTGCCGTCCGTCCAACCAGATACGTTCTCAGGAGGTAAAGGTGAAAACGTAAGACAGTTTATTCAAACGTATGAGAGAGTTGCCACTATTCTAGGTTGGTCTGAAAGAGATAAAATTAAGTATCTTCCCGCGTATTTGAAAAAGAGCGCATCAGACTTTTGGGAATTGCATCGAAGCACCTTAGAAGAATTAAACCTCTTCTCAGAGCTTAAAGCGAAGTTGGAAGAAGCCTTTTCACCTGTCTACCCAGAAGGTGACGCATTGATAGAACTCAGTGCACGAAAGAAGGGTGATGATGAAACAATAGAGCAGTATTACTACTCTATGCTGAAACTTTGTCAAAGGGCAGACCCACACATGAATACCGAGAGTAAAATGAACTACATTTACAGAGGACTCAGTGAGGATCAAGTTGAGAAACTAGTCCCGATGAGACCTGAATCTTTAAGTGATTTACTTACCAATTTGCGATTAATGGAGAGAGCCAAGAAGCAGGCTTCTTTAACAAATAGCGCGATGTTAAAGAAACGGGGAACGGAACAGAAAGAAAAAGATGAAAGGAAAGTGGATAATAAAGGGTCGAACACAGCCTTCACAAAGTCTAATCAAGGGTCCAATCAAATTCAGAATCAACCCCAAAATCGAACTCAGAATCAACAAATTCCGCAGAACAGATTCTTTCAAACCAGGTACAATCTTAGGCCCAGGTCAGAAAGACAAGATCTGCAATATCAGCGAGGAACAGGTAGGACATTTAGGAATCCACCTAGAAATGACTTTCCTAAACGTACTTTTACAGCGGAAGTAGCAGCTCAACCAAGAAATGAGTACAGAGGTAATAATTATCGAGGTAATAACAACAGAGGTAACAATTTCAGAGGGAATTCCAGACAGTTTAATCCTGTTGCCGTGAATTCAAATCAGAATCCTAGAAACGATGATAAAAGTAACATTCAGTGTTTCTCATGCCGAAACTATGGTCACTATGCTAGGGAGTGCCCACAAAGAAAAAGATCTGACTTCGATACCAGTAGACGAGGTAATCAAGATAATTTTAAGAATCAGAAAGGTGTACAAGAGTTTGTGCAAAAACAGGTAGAACATCAGGTTAATGAAATGTTAGCCGAAATGTTAGTGTCCGAATTACTTGGTAACGCGCGTTCGACAGGTAGGAATGACGCACCTTCCTCTTCGAACAGTGTAGGAACCCCAAACGAGTAAAGACGAAGCGAGAAGGGGATCGCTTCGTAAATCAGGCGAATTATGTAAAACCCCTAAAACCATTAGAGAAATTGTTAAGATCTATCATATGTGAGTCTCATCGTTATCCGAGACCACACTTGTATGTACATTTATTTGGAAAAAAGGAAATCGCTTTATTAGACACAGGATCAGAAATTAGTATTATCAATCCTGCATTGTTGCCAAAGAAATTTGTTAGTAAAAGTAAGAAGATTGGATTTGTGAGTATTCGTACTTTGCTTGATACAGATTCGGATCTATATCCAGTACATAGAGTGTTTTTCAGAGTAAACGGGTTAAAAATGTGGATTAATTTCGTTCTTATGGAACCGAAAGGAGAAGAGAATTTCTCACCTATATTACTTGGTAGTGATTTTTGGAATAAGTATGTGAAATGGATCAGTCCTAAGGAAATCTGCTTAAAACGCCCAGGAGAATTCCAGCAAATGGAAAGAAGAATTCCGTTGGTAAAAATGGACAATAACGGCAACATTCCTTCATGTTCTGGTCTTGTAAAAGTTGTTAGTTTTCATTCACAAATTAAAGACAGGCAAGAAAAACGTTCAAATCAAGAAACTTCTATCGCTGATGCAACAGAAGCGATAAAAGCGACCAAGTCACCAAGCATAGATAAGGAGTGCGACTCCTCATTAGAATTGCGTAACAAAGAACCGCCAATTAAGACAAATCTAACCAAGCTCATTAATTTTATCAAGAAGTCGAAGCAAGCTAACAAGCCGCAGACTAATGAGATTGATAAGAAAAGCTTTCCAACGCCAACATATGCTGCCCACGTGATGTCAAAGCGACGCCAAGACATCACGCCACCAGGCAACAAACACGTGACGATGTCAGATTGTGAGCCCATGACGTCACAACAGCGATTAGGATTTAGCCACTCAAAGAAGCCAGTTGAAACTATCGACCGCACCCAGTTGCGCACGCATACGACGCCATCATGTCGCCGAGAAAGGACACATGATCAAGTCAACCAACCAGAAGCTACCTCAAGAAACTTCGACCGCAGCCAGTTGCGCACGCAAACAATAACGCAAGATAACTCAGAGCATAAAGCTTTAGGAAAAACTACGCTAAGACACAGTGAGTGCGAACTTAGTGAGTCTTCACGTTGTGATTTATCGTCAGCCATTGAGAAGCCACCAGCTACAGAAACTTCGAGTTCTCTAACTTCTTTACCAGACGAACAGGTAAATATTACTTCTTTGATAAGTTCAGGTTTTGATCAAAATTCTGAAGCCAGTTTGGAAGCCAGAAAAGAGAAAAGAAAGAGAAGGAAAGAAAAGAAAGTGTTTAAAGTGATGGTCAATACATTTCTTCCATCTCGTCAGCATACGCAAATTGCTATAGTTCATCCGTTTACGACTACAGAAGAAAGTGACAGTGAATATTTATTGGAACCTTCCGATGGTCTATATAATCAGTTTAGATGTCTAGTGCCGAGAATGCTAGTTAAGCCTTCAGAAGTGAATTCCGTGCCGATAATTAATATGGGTTATACCAGTATTAATATCCCATCTGGGACAGTCATAGGAAAATTGGAGTGCATTTCACCACCAACGCAATCCAAAGTAAGATCTTGTTGTGCAGTAAATTTAGATGTTTTACACAGTGGAACTACACCAGGAAAGGAAGATGAACATGACTTAGCAAAAGAATTAGATATCAATCCAGACTTAACACCAGCACAGAAGAAAGAAGTTTTAGATTTAGTTACGGAATATAAAGACTGTTTAGCATGGACTGCCGATCAATTAGGAGAAACAGATGTTTATGAATTCACTTTGCCATTGAAGACGGAAACCCCTGTAAGTCAGCCGCCTTATAGGACGAGTCCGAAACAGCGTGAGTTTATAAAGCAAGAAGTGCAACAGATGCTTGATATAGGAGTCATAGAACCTAGTAAGTCTCCTTATGCTTCACCGGTAGTACTTGTACCGAAGAAAAATAAAGAAATACGTTTCTGTATAGATTTTCGAAAACTTAATGCGATTGCAGAAGAAGATAGTTATCCTCTACCTCGTATAGATGATATCATACACTTTATGGGAAATATCAAGTATATAACATCATTAGATTGTCGCTCAGGTTATTGGTCGATACCGATCAAGAAGGAAGATCGCCCCAAGACCGCATTTATCACGGGAGACGGATTGTATCATTGGAAAAGAATGCCATTCGGTTTACATCGAGCTCCTGCAGCTTACCAGCGATGCATGGATCAGATTTTCGCTTCCATGAAATGGAATAGCCTCGCCGTCTACTTGGATGATTTAATAGTCTTCGCAGAAGATTGGGAAACTATGGTATATCGCTTGTCAGAAGTTTTGAAGAGACTTAGAAGTGCTAATTTAAGACTATCGCCCACCAAATGTCATTTTGGTTACTTTGAAACTGAAGTGTTAGGATTTATCATTGGAAGAGAAGGAGTTAAAACAGATCCTAAGAAGGTACAAGCAATAAAAGAAATTCCCGAACCGAAGAATGTCACTGAAATCCGCAGATTCTTAGGAATGTGTGGATATTACAGACGATTCGTCAAAGATTTCAGTCAGCTCGCTCAACCTCTTACGAAGCTGACAAGAAAAGATCAAGAATTTGTATTTGGAGAAGAACAAAGAATATCGTTCGAGAAGCTCAAAGAATGTTTGATGAATGCGCCTGTGTTACGACATTTTGAACCAGGTATTCCTATAGAATTGCACACTGACGCCTCAGAATCCGGACTAGGTGTTGTACTTTGTCAAAGTAGGCCGAATCCAAAGGATCCCTCATCAAAGAAGAGAATTGTAAATCCAATAGCTTATGCTAGCAGGACCATGAATGGACCAGAGAGAAATTACTCGATTGCTGAAAAAGAAGCATTGGCAGTAGTATTCGGAATCACACACTTTCGAACATATTTAATAGATCAGAAATTCACAGTAGTCACTGACAGCCATGCCTTATGCTGGTTGAAACGTTGTAAAGATCTTGTAGGAAGATTAGCAAGATGGGCAATCAGATTACAAGAATATAGTTATGATATTGTGCATAAATCAGGAAAATTACATTGTGCACCAGACTGTCTAAGTCGCATCCCATCTACTTCATTGTCAGCTCAAGAGAGAGACTGCATAGAAGAAGGAGCCATTGTTGCAACTGCCCAAGTTAGATGTAGGAAAGATAGCCGAGAAGAAGAAATAAGAGATATAAGGAAGTTACAATTAGAAGATCCAGTGGTAAAACAACTAATCGAAGACAAAGAAGCCGATCCAGGTCAACTAAATGTACGCTATTTTTGAGATCAAAGATGGTATACTGTATAGAAAGTTTGGTGATCAATATGTGTTAGTTGTACCGGAAAAATTGAAAGGAGAAATTTTGAGAGAAGCTCACGATTCTCCTCTCACCGGAGCACATTTAGGAATAAGTAAAACTCGTGGAAAAATTACGGAGCGTTATTACTGGCCAAATATGAAAAAGGAGATTATTTCATATGTGCAAGGATGTCCAACTTGCCAGCAAAGGAATCGAAATGTTGGTAAACCACAATGTTTATTACACCCGATACCAATTGGAGAGCCATTTGCTCGTGTATCCACCGATATATTGGGACCATTGCCCAATTCTAAAGGTTTTCAGTATGTCATTACTGCGACATGTTATCTTACTAACTGGATAGAAGCACGATGTTTACGAACGACAACCGCAAAGACAGTAGCAAAATTTCTTTTAGAAGATGTCATATGCCGACATGGATGTCCTCGAGAGATACTGTCCGATAGAGGATCAGTATACATGGCAAAAGTAACGGAGGAATTATTGGAACTTATGAAAGTGAAACATGTATGTACCACCGCTTACCACCCACAAACGAATGGTAAAGTAGAGAGATTTAATGCAACGTTAGCTCAGATGCTAAGTAAATACGTTGAACACCATCAGAAAGATTGGAGTGATTATTTGCGATTGTGTGTTTTCGCTTACAATTGTTCAAAGGTAGATCAAATTGGTTATTCACCTTTTGAACTGGTATACGGAAGGAAACCTGTATTTCCTTTAGAAACAATGGGAATAGAGTCACTCAAGACGCAAGATCCTACCACCCACACAACGCATCTATCTCAACATTTGGAAGACATACGCCAAATAGCCAGGAAAAGACATGAACAGAGACAGTCATATGACAAGAAAAGGTATGATGAGAAAGTTAACGACGTACAGTTCGTCGCAGGAGATTTGGTGTTAGTATACCAACCTGCGCATAAAATAGGTTTAACGGAAAAGTTAAGACGAAAATGGAATGGACCATGGGAAATCCTAAGATACTTGGGAAATAATGTATTCCATGTAAGAAAGTTAGGAGGACAAAAGGAGATGAACGTCAACGTTAGACGTTTGAAGAAATATCATTCGCCGAACCAATGGTAATTACATTTAGTGTGAAACAGTAAAGACTAAAATCACAACGACTCAAAAATGGGAGAAACTCATCCTTAAGCACGCATACATTTGCACCTTCTTTAAACGAAATGCAAACGAGCGTTGAAATGGAAGATAATCCGAGAAAGTCTAATACGATACAATACATAAATGGAAGAATTGTATGTACATCTTTCATTGTATACCTCATCTTCATTTACACACTTTCGTCAATTGAATGAACTGGCCATTCATTTAAAAGACAATCATTTTATTCATCATCTGATCATTCGTTCATTTTTCTTTTCAAATGTATTAGTCGACGAAAATATATATTTGCTATCTATTGCAAATCATAAATATATCTTCGCCTATATCAGGATTTATCTTTAACAGGTTCTACTTAAAGATTGACCCAGCTGATATCTTCATCTGAGACAATTTAGGATCTACATCCTGTTTCTTCTCACGAAGAGCAATAAGAAGTTAGGTGAGTTAAGAAACCTTATGAGTTGTGTCACCAAATAAGAGGCCAGATCATACTAGTTAATGCGAAATACCTCTTATGTTTAAGTGTTTTGTGATCAATGTCTAAATCTGAAGGAGAGTTAACCGAATTAGATATTTTCAACGTGTTATTAATACCAGACGCCGTCAGAAGACGAGTGCAAGAAACGATAGATGAAATTCTAATCGAAACGTTTATTGGTTGTTCCTTAATTGAAGTTAAGAAGAGTATAGGACCGAGTGCTCTTGTTTTTTTTGCACAGAGCCTTTGTTCATATTATGTGCCATTTGCTAACTATCAAATAAATCCCGAGATTAGTGGAGGAGTTCAAGAAATCCCTTATTTAGAGTGGAGCAGATTATTGTTTAACGTTAAGAGAATTACAGTAACAGTTCTATCAGAGTGGAGAAAGAAATACGGATTGAATTGGAAATTAAAGGTTACCACCGATTCGACCGGACATATAAGACTTGGTAGAGTACCACCTTCCACTGAGAAAAGTATTAAGAAGTAAGAACCAATGTCAATACATTATTTGAAAAAGTATCCTCATATTCCTCTAGAATTAGAGAATAGAAAGATTAAGTATAAAGAGTTTTTACTTTATTTCTTTGACACCAAAAGATTTACTGTAGAGCAAGTTTTAGAAAATCAGAGTATCTCAAGGTTTGAATATGTCATGAATGACATACTTGCTAAAGTCACTGTAGTAAACTTTGCAGATGTTTATTACGCCTTAACCAGAAGATTGTTTGAATTGTGCACACCGTATGGTCCACCACCATTAGTGCCTATAGAACTAGTACAAGGAGGTGAACCAAACCACCTAGAGATATTATCTCAACCATTTAAGAAAAGGAAGTTAAACCAATGAACCTCCATCTTATAGCCGTTTTACAGGAAAGAAATAAGGTACATTGCCCTTATTGTAAAAGCAGACTATTAGCCGAATTTCCAGATTTTGGATATAATAGATTGTATTGTGTGAATATTAGTTGCTATAAATTTCAATATTATGTGTTAAGACAAGAAAAGGAGTACTTATTTAAAGCTCCTGTAACACTGATATTACCCGAAGAATATTTTTGTAGGTTTTGCAAAGAATTTTGTTATAAAAGTGTTCAAAAATACACAAACTGTCCAGAATTTGACGACGAAAGAACTTGTTATTTTTCAAAATGAGTGAATCTATACCCAGAGATATGATAGTAGCTTTGAAAAGGATAATACCTTTTAGATATTGGAGAAATAAATGTAGAGTGAACATTATAGAACTCGACAGACTTAAACTGCCATACTATTGTTATCCACACAATCATCAACCAATAAGTTATACTGCAAGACAGCATTTTATTCTCCCAGGAGAACCGTTAATTACGATGAAAAAGATCATAGTTAGGGAAAGTGAAAATCCATGTAAAATCTTATACATCTATGAACTACGTAATATAGTTCGCGGAGATGAAACCCGCATAGTACAATACTTTACGGACCTTGTAAATGGTATTTTAAGAGATCAACATCCTAATTTAGTGTTGCACCAACCAGGAAATCGTGTTAGTGATATTTGTCTGTTTGTACGGGACTATGGAGATAGGACCCCGAAACTGAATTTGTTTCCATATCATAGAACTGATCAAGGACTTGTGTATCAGGGAGATGAGTAACAGTATTTTTTTTCTTCCCTTCCTCCTCAGACACAAACCCCGAGAACCACAAGATTTTGATGGCTTTGGATCTTACAAATCCCGATATTTGGACTTGGATATTTGAAAACGTCTACGATCTTTTTAACATAGACCATTTATTGTTTAGAGGAACTTCTATGATTAAAGAAGGGACATTATTCGAGTGGAAACAATTTTTAGACGCTAATATTCAATTTGCCATACTACATGGGATTGATGTAAATGCTTTCCTTAAGAAAGTTGCACGTACTACAAAGGAATTTGTATTAGAGAATTTTCAGAAGTACGGAAGTACATGGTTATTTGCATCTAGTTTTGATAAAGAAACAAATACTATCAAGCTGATAGCACATATAAACCCCGAGAGAAATTTCAAAATCTAAAGTGAACTAAGGATTGTAAATTGTAGCATAGATTTCAGAATGGATTCTGAGAATACTTATAAAACTCAACTCGATCATCATTTGAGACGATATGCTCAACAGGAGTTAGAACTTTTACACCAGGAGACTATAACCATTAGTGATTCTAGTGCTAGTGCTTGTTCAAATGCCACAAATAATGAAACTTTACCCTCAGGTATCACTTATAGTGTATTTGAAATAGACCTACCTCTAGCCACTTCTAGCCCAAAACCAACTTCAAGTAAAGAGACGGTAACAATTTTAGATTCATCATGTTTTGAGACATTATCAGGGAGAGGGACTATCACGTTGAGCAGTGATGACCCTTCTTCCAAAGGAACCATCTCAATTTCTTCAGAGGACGAGAGTGATGTTGTCGAAGTCACTTCTAAGTGTTCGACATTGTCTATCAAAACTCTCTCCTCCGAATTTTCTGATTATTTAGAAAAAGCTCATAGTTCAATTGAATTAAGACAAGCTCAATTGGATAAAGCAAAGAAAACTGAAAGTATGGAAAAAGTTAACGAAGGAGCAAGTAGCAGTAAAGATAGGACAACTTCTAAAGAAACAGAAGACCCAAGTTTGTCAGTAGCAAAAACCATAAAAGTGAAAGACATGTTAGAAATAGCTAGTCTTACTCATAAGTTTATGAAAGGCCCTTTTAAGAAAGCTTTCGTAGCTAGGGAGAATAAACATATTCCGTATGGAACAAATATTTTGCCTATAGTCACACCAGAATCAATTCAAGGGAAATGTGTACTTGAGAGACATTACATGAATTATATTCGTTTTGGTTTAGCATTAAGACCAGATAAGACAGACCGAGAAATGTGGTTAAGACAGAGTGCCATCCAGTTGGATGACTATATACAATGTAGTATAAGGATGTACGGTGACAAGTGGAAATTTACTTGCCACTTTGACCCGACCATAGACAGGCTAGGATTTTACAGCCTGCCTACAGCACCATACCCTCTTGGAAATACTAGTTGGATTTTGAAAGCCAGCAATGGACTGAAGTTACCTAAAAGTAATTAAGTACCCTAAGACTCTAAGCTAATGTTTTTATTAGTAAGATTACTAATCTTGTGCAAATAATTAATAAAGTTTTATTTTTAGTCTTTCTAACCAGTTTCAGAATTCTTAGTGAACGAATTGGTAGAATTTCCAAAGATACCCATCAACCAGCCAGACCCAGATGAAACAGAGCCTGAAGATGTCACGTCTATTCTTTTTGGAAGTCTACTTCGGTATACTGGTAACTATTAGTTTCCAAGCAATTGGAAATCCATTACCACCCATACGTTTAGTATCAGGAGGATATTGGAATATAATTAGTGGAATTACGATGTATGAAGCGACCATACCTTTAGTATATGAAAATGTTTTAGTTAAACCTCCAGTAATAGAACCCAGTTTATGGAAAATCTCAAATTCAGAAAGAAGTCATTTATGCACCCAACACGAAGAAACCGATTCATTATTTTGTTTCATTGATGAAGCCATAGGTGAGCTACAAGAAGCTTTTCTTGCTCATATAAATAAATCATCTTTAGAATTTCCTACCGACGAATACTTTGAAAATGAACCAGCTCGTAAGAAACGAGGACTTCTGCCATTTTTGGGAGATTTTCTTGGATGGTGTTGCTCAGTAGCAACAGATAAAGAAATTCAAAGTTCTAAATTAGAAAATCGTAAATTAAAGCAAGCTATTTTGAAAATCACTAGAAGTTTGAAAACTTATGATAGAGATATCGTAACTATTAGACATGGTATAAAAGATATGGCTAAACAAATAAATAAATCATTAGATGCTGTTGAAGAGAAATTTGAACAAATTAGATCATTAGAAAACTTTCATTTCACTGAACTAATGAATATGTCACAAAATCTACAATATAAAGGATTGTTAGAACAGATGAGAATGATGTTATTTCATAAAATTGTATTGAATCAAATAATAGAACAAGAGTATAGAGAGATTCAGAACGCATGTTTTCATAATACTCTACCCATGACTTCTATTAGACCACCAACGCTAAGGGATGATTTACTAAATGTAATGGATAAAATATCAAAGAAAGGGTTTACATTAGCTATCCCACTAAATAAATTAAGTCAATATTACAGTTTGCCAATTACCCAATGTATTTTCTCAGACACAAATGTAGTTTTTCATATCAAGATTCCTATAATTAGGATAGGAGACAGAGTGTTATTAGAACAGTTTCAAACTGTACCCTTTAGATGGCATAATTCTACATGTATATTACTACATTCTATTAGTTATGCAGCCACTACGAGTACGAGTGTTAGAATGTTGTCAGGAACATTCCTTTCAACATGTAACCCTCATACCGATAAGTTATGTTACTTACCACGTTATGGACACGATGCTGTAATAGGCACCGGTTGCCCACAGAAGATTAGAGAGGGAGCTACCATAGAAGAATTAGCAAAAGTCTGTACATTCCAATGTACCCAGGGAAATCCAATAGTTATTACCGAAATTTCACCAGATAAGTATGTGATAACAAATGCATTAGATGAAATCGAAGTTACATGTAATGAAAATACACGTAAATTTCCTACTCATGGAAACCAACCCGGAGCTAGTGAATTAAATTTACCATGCACATGTTCTGCAAAGATTAGTGATGAAGTATTCATCCCTCAAACTTTTCCTTGCTCAGATAACGCTGAATCTAATTTTCAAATATCTAGAGTAATTCCAGCCAGTTGGTCTCATATACCCACCTTAAAAGTTACAGATATGAAGACTAAACAAGAAATGCTCGAGTTCAAATCATTTCAAGATTGTTTAGATAGTAACTGGACACAGAAATTACCACACATCTATATCAAACCTACGACTGAAAATCAATCTGCTACAGAGAGAAAAGACTTGTTAAATGAAGTTGAAAACTTAGTTAACAGTATAGGAAATGCTATTGTACCTTCAGATACAACAAATAATTTAATATTTTACCTTTGGAATGGAATTATTTCAATTCTACTAATGTGGTGTATTTTTAAATTAAATCGAACCAATCGATTAGTACAAAATGTTGCTATCCCTATGAGTACGATACCAGTAAGTCAAGTAGAAGCTCATGCTTGTGAACTTACAACTATCGAAGAAATTGCTGTTTACATATGTGTTGTAATAGCATTGTTAGTTATTGTAGTCACATTTTATTTGATATGGATGACAACTTGTAAAGAAATTAGAGAGTTTAAGGATAGAGCAATGTTAAGAGCAAATGTAAGATCAAGTCTCGATGAAACAAGAATAAGATTTCATAATCCAAATTTTGAAGGAAAGCCTAGTTGTATATCATTTGAGACTAGTGCTAATCCTCTCACTGAACCACAACATTCGCAATTAAATAGAACACATTCATCCTGACTATTTACATTTGTATTTCTTATGAGTTTTTCACTATTGTCAGCATTGCAAATACCCACTTATGTAAATTCTGGTTTACAAATAGAAGAGTTAAGCTCTCCTATATATTATGAAACCTCATTACCTATTATATATGAAATGACTATTTCGATTCAACAACCACATGTAATTGATTGGGAAAATGTAATTTCACATGTAGGTAACCATACCTTCAACGCCGATCCTCTTACATATGGTTGGCAATATTTCAGAGTTGAAAAATTGCATGTCAAAACGCTTTTTGTAGATAGAGAAGGTTATAATGTTATAAGAAATAAGATTTATGATTCACCAGCTTTGTCATGGTTAAATTTTAAAACATTATCAATTTGTACAAATGAGAATCTAATGATATTGATTAATTCATGTCAACAAAGAATTGTTCATCCAAAGTTAATTTCATTTGCTGAGTTTCAGCAAGATTTGTTGAATGTTCAACAAAAGGTCATAAAAACTAACCATTCTATAAGTATAGATGTTAATAATTTAGGTCAATTTTATAATTCACCTTTAGTAGAATGTGTAATATCCAAAAACAAAGTATTGTTCGCTATCAAGATTCCAATAATCTCAAATGAGAGACATTTACGAAGTTTTTCTGTAAAACAGATTTATTTTAGGAAACAGACTGAGATCTGTAGTGTGTATAATGAAGATATAAATGTAGCCTATGATGATAATTCTAAGAGTTTATTAACCACTGAATGTGATATTGTTGAGAATAGTTTATGTTTCGTACATACGAAACATGGATTCTTAAGTAACTTTGAGAAATGTGTAATCGCTACAATAACACAAAACATACTAGAGATTTATAAGTTTTGCAATATGACTTGTACTAGAAACAATAATGATCTAGAGTTTTACAAGTTTAATGTTTCAACTCAAGCCTTTGTAGGAAACAGAAAATACAATCGTACTTTACGTATTGTATGTAAAGATATTGAATTCAACTTTCAAGTAGAATTTCAATATGGAGTTACCTTAATCCATTTAGGTTGCTCATGTCATATTAAATATGATGAAAGACTTCATATTAGAAGTACTTTTCCTTGTATCTTACCTGTAGATACTACAGCAAGTATAAGTCACTTAGTTCCATTAACATGGACCGATATGAAAAATGAGAATATAACTATACCTTACTTATGTCATAATAAAGAGTGTATTATAAATTTAAGGAATACTAGATACGAGATATCTACTCTCTTATGGTTATCCATATTAACCTTACAGACTTATTTAATTATATTTTACTTAATATGGAAAGTGTATATAAACACATGTGAATGTAAGAGACAAAAGTCTCATAGTGAGAGAAGGATAAGAGTAAAACCTATGAATATTTCACGACCGTTACCTTCTCCACCAGTTATTCATTTTGAGTCTGAAAGAAACTATGAAGAACCTATACGCGTAGTGAATCCTACCAATGAATCAGGATATATCACTATGGACCAAATTTAAGAGTTTATATACTTCATAACATAAAAGTATCTATGTATACTAATAGTTTGTGTATATGTTCCTTTGTACAGGATGGGAACCTGTAAAGACTTGTTGAGTTTTGCGAACTCCATTGAAACTAGAAAGATCAGATATAAAAAAAACTCTTAACTTCGTTGTGTTTCAGTTAACAGTGCACGAACAATTTCACAGAAACTATAAACAGTGTTTATCACACAAAAACATGAGTGAACTCATATAGTGAAAACAGTGGAAGTCAAATTGTGTTTCCGAAAGGAAGAGACTGTGCATGACATACTTTCATTCTATATGTTTATGTATAACTATTTGGAGTATCTATATATATTTACAAAGTGTACTATAAAGTCCATATATATACGTAATCATTAGACATTAATTAAATATATCAATGTAATCAGTATATTCAATATAATAATCCTATGTAATCAACTAAGAATATATCCTTAAGTATTGTAAAGTATCTAGGTAATGCAATCAACGACTATATAGTTGATATATCAATATATAACGCTTTATCAACATCATATAATATCTATACATCTATAGTTTAAGTTGTTGAACTATATACTAATCAACCATATATCTATCTCATATATATATACTATCGTATCACCTCAGGTGAAGGGTTAATAACGGATCACATAAGGTGAAAAGTTAATGTGTTTTATGGTTTAAATATTCTTTAAGTCTTTAAGTTTCATTTCTTTCTTTACATTTTTGTTTGACTTTTGAACTTGGCAAGGTAGAGTGATGATCGTTGTTTCTCTCTGAAGAAAAACAAAAATCATCAGTTCTACTGATTACAGTAGTCAATTATGAGTATTCCAGGAATAAGCCCTGAAACCCTCATACAGCTCATGATAGCTGAAGATGACCCATATGTTAGATGGCATATAAATAAACAAGTAAGAAAAGCCAAAAATCGGCGAGAACATAAATTGTTCACAGCATACATAATGCAAAATCCAATTATGTCAACCGACAAATTTATTCAATACGCCTACGATAGAGCAAATATTTTCTATCGATACGGAGAAATTGAACCAATGTGTCAGCCTTTTAAAGCGAACGTAGCAGCATTTATATGTTTTGCTTCAAGTAAATGTCGAAAGACCAAAGAAAGAAATTTGTTATATCAACATGTTCTAAAATGTATCTTTAGAGTTGTAGAAGAATACCATGAAATTCTTGTATCACAAGATTCAAATATGTTTAGTAGTTTTACTTTGTTATGTACGGAAGAAAAGCCCTTCCCTACATTAATTGCATATTCACATGTATCTGAAACAGAACCTAAGCCCAGTTTGCTTAGAGCTCTTCTTACAGGTAATAGTGTAAGAATCTCATTGGATCCCTTTGATCCTTGTCATACAAAGAAGAATATGTATGATGCTATGGAATTAGCATCACTTACCTTTTTGGTTAGATTATATTCATAAGTATGATCAGAAAACCCAGTGTAACCTAAACATTATAGAATTTACTTTATTCATTTACCTATCATTTATTTGCTTATATAATGTTGGTATTAGTATTAGTGTTTGCTGCACAAAAGCAGTCAGTTTAAGTTCGTTTAACAACTAACTTAATGCAAACAAATATAGTATAATTATAATGTGTACGGCTAAAATGATTTGTGAAATCTAGTGAATATAGCTTCAACACACCTCAAATTAAAACATTCAAACACCGAAGATGAAGCAGAACATCAGGAGATGTTTCCATCTAAGGTGGAGGGTATTGTCACACCCAGAAATTAGGCATCCCACGAGAATCGAACTCAGTCATGCTATTCTACTACCATATTCCATCTACCAAAACATTTCTTTATTTTATTCATTGCTTCGCAATGCTAAGTTTTAAAGAAGCTTAGAAGAGCTGTTTGGACAAGGAAAACGACGTTGTTATCAACTAGCGAAAGCCACAACAGGATATAGGTTATCTTCGGTGACCGCAGTGGTCACAGATCTGCCCGCATTGGTTGATAAACCGCCTTGTTTGTTTGCCAAATGATGCAAGCGCTGTCAAGGGTTATCAGAAGCCAAGCCGCAGAGAAAAATAATGAGCTACCACAAGCTTCCTGTTTGTTTGGAAAGTTGATGAGTCCACGTGCCTCGAGCACGTAATTAATTCCCAAGTTTTCCTTATACGCCTTCCTCAGCCAGAAAACAACCAAAACGTCAACCTTCCATATATGGTAGATAGAACTTTCCAATTCCTTAGAAACTTGTAAATTCTTAGATTTTGACGTCAATCAGAGTTCGAAGAATCTGACGTAAATTAGATAACCCCTATGGTGACAACGCCTTTTTGAGTAATATAAAAGCTCACTTTTCCTCCACAAAGTTAGTTCAAGTTCGAGTTCAAGTTCAAGTGCAGTTCAGAGTTCAGTTGAGTCTTTTGAGATTCAGTACCAGAGAGAGTCTTTAGTCTAGAGTCCCAGTTCGAACCCAGGTTCAACCCTGAGTTTAGAAGTTAGACTCAGAAGTAGTGATGACGCTATATTCACGAAGATATTAACAGCCGTAAGGTAAAGTATGTACTTCTGTATATTTTTGTATACCAGCAGGCCTAACGGGCCCATGTAAATTGAAGGTTCATCGTAAAACTCCAAAGGAAGGAGATTCGATCAGTCAGATCGATATGTACACTTCGAACGATCACTCATGGCGAGTGAACCCATCAAATTCTGTATAAATTCAAATACTGTAACATTTACCAAAGAATATATGTTTATTAAGTTCATCTACGTGTTTCTCTTCTTATGGTCTTGGTTTAGAAGGTGATTGCATGCAAGTTCTTTTTCCAGAAGTCATAATTGTAAGTCATAGTTTTAAGTCTTAACTCTTTGCAGTTAAGTGGTGGAACCCCCATAATTTGCCCTTTTCTCTTTGTATCTTGTACTCTTCTGCCGGGAGTACAGATGAGAAAAGAGTGTACAGCCCAAGAACCTAGTTCTGTGTCAGGTGAGCGCAGTGGCTGTGAGATCCCTGGTGAGCCCCGGCAAACATATGTCCCACGGACTCTGAGGGTAACCCAGTGTTAGACTTGGAGGTCTATGGTTCGAGTCAGGGTTCGTGACAATATACAGTTTTAAAGTTTAGATTGCGAAACATACTGTAGTATGCACAATTGCTAGTAGGTGGTTCCCTGGTGCCTGATATTCAGAGCTGGCACCTAGCTTTGAAGAAAATTTTTAGAGCACTGGTTATGTCTGTGTTTGCTCACTGAATTAGTCCCCTCCCCCCCCCCCCCATCTCTTTTTCCTGTCTGTAGCCTTGTTGCTTCACGTGACAAATTATGAGAAATCTTGCATCCAAATCAAAGTAACATCGGAAACTGAAACACCACGTAGTTAATACCCAGATTCATGCAACAACATTCAAAAACTTTATCAACCAGGTTCAAAAATAATGTGCATGATGCATACTCAAGATATTTAAAGAAAAGGATTGAATCTAATGTTATAGCAGGAAATATGAAAGAACTCTGGTTCTTCATAAAAAAACAATGATCACACACACACACAACTTCTCTCCAATGAAAATGAAGAACTCGACAGGAACAATTCAATCACTGAAGCATTTACGATACATTTTCACTCTATGCACGGGAACAGTCTCCTTATAAGCAGCCAACTGATCTGTGTCTGCCTAACCTTATCAAATATACCAACCAACTGCTTAAGTAGAGGATGCAACAAAGAACCTTAAACTGAAAAATAGCATGACCTGCTCATATCCCCCCCCCCCCCCATATATAATAAAGGAGTGTATTAACAGCCTAAAATATCCACTTCATGGCAGGCCATGTGTATTGAAAAAGGTTTTGCACATGCGTGAGAGACACATGCCCTGGCTAGTGAATGTCCTAGAAGATGCCTCCCGAATGTCCTCAGTAGTGTCGCAGCAGCGATGAAACATGGCGGCTCTTATTCCATCTCCCACCTCGTGCGAGCTTCGTTCGGTGATCAAGTTTTTGAATGCACAAAACATACAGCCGATCGAAATTCATCGTCAGCTATGCCAGATGTATGGGAAAGTCGTCGTGAGCAAGCAGATGATGCGTCGTTGGTACAGGACATTTACTGAAGGAGGATCGCCGCGTCACGATCACGGAACTCAGCAGCCATTTCTCGCAGATTTCTCGGTCGTTGTAGCACGACACTGTTACCAAATGCCTCTTGTTCCGGAAATTGTGTGCCTGGTGGGTGCCGAAACAACTGATGCCCGAACACAAAGGAAAATACATGGGCACGGCGCTGACATTTCTGCAGCGTTACGACGATGATGACGATTTTCTCAACCGGATCATCACTGGGCATGAAACGTGGGTTGCATGCAGCACCCCAGAAAGCAAGCAGCAGTCCATGCATTGGCGTCACAGTGGATCTCCAGGCAGGACGAAGTTCAGAGTGTGTCGGCGCGAAAAGTGATGTGCACGTTGTTCTGGGACAGAAAAGGCATTCTGCTCATCAAGTTTCTGCCCAGAGGTGAGACTGTGAACACTAACTGTTACTGTGAAACACTGGGGACATTGCGACGAGCCATTCAGAATAAGCAACGCGGTAAGCTCAGTGCTGGTGTGATCTTGCTGCACGACAATGCGAAGCTGCATATGGATAGGTGCACTGCAGCCCTTCTGGACAGGTTCGGTTGGGAGGTGTTCGATCATCCATCGTACAGCCCGGATCTCGCTACCACTGATTACCACTTGTTCTTGCACCTGAAAAAGTTCCTGTCCGGTCAACATTCTCATAGTGATGAAGAGGTTCACACGGCTGTCACACAGTGGTTCGGTGCCCAGGTGGCGGACTTCTACGATGCTGGTATACAGAAGTTGGTTCCTCGCTATGACAAGTGCCTGAATTCCAGTGGGAATTACGGTGACAAGTAATTGGACAAGTGCTGTGGCAATAAATCATTGAATGAAATAAGGTTTTCTTTTTTGTGCGCGACCCCAGGGAAACTTACTTTCTGGATGTGCCTAATAAAACAAAAAAATCCAGATCAATGGAAATCCACATTCAGAAGACAAATTGTACTACTTAAGAAAATAACTCCTAAATATTATGTACAACCTGCAACATATCTACAGAGAGCTAAAATTCAAAAAATTATCTTTACAACTATGGTCCTCTATAAAATCTAAATGAACTAAGATGGCCAAGTTATGATTTTTGTGCATGTAACAATCATTGTTTTGTTTCTACTCAAAAGGATGATGGACATCCATAATGGGCACTTGTGTTTGTAATAAGAGTGGCCAAATGGATCTGAGATTTCAGATCAGAAGTTTGGTGTCAGTGATCCAGGTCTCTCGTCAAATTTTTAATGCTTAATTCTTCCAAACAGAGCTCTTACACAAATTAAGCATTTAAAACATAATGCAGAAGACTTATCATTACCCCAAGACACTGTTACTCTACTCAGGGTAGAATGTTAAAATATTAATAATTCTCTATTATCCCAATGTTGTTCCTGAGCTACAGATTTCTGTGGTAGATCAAAATAAACATGCAACTCCAGTTCAGTTGTTATATTTTATCATTACAACTTGCAACAGGAACAAACTGTAGAGTAGCTGGCGATGTTATTTGTGTAACCAAGGGTGTCATGTGGAGATCTACTAGTATCACAATAAACTTTGGAACTTCCTGTTCAATATGCAAAAAAAAAAGTCTTATCAATCCATTTCGGTTTTATTGTGGAGAAAAGTTGTAAAGGTAAATTTAGAACAAATTGTTTCCATTAGAAGAAAGTGTTAAGTTCTGCCCTAAGGCCAGTACCTGAGGCATCAGTTCATCACAGAGACCCAGTAATCCCAAAACCAAACTAAAGCAGATTTGTCCCAAGTTATTCCCATACCTAGCTGCATGACATACACATTCATACATACATACATGCTGCTCACAAAGAGCCATTTCCAACTATCTGCATATTCACATCTTCATTCTTCCGTTCTTTTTTCGTAGGATTTATACATTACCACATACTTTTCTCATTTTATTTGCTACTACATTTGCATCAATCAAATATCCATGAAATACATTTGAACACAACCTTAAGGTTTTTCTTGGGAACAGCCCCTGTAGTTTTAAATTCTGGTGCCAGGCTGACCAGTTGTAAAATAGCCCAGTGGAAAGGAGAAAGCATTTTGTGAGAGTAGGTTGGTCGGGAGCATGCAACGTCGGTTTTGTACAAGATTTCACAAAGATCCACCAGCAAAGAACTATATCGCATTAACGCTGCAGTGCAAACCATTGCTGAAATGTGCCTGGATGGAGTTAGATTACCATATTGACATGTGCAGAGTAATGAAGGGTGCTCACATTTACTGTTATCTTGGACATGTACAGGTGCTGCTATCTACTTCATGCGTGGGGTGCAAAGGGGTATTGCATCTGTAAATGCCTTGGTTGTTAGGTTTTATAATGTCCATGCATGTTTCCAACACCTGGCATCAAGAAACACTAAGGGTGCCATGAAAAGAAAAAGTTTGGGAACTCCTGGATTAACCTATGAATCAGTGACAGTGATATAGCATGAACACTTCAATAAAATATCAAAATTTAATGCTATATAATAAAAAACTAGGCCTCAGTATACATTATAATGTCTATATGTATGTAACTATTCAGTTCTAAAAACTTTTTATTACCTTAACTTAATTAAAAATAAAAGGACCCAACCAGGGTGGATAAAAATCATTTTTGTTGATTTTTTTAAAAAAAACATGCTTAAAATTGCTTGCATGGTTTTTGGCACCATGCACATAGATATATTTTTTTTTATAGAAAGGCTTTTTCTAGTAAATGTCCCTGTAAAGTATTTGAACAGTTTGATTAAAGCAAATAAAAAATATGCATAAACATACACTTTTCTCGAACAGGTGTTCTCGGGTTACCAGCCAGGTTAAATTGGAGTTGGCCTCCAATGTTTCGAGGGCATACATTGCTCTCATTTTCACCAATTTAACCTGGCTGGTAACCCAAGAACACCTGTTCGAATCACTTCACCAGGAAAGCTACAATTCCTATAATTTTTTCTGTTTCTGAAACTAACTACTACGGAAATGTTTGTTGAATTTTTTTATGAAACTAATAATAATTTCAGTAACTTTTCTTCCAGTGAAACTAAATCATTCTGGATGTACTCTATAATTGTAACTTAAAATATTAACTTAAATATTCTTACAGTCTTTGTAGCTGAAATTGAGATTTTTTAATGATAGTTTGAAAAATATCAGCTGCCATGTTTATTTACAGTTTAATGATACGTATTAACATGGCTTATGGTTTAACATGATTAGTATTTTGTATATTTTTCTGCACAAAATGTTTGCTATTTTTGCCCATAAAATTATCAAATTTTAAATCAAGAGAAATTCTGTGTTTACATTTACTTTCGTATGAGCTTCACACATATATTTTATTTCTTTTATTTTCCTATCTTAGAACTTAATAACCACCATTAAATGATTACGTGAGTAATGTACTTTCACCAAAAGTGTTTCTGATATCTAAAATATTCTTATGTACATTATTCTATAAATTATTTATTTAGTGATTTAAATCAGATTTTTAAAAAAGAAATCACCTAATTTAAATCAATCCACCCTGGACCCAACTACAGTACACAAAATTGTAGCAAATATTAACCTCTGCTTCCTTTGCTCAAGAGTCATTCCCTTGTTTGAGTTCTTGTCATTGGAACCCTTCTTCTTCTGCTGCTCCAACAGCTTCTTCTGGTTCTTGACACGAGCAAGCTCCCGCTGGTTGCCACCTACAGCATATGCAGGGAATTAGGTGTGTTTCTCAACAAGTTCTTATTAGTAACCACAAGTAACTAGCAAAGAACTAGCCTATGCCTAAAATGACAAATGCTGCAAATTAAAACATGGCATGCGAAATACTTAAAAATGATCTGAAAAATGGATCAACATGAATGATTGATTGATTGATTGAGTTTATTTTACTTCGCGTTTTGTGCCTCTTGGCTAATTTGCGAAGATGGGGATGAGTGATGAAATGATGAATGGACATTCACAAACAACCAAGCCCGACCGGGATTCGAACCCGGGACCCTTGGCGTCGCAGTGCGATGTGCTAACCACTCGGCCACAGGGTCAGGCGGATCAACATGAATGAGTTTGAACACAAGTGCACATGTCAAAATCTTCAATGTTGTGTGGGACCTCCTCACTTTCATCCAAGTTGGAATAAATACCAAAATGTACACTCATGGACACTTCTGGGTTGTAACAACATAGAAGTACCCATGGGAAGTTAAATTATGCATTGTACTTGGTTAGTATGTTCGTATCTTACTTCTATTTTTAACTGTTTCTAGTTTTCGAGAGCATTATATTTTACATAAAATTCAAATATGTTTTGATTTTTAAAACAAAAACTGTTGCTGGATAAACCTGTTAAATATACAGGGTGTCACTTTAATGGCACACACACACACGTCGTCGCCTTCTAATCAAGGGGTCCTGGGTTCGATATGCAGTGGAGGCACATAGTGGTTCGGATCCCACTTTAAACTGTAGGTCCAGTCAGCTTTTCTGTGCATAAAGTGGACTTGAAACACCAACTCAATCAAATAATGACACCCACGGACCACAGAAACTTATAGAGGACATGAAAGCAAACAACTTTTCTTGATACAATTTTTCTCAGTGCACTGTTATGAGGTCAATATGGCTGCATTAGTAAGTAGTAAAGTGCTCCCCTGTGCATAGCACCATGCCATGAAGGCATATAGGGGGTGTGACGGTAACGCCCCACACTTTCTTGATCCAGTCGTGAGTGGGAGTGATGTGATCAGCATCACGCCCCTGACCGCCTTTAACCCCCAGGTACCCATGTTATTCGATGCTGGGTGGGCGCTGGGGCCGCTTCCATCGTTAGAAAAGTTTCCGGATTTG
This sequence comes from Lepisma saccharinum, assembly GCF_977018435.1. Taxonomy (NCBI): domain Eukaryota; kingdom Metazoa; phylum Arthropoda; class Insecta; order Zygentoma; family Lepismatidae; genus Lepisma; species Lepisma saccharinum. The sequence goes on along the minus strand of NC_139239.1, from coordinate 44,127,569 downwards.
AACCGGCCGGGGATCGAACCCGGGACCTTTAGCATGGTAGTCAGACGCGTTACCGACTGAGCCACCGCGGCCACAATATGGCTGCATTACTGACGCTTATGTCTAAGAAATTGCTTACTGCTCCCTTGCATATACTTCCAGCAGCTCCTGCCGTTTGTTGACACTACACTTAACAGGGATGCACAGGAGCCGTTGAGTGAGAAACCAGCTGTCGTGTAGTAAGCCTTTGTAGGATGTGGGACTTTAAAGTCCCGTCAGTCGATAAAGGGTTAACATAAAATAATGCCATTTTTAGTACTATATGCGACTTTCATTGTGTTTATATTACTGTCACTTTTTATAAATTCTGTAACTTGTTTTATGTATTATCATTATTCATATACTAATTTACCTATTTTTGATTCTCTTTTGTAGACAAGGGTTGGTTGTACGAGCAGCCCAAGAGACTTATTATTATTGATGTTAGTGCCATCATAACTGACAGCACAGAGAAAAAATATATTAAATGTTGTCGATCGGCCAAACACTTCTCACTAGTATATTTCGTCACTTTTTATATTTGTACTCACCTATTGTGCATTTCGAAACATTCTTTAAGGTGACATTTTGCTTTTCTGACGAAAATAATGTCAATAACAGTAATTATTGTTCTTCCTTTTCTCATTTCCTTAAGACACAATATGGCGGGTACAGCTTCAGTAGTATCAGTGTGTATACAGTGTTTCCAACTTTCTTAACTGAAAAATGCCCCATAGACCATTCATGCATAGCCCCAAAAACCATTCACGGTAAGGTTAGATTAGGCAAACAGTTAAAATTTTGGGTCGTAATATTGAGAATGTATTTTTCATTTTTTAATCTTCTTGCAAAACAACTGCGTCGTTCGAAACACTGACAGGAGATTACGTCATCATCATCCGGTTCACGTAGACCAAGAAAGGAACAGCAACGGCAATTATGCATCAGAGATATTTTTCGTGAAAAAAACATGATTTACCGTTCCAGCAGATTATACGATGACTGAACATATCTCGACGAAGTATCCAAATGCTAGAAAAAATCATTCCAGTAAGTACTTTCTTGTGTAAAAATGAAGAAATCCATTATTCCGATTGAAAACTTTTACCAAAAATATAAGGTAAGAATTTACACTATAGAGATATTCTGTAATTAGTTTACTAGTTGTTATACTCACTAAATATGCTGTCGTACTTATGTACGTATATGCACGTAATATTTGGGGGTATCGTGTTTAAATTGCACATTGAGTTGTAGAACTTGTAAAATAATGTTAATTATAGCGATGATTCCCCATAAACAAACATAGCAACCATGTTTGATGATGTGAAGAAATGATTATCAACGTCCGTTCCGCTGTCTAGAGCGTTGCAACGCTGTCCAGAGCGATTCTCTTTGGTTCACAGCATTGGTTGTGGAAGAATGGCGGAGAGAAATGAAAAGATTGTTAATGTGCTACAGTTACATAAGTGAGAGAAATGAAAAGATTGTTAATGTACTACAGTTATATAAGTGGAGTGTAGAAGAGGATGGTCATGGTTTGGTTAACAAATTGATGGAATTTGGTGTTCTGCCGAAGGAGTGTAGTTACATGTGTTCACGCAGGCATGCTTTGAAATTGTCAGCATGTGGAATGCAGATTTTAATTAGAGGTAAGTTTGAAAATTGTGATTCAGTTCCTTTGGTTTAAAATGTCTCTTCACCAGTTACGTGCTACAAAAGTGTAGAACCATGGACGTATAGGCCACGCACCATTGGCGAATAGCCCCATGCACCATTCCCAGGAAGGTTAGGTTAGTTGCAGTTGGGTTAGGCAAACATAGTTAAAATTCGGGATCATAGAACCATGCATGCATAGGTCACGCACCATTGGCGAATAGCCCCATGCACCATTTACAGTAAGGTTAGGATAGGCAAACAGTTAAAATTTGGGGTTGTAGAACCATGCACATATAGGCCACACACCATTCACAGGAAGGTTAGGCAAATATAGTTAAAATTTGGGGTTGTAGAACCATGCACGCATAGGTCACGCACCATTGGCAAATAGCAACATGCACCATTCACAGTAAGGTTAGGTTAGTTGCAGTTGGGTTAGGCAAACCTAGTTAACATTTGTGGTTGTAGTATATCAGGAATATGTATACTTCGTTGTGAAACGATAGATCTTGCTATAAATAATGAGCAATTCTACATTGTTGGTCGAGATCATGGACTCCCATATTTTCCGATTTCTAGACGTGACCCCCAAATTTTATTTTCAGATTCGTGGTTGTGAGGCCTAAATTAGTGAGTATGCGAAATATTAACAAAATTGGAGAATATCTCTATATTGTAAATTCGCTCCAAAATATATATATATAGTGTATATATTTTCTCTGTGCTTGACAGCTCAACAGTAAAAAAAAAAAAAAAAAGTGCATTGCGTCAAGGTGAAAGTTCGGTTAATTTGTTCTGGACCAGTGTTTTAAGTTGCAATTATTTGTAAGAATTTATTTGTGCAGTTAAAATTATGTTTTGTCTTCATACATTTTGATTTGATTATGTCATTCCTTAAGAGTTTAAAATAAAATAAACTGACACATGAAAATAGGACATGCGCTTGGCCGAACTACTTTCATTCACTACGACACTTTACTAACTGGTATCAGCAATGCAAATAAATTATGAGTCCTCCTCGGGTAAAAGCAAGCCATTATGTCTTCTCTTTAAAAATTACACAAGTTGTCTGCACAAATTAATTATGTTAGTAGTTTTACAAAATCCGTCACACGAAATAGGACTATGGCAGGAGCTATTATGTCGTAGTAATTTTGTAAGAAATTTAACTATCACAACATTTTAGTCCCAGAAAATTGTGTACCATTAAATAAACACAATCTGTTACTTACGAGTCATTTTTGGATCTTTAGAAGAGAGGGATCCGACTCCCGAATTCCAGACGACGTTCTTCACGCACCTCCCGGATTATTTTTCTCCCCTTCGCCTTCCTGACTTTCCTCGTCAACTTGTTCGACCAATGTTGCCACACAACCTGAACGCTGTAGGTAGCCACTGTTAGGTATATAAAAACACCAAATCACACAAGGCTGATTTCCAGTTGGACTTGGACTAGTTGTGTGTTGCTGCACCTCACGCGATACTTGTATGTGTGTGTGTGTGTGTGGTAACGTCTCGTAGTGGTAATGTCGTCGCCTTGTAATCAAGGGGGAGGGGGTCCCAGGTTTGATGCCCGATGGAGACACATAGTGATTTGGATCCCACTTTAAAGTGGAGGTCCAGTTCCGATTAGTCTTCTGTGCATAAAGTGGACAAAACTTAGGTTAAACCAAATCATACGTATATACATACATTAAATACATACAGTGCTTTCTCTCTGACGGTAAGCAAAGGACCACTTATGAACTCAATGTTTAGAGTAGTTCTCATGATGAAGAGTATTGGAACCTTTTCCCCGGAAAAAGGGCATTGCACGCGCGTGCACACACATACACACACTCCCCCACACACATATAAAAGTATCAGTAAGTAGTTACTGCTATCGCGGTTACAATCCATTATTATTATTTCTGGGACACTTTATTCGGACCCTTCGAAATATATTTCTAGATACGTGCCTGGTAAGTAGCTATTTTTAAATGTAAGTAGCTGTCCCCGTAACAAGTTTTTCTTTGCATAGAAGTAATGTTAACAACAGTTACCTTACGACATTTAAATTGTTAAATTGAAAATTTCTAACGTGGAGGAATAGCTAAATTTAGCAACGCTCATGGGCGTATTTAAGGGGGGTTCAACGGGTCCAACCCCCCTTAGGTTCAGTAAAATTACCAGATTACCTGTTCTATTCGCTATGCGCAGAAACTTATTTTGTTCTCATCAATTACAAGCGTATAAAATGGTATACGGATGGGAAAGAAATTAATTCCACACACCAGATAGGACTGCAAAGCAAATATCTGCAATTTCCTGAAAGTTTCGGAATTTCTCCGGAAAATACTCAGAAAGCTCTTGACATTTCACAAATTCTATAATGCCACATGTAATTTCTGGCCGAAGCAGCTGCTTGTGAACTTATAGCATAGAATAGTAAGGTACTATTCTATGCTTATAGCACGAATATTATATTGATTGATTGATTTGTTGTTTTAAAGTCCACTTTATGCGCAGTAAGGCTAATCGGGACTGGACCTACAGTTTAAAGTTGGATCCGAACCACTGTGCCAAGTGCCTCCACCAGGTATCGAACCCGGGACCCCTTGATTACAAGGTGACGACGCTACCACTTCGCCATCGGGGAGGCCCAGCATGAAAATTATAGTTTCATTAGAAGTTCCAGATACATAAGGTTTGTTACCATTCAAGATTTAAGTATTCCTCAGGTTCTAATTTTTTGATAATTACAAATTTCCCAACTGTTTGATAATCCCGAAAGTCGATAAACTTTTCCCAAACTCTAGATCGGTATGAGAAACTTGTCCCGATTGGAGATTGTAACTGCATCTGGGTTAGCTTCAGCTATTAGTACTTCTAATCTCTCTGGGTTGAGTGGGTGTGGCTTTAGAAAAAAAAAATAGTTGGTGAAGAATGTGATGATGCTGATGTAATGGGTGGTAGAATTAAGGGGGTGAGATAGATAGATAATTTCAGAGAAGTATCCAAAAGCAATTTTTGTACATTGTTCAGCACATATTTTAACCCTGGCTATTGCCCATTTCTGTGGATTGTCTGCGATATTGAGACTATCAAATCAGTTATAATTTTTTTCGCCTCGAGTCTTCTCAAAGGAGCAGCCCCCCTTAGTTAGCACATCTTGGGTCCCGGGTTGGGCATGGGCGTTTGTGGGTGTCCATTCATCAATTTTATCATGTCATCACTCATCCCGATCTTCGGAAATTAGCCAAAAGTGGCACAAAAAGCGAAGTAAAATAATGCAAATAAGTCAATCAATCTTCTCAAAGTAATTTGGTTGTAAAAAATGCAGTGCAAGATAGCTAGTTGAAGTTCTGTAACGATCTCAGGTTGTTCGACACAGGATGGACAGAAAAGTATCAATACTCAGTAGGGTGACTTGTGAAATCGTATACACTAATAGTAGAAACTTTACTGTTGTCCATTTTTGGATGATTTTGTAGTAGAAATGAACCCAAGTTTCTCTGAACACAGTCATCACATTGAAAAATTGCAACAATTTATTCCAATATGAAATGTCTATTCCTCATTCATTGGAACAGTGAGTCAAAATGTTGGATAGTCTGGTTGATATTTTTTACATTTTCAAATCTGAATGAAAAATGTGGCAAACAGTAATTGAAAAGACATGTCCAGGGTCTGCATTGTAGGCATAGCCAGTAGAAAATTCTGACAAGCTCTTGTACTCAAATATGCACAAATTGTTGGTGATCTTGGCTACACTGCCAGTTTCATCTTCAACACCGGAGAGGATGTGTTTAACATTAAGGAGGTTGAAATAATGTCCTCGCAATTCAGCGGGAGATCCTCGACTAATGGACCCTGCACTGTTAAGTGTGCATACATACGAATATTAAAATAACACCGATGATGTTATTTTCAATTTTGTAGCAAGGAGGAAGAGACAAATTCTAACATTGTAATTCTTTTTTAAAGAGAAGCTGGGATTCGCTTTTTCAAAGCATTTTCTATTAATTTTATATAGAAAAGTTAGAAGTTCGTAGATAGACTTAATTTAATAAATGGTGTGACCTTTCATGTGGTGGCAGAGTGAATTTTGATAGTCAGATCATACCTAGGGACGCTATACGTCCCGGATTTTCAGAGACTATCCCAGAATTTTATCATTTGTCTCGGTGTAGCGAATAGTTTCTTCGGGATGCACAAATGTTCTGGAATCGGGTGGTAAAGAAGAAATGATTAAGACTATACTTTCCTGAACTTTATTTGTACAAGGGTCGTTCAAGTTTGACCGGGATTTTCGTACGTAAAAAATCGATGAATAGCCGGATCATGATGAAACGTGCGGGTGACGTAATGTATTCCTTCGCGAGTAACTAGCGCCCGGCATGACGTATTTCGCGCATGCGCAGCAGTTGCAGCAAACATGGCGGCAAGCAGTGTGTCTGTGGCTGTGGAGCAGCGGTGTGTAATCAAATTTCTCGTGAAGGAGAAAGTGAAACCAGCTGAGATTTTCAGACGATTGCAAGCACAGTATGCTGAACAAACGATGTCGCGGACAAGAGTGTACGAATGGTGTGAGCAGTTTCGCGAAGGACGGGAGCTGGTGACAAATGAAGCGCATGGACACATTCGCCCGACTGCAGTCACACCAGTGAATATCGCACGTGTTGAGCAAATGATTCTTGAGAACCGGCGAGTAACAGTGCGGGATATTGCTCCCGAGGTGAATATCAGTGTCGGGAGTGTTGAGACAATCATTCACGACCACTTACGCTTCTGCAAAATCTGTGCAAGGTGGGTTCCCCGCCAGTTGACATTCGATCAGAAGTGGACACGCAGGACGGTCTGTGAACAGCTTCTGAATCGGTTTCGAGCAGAAGGTGATGAATTGTTGCAATCCATCATCATGTGTGATGAAACATGGTTGCACAATTCAACCCCAGAGACCAAAAGACGCAGCATGGAGTGGCGGCATAAAGGTTCCCCACCCCCCAAGAAAAGCAAAACGCAGCCGTCCGCTGGAAATATCATGGCAAGTGTCTTCTGGGACATGAAGGGAGTTATCCATGTGGATTTTCTGGACAAAGGGAGCACGTTTAATGCCCAGTATTACTCCACATTGTTGAGTGGTGCTGTACGAAAGTCCATTCGCAAGAAAAGACCTGGGATGTTGTCTGGAAATGTCATTCTTCTCCATGACAATGCCCGCCCTCACACGGCCAATGTGACAACAACAACTCTGGCAGACATGCGCTGGGAAGTTCTGCCCCATCCCCCCTACACAGGCACGTATCCAGAGGGGGGCTCAGGGGGCTCGAGCCCCCTCCGAAATTTTTCGATTTACACTAGATAAAATGAGGTTTTTGGCTTGTGTGTGTGAAATAAAATATTGTGATTATAATTTAAAGAGAGATATAATTATCGAGGAAAAGCGGAGAATGTTGTAGAACCTGAGGGATAACCCTGTTATATTAATATTGTATGTAAACTTTTCTTGCTCTTTCGGTGTTGTCGCAACGAACTTGAGTATTATTTAAAGATTTGTCAGCATTTGGAAGTTGCACAACAAAGCACTGTTGAAGGCAGCGCCATGAGTCGGGCGATTCTTTCTATTACTAATTCTCTGAAAAGCTCGAGAGGGAACGTTCTTGAATAGGAGGTGGAGTCGAACTACAAAACATTTTATGTGCGGAACATTCCAGAATATAATATGGATATAAATACGCGGATTCAATTTCACGGTTGGTCTGGTCATTCAATAAGACTTCAGGAGTAAGTGTGACAGTCGATTAGTGATCCGTTAGTGTCCATTGACAGTTTTATAAGATGTAGAGATTGGGGGGATGGGGGGAGAACTAGTGACACATTTTGATGGAAAGTGCTGAAGTCGACCACTATTACAGGTTCGGGTCCAAAGCTGAAGATATTGCCGACAGTGTAGTTCTAGTTTCGGGTCATGAGCCGAAGAGATCGAAGGTCTCTAAAGTAAATATTTCAGCAGTAACGGGCATTGGAGCATCATTTTTTTAAAAAAAAAAAAAGGAAATAAGCTGCACAGATCGACTGAAAATCTAAGTTTTGAGTGACGATTTATTAGTGGCCGGACAAAGTTTCCTGTATGCAGTCCGAGAGTTTCGTGGGTTAAAAAAGGACTTTTAAGTCAACTGTTTCGGAAAAACACTCAAACACTAACTACCACAAAGGGGAAGCCATGAAGGCCGAAAATTTTATGAATGTCGAGAAGAGAAAGCAAGAAGATGTTGCATATGTAGAAATTTTAGCGGAAAAAGCAAGCTGGACTATGACTCCAAAACCAGGGTCTCTGGCATATACCGTGCCATTCTTTGTTCTACTAAGTGAGCTACCGAGTCACCCTTGGCTTCGCTAGATCTTTTGCTGTCGCTGTAGAGCAATGGCACGGTATGCCTGGTGGAGTCAGCATTTTCCGCTAAAATTTCTGCATGGCACATCTCTTGTGTATGCGCAACCGTAAGATGTTGCCAGTTTAATTAACAAGCACAGAAAAAGGCGATAGAATAAAACTAAGGGACATTCCCACCGGTTGACAAGATATTTTTCTTCTGTGGTCAACACGAGCTGTTGTTTGAAGGTGACAATGAGATTGACCCACCACGTTTCACACCGAAGCTACAAGCTATACGTGTCGCTTGAGGATTTCACAAATCGAACACAGGCTTGTGCAGCCTGTTGTGCTGCTACGGTATGAAAAGTTTCTGTTGATTGGGTCACTCATTGCAAACGACGTGTGTGTGCCTTCAGACTGAATTCTTCCTAAATCTTGAAGATCCAAGTCACAAGGATGGAAAATTAGGATTTTTGTCAAGGTTACGTTTTGAAGGCAGGCGACAACACCATAAAGGATCATATTCAAACCTGGAAGACACATTCGAATGGGCCCCTGTGGCTGAGTGGTTAGCACATCGCCAAGGGTCCCGGGTTCGAATCCCGCTCGGGCATGGTTGTTTGTGAATGTCCATTCATCAATTTCATCACTCATCCCCATCTTCGCAAATTAACCAAGAGGCACAAAACGCGAAGTAAAATAAAATAAATCAAATCAAAACATTCGAATGGATTGTCCATTGCATAACAGCTTCGTGAAACGAACACATACATATACTGAGACGTTTTCGGCTAAAACACAACGTTCGTACATTGCAACAGAGGAGTCGAGTGATAAAAAATGTCCCGATATCACGTTCTAAAAGAAAAAAAAACAGCACGTAAAACAGTGGCAGATTTAGGAGACAGTTGCTCTCCGCACTATGGCTTTTTAATGCTAACCTTTGTCTACCAAGAGAAAGTAAAATTTTCTTGCCCCCCCCACCCCTCGTTTTAGAACTGAATCGCCACCATCGATCTTAAACCTTGCGATGTTCTATCTATACCCCTGTAAAAAAATATATGTTTAGCCCCCCCCGAAAAGAATTTCTGGATACGTGCCTGCCCCTACAGTCCGGATTTAGCCCCCAGTGATTATCATTTGTTTGCACCCCTTAAATACCATCTGGGAGGGAAGAAATTCACGACAGACGAAGCACTGCGGAGCGATGTGCACCAGTGGCTAGGACAACAACCAAGTTCTTTCTACGCCAAAGGAATTCGGGAGCTGCCAGAACGATGGCAACGGTGCCTCGGCGCGCACGGAGAATACTTTAAAAAACTGACATAGTTTGGTGTTTCTTCTGCTACCTATTTCCTCTGCAGAAATAAAAGTCCCGGTCAACCTTGAACGACCCTTGTATTTTAAAATTTTGAGTAAAATTGGGCGTAATTTTAAAATGCTCATTTTACAAAACAATCTAACTCTACATTGAACCGCTCCCTCTCCATAATACAAGGGGTGTAAGGGGTGACTTTCCACGTAGGCGCCCAAAAGTCAAACTTACTTCCACGTAGTACACCCTGGACTGCATTTTGCAGACGAACGAGGCTCTGGCGACGCACTATGGCCAGTATAATTTTGTGTGTGTTGTCCTGTTGTTTTTTGTCCTTGTGTGTGCTGAGTGCCCCTTTACAGCCTCAGCTCTTAACGAAAGTCAGAAGATTTTAATATTTTAGTAACACGACACAGCAATTATGCTATTTTAGTTATGGTAAGGGGCTGGACCCCTTATAGTGTGACGGGTGCAAAATAGCCTGAGTGCTGACGCACCCACGTTGCTCGTTGAGCGCTCAGATACTTGACGCGCCCCAGCTTACTATAAAGAGTCAGTGCTTGGGTGCCTATCTGTTCAGTCCGCAGTTTTCAAATAAAGTTCCCACACAATGTGGATGTAAATGACAATTATGTTGTACGTACATATATCGGGTCCAGCCCCCCCACCCTCGCTCCCTAACAACCTACCGGTCAGTAGTGTCCCGAATTTTCACTTATGAAATATAGGAATCCTAATTGAACCAAAAGTTGACCCCCCCCCTTATGTGAGCTATATATATGCCCCAGTGGCGTATACTCTGGATCATCTAGGTAATCGCAGATGACCCGGCTGTATTTTTTTTTTGTTTTTTAAATGTATATCGATATATATACATTTCCTCGCAATATTCTTCCAAACCAATTTCGATGCATACATTTCTTTGCTTCCAGCGCGCGAATGCTTCCAACCCTTTGCCGCTGAATGTCCGGGAACCTTTCTCCAGCCGGTGGAATGACTTCAGGGAATCTCACCCTGACGTCTTTCCTCCCGCTTCCCTTACAACCCTTGGTGATGAGGTAGGAGAGAGGAAAGAGGGGGAGGAAACACTGCTTCTCAGGTGCGGTGATTCCGTGCCCAGGGTAACCTCCTTCTTGTGAGAGTCCACAGGCCGCACTCTCCACCTTCAGAGCCTTTACCATTCCCTCCGCTGAACTAGGGAAAACATACCCGGTAGAGTGCGAAGAACAGGAAAATTGAATAACATGGGCAAACCAATTCTACGCTAATTTTCACTTTACATTTGCTTCTGTCTTGCTGATTTCTACTCGAACATAAATTTATTAAAAGGAAAAAGCTTAAATATTGAAGATGACGCAAACTAAATTAAAATTCAAAGCTTAAGCAATTAAAGCACCTATATGCTGACTCCCCCCCATCCTTGTATTTACAAAAATAGTGATTGTTTCTCCTCTCTAATCTTCAAAAGCAGCGAGAATACTTCTTTCAGGGAACTGAATATTTTTTAAAGGGAAAGATATCAAAAATTATATATATATATATATATATATATATATATATATATATATATATATATTAGTTAATTTAAGTTGCTATATTCCACCTCTTTAGATTAATAGTGATGAAGATGAACGAATTAAACATAAAACGAAAAAAACACGTCAGGCACGTAGTCAGTCCCTTACATTGAAAGAGTAACATAAATTGAGAGTGTTTGAAAATAAGATCCTTAGGAAAATCTTTGGACCTAAAAGGGATAAGGAGACAGGTGAGTGGAGAAGGTTACATAATTTAGAACTACATAATTTGTATTCATGTCCAGATATTATTAGAATAATTAAATCAAGAAGACTTAGGTGGGCAGGCCATGTGGCACGAATGGGAGAGGAAAGAAGAGTTTACAGGATTCTTGTTGGGAAACCTGATGGTAAGAGACCTGTAGGAAGGCCAAGGCGAAGATGGAGGGACAACGTTGAGATGGACCTAAGGGAAATCGGTAGGGATGGAAAAGAGTATATAGAACTTGCTCAAGATAGGGACAGATGGAAGGCCTGTATTGCTGCAGCCATGAACCTTCGGGTTTAAGAAGGCTAGGGAGTTAGTTTAGTTAGTTAGTTAGGCACGTAGTCATGTGGAGGACTCGGGGGCTGAAACCACCCTCCCCGAAATCCTACAAATATCTAATTTAAAAAGTGTATAGTGGTAATTAATTTTACTTTATTAGCAGGGTTAAACACCTTGCATAATACGTTGTAATAATCTGAGATTCATCTTCAGGACTTCTAACCCCACTGTTTCAAATTTATGTGGCGGCTGCTAATAAGGGATGATCCCCATCCCGAAATAAAATTCTGGCTCTGGCCTGCAATGATTCGAACTTTTAAAACCTGTCATTTCGAGCTCGGAAAGGGATTTTTTTTTATCATTCATAGGGAATTTCATTCTGAGCCAGGAACACAACAACAGAAGTTTGGCGCGTGAAACTGAATGCGTGTAGTCGTTGGCTTCGTGCTGTGCTTCGTGTTTATTATTTATTTAGGTGTTAGTGTTTGTCGTGATAGTGCTGTGTTAAAGGGTAATGGATGTGATACAAGATTTGCTGGTGAAACCTTTTGGAACAAGATATTTTCAGGAGAAGTTGAAAATGGTTAATACAGGTAGTCCAGTGTCATCGCTTGAACTTATTTCTACACACAAAGACAAAAATCGGGAATATGTGAGGCATTTTCGCAAGCAAATTATGCTTACTTTTCGGGGCTGAAAAGAATGTATGGACGCGTGGCGGATACTGTAATCTTTGCAACGCTTGTGCCAAACATGAAAAATCCAAAAGTCACATAACTTCCTTTGTTAAGCTGCAATCTTTCGCACAGACACGTATTGACGTGCAACTGGACAAACAGCGTGCTTCGGATGTGGTACGGCACAAGTAATCGGGTCCTGGAGTAAGTTGAATTTTGCACTTAAATTTATATTGCGGGTTTTTATTTCACTAGTGCACGTCTTTCATTTTATATTTCACAGGCTGTTTTTTTATAGCTTTATAATCCTGTCTTGTTTTATTACTTGAAATTCTACACGTATATTAAACTGCAATAACGAGAATTAATTGATTGTGGTCGTAGGAATAAGACAAACATTCCGACACAATATTCCAAAATCCAATATGTATCCTGACATAAATTACACGGAAACTTTTGGAGTTTGAGGATCAAGGGTCGGAGATTACCCACTCGTTAGAACCAGCATACGCCACTGATATGCCCATGGCATGGCAACGCTGTTTGCAACTATGTGTCTTCTATTGATGCTATGGTGAAATCGTGGAATCGTCTAAGGCAAGGAAGCTAGGCTTCGTTTCATGCAAATTAAGTTCAGAACATTCAAACTTTCTTTTTGCAATTCTTCACTTTTAATTGCTCTAGAAGATTTCAGTATTTTGCTCCATGTTATTTTTTGTTTGTAATAATATCAAAATGTGAAGATTGATTGGTTGAATTGGTGTTTTAAGTCCACTTTATGCACAGTAAGGCTAATTGGGACTGGACCTACAGTTTAAAGTGGGATCCGAACCACTGTGCCTCCACCGGGTATCGAACCCGGGACCCCTTGATTCCAAGGCGACGACGCTACCACTATGCTAATATGTGAAGACTTATGTAAGTTTTCATATATTTATTTTATTATAATTAAATGATTAAGTGTAATTCGTTTGCAAGAAAATTTCCAACGAAGAGTAATTGTAAAAGTAACTTACAGTGTTTTTGAAAATTCCAGTAACTGTAACTTAGTAACTTTTAAAATAAGTGACTGTATAACTCGATTTCATTTAAAAAGTAACTTTCCGAGCACTGTTATATGTAGTGCGTTGAGAAAAATATAAATAAGACACAAATATATACTAAACTAAACTCCATGGAGCAGCAGCTCTCCGAGGACCAGGGCTTGGCGAGCGGCTTTTTCATTGGGTGACGCGTGAAGAACTCATAGAGTCCCATTGCCGCTGTTTTCTGGCTTTAGAACCCGTGGTCCTCTGCTGTTGCTTTCAAGAAGACCCCCAATTGTCCTCACGTTTCTGGGTAAACTCCGAAATTTTGGAGGTTTCCACCGGGAATCGAACCGGGGGACCACTCGCACCGAAGTTGAGAGATGAAATTGATGAACGAATGGAATAGCGGTCAGCTTGGTTCAATGACAGCAACTTCGAACTGCATTTGAGAAAGTGCACGCGCCTCCTTCTCCCAATAGCTGTTTTATTCACCCACTTTTTAGTCATAATCTATCATTAAATTTGCAGGAAACCGCTTCATCCACTCTAGGTATATCTTCTAATATGCTTTCTACCTTGCCGCTTTAATTATACAGTACCCACACACATTTTGTTCACGGCTGTGTCTGCCATCTAGTGAGTGAAGACAAAACCTTACCTTGGACGCAAGTTCTGCCATCTGTTGGAAGAAATAGTAATCAATTTAGAGGAAATGTCACGTGCCGGAGATGAGGTTGTTTCATCTCATAACCGTAGGTTCCGGGTCGCAGGGCCGCTGCTATAGGTGTACCGTGGGACGCATAAGTATTATCAAGCAAAGTGTCCATCATCATGTTTATTCTCTTTGTTTTACGCAATGAGAACTCCAGGAAATGAAAAAAAAAACGCTAAACAATCTCCTGACAGCATTTGTAGTGCATGTGCAAAAATACAGTCCTAGGAACAAGTAGGATGCAAGAGAAAAAATGAATGAAAATAGTCATAGGAAATTTGCCGAGCAATGCTTCTGCATCCCACAGTACTATGCGTTACATCGCGTACCATCTCGAGTCTACAATGTTATTTAACAGTTTATTCACTGATTTCTTACGAAAGCGCTAGCACATTCGAATAAAAGAAAGAAAATAGCTGAATTAGCTATACAGATCCATTTGTAATCAGCATTCGCACTAGAGAACGAATGATTTTAGCATGCTAAACGAAAAATAAAATAATGGGAGTATGAACTTAAATGTGTAGTGCATGGCTGCATATATAAAGGATAAAATATTATGCTTTTCGAGAGTTCATAGTGCAGAAATCAGATATGTAAATAATAGGCAATATTTACGCCATACTAATAACAATGCTGGTTTAGTGTAGAATTTGAAAAGTGATGGAGATTCATTTTTATTCATTCTGTAATCGTGATTAGCTAAAATTGGTGCCCAAAGCCCCAGAAAAACAGATGTCATTTTTTTAAAAATAATATATTAATATACGAATATAGGGACATCATAATGTAATTCATACCCTTCACAATAAACAGACCACACTAACAATAGCAATTCGTAGACAAAGAATACGTCCTCTCACACATACCTATCAGGGCATGACAAATAGCAAATATTTTTAATTGCTGTTAAACATATGTTTTAATTATTCTGCGGTAAAGTGAAGTTTATGAGTATTTTGTCATCTTTTAAGTGAACATTTTACGATTTTAGATTAATAATCTGTACTGTTTATAAGTGAATATTATGTCATTTTTAAGTGAATGTTGTAGCATTTTGGATGAATATTGTTTTGTCATGTTTAAGTGAATATTTGACCATTTTAGTTGAATATTTTGTCATGTTTAAGTGAATATTTTGCCAATTTAGTTCAAATGAACTAACTCCATATTTTACTTTGATTCATCTTTTGATAAGCATAATACGTTTCTAAGCCGACGTTTTGGGTACCTAAAACCCTACAGCGCCCCTCTTTATCCAACCCATGAAAAAAAATATCCATCCATGTTCCAAACAATGCTTTCTCTTGTTTTGTGGCAGATCTAGAGCCTGAAGGAACGGCTGTTTGGTATTCTCGCAGAAGGAAACACAGCGTCCATTCAAACGGCTCTCTCTGACACCCCTCTGTTCTGTTTCTGTGTCAAAGGAAGGCTGTTTCCCCCAGCATGTTGCGCTTGCATCGACATCTACGGGAACAACAAAGCGGCTGGAAATCTCCAGTGTTCTCCGACGTCCTGTATAGCTTGTCAGTATCACTTCATGCTCAAAACATACGCTTTCACTTCCATGTTATTTCCAGAGTTCGTCACAAGGTTCCGATGACTGAATTTCGTACAGTATCTCCCTCTCCCCTATCCCCTCCTCACTTTCTTTACAAGTAATCACACTTTCACTTTCGGGAACAGCAAATATGATTTCGTAAGTTAATGTCAAGCTTTAATTAACAATGACTTGTCACTAAATTTTTAAAGTTGTACTTCACTATGCAAATTTGAGACTAATGTGACAAAAATATACAATCATTTAGTAGTAGGATCAAGAATAAAAGTCTCCCCAAGGATATAATATTAACAATAATAATAAAAATAATAATATTTAAAATAAAATTAGTTTATTTTTATTAGTTCCTAATAGTTATTTTGTATGTTAATCATAACGATTATAATAATAATTATTATTATTTCTTCCATTCAAGTTACATATACATAAAAAATGGCCTGCCTCCATACAAACATTTCTGGCGACGTCCATGGACAACGATGTCGGTTTTCAATTTGTATTTTTCTTCATTTACATCGTTTTGCCCCTGAGGATGAACAGTGATTAGGCGAAAATGATGAAGGGATATTCAGAAAGGAACACCCCTGCCAGGACTCGAACCTGAAACCTTCGGTATCAAGATCTCGAGTCGACCTCTCAACGCACTACGTGATGCGGAGAAAAGTTTGAAACAAGATTTCTTGTTCCCATGATTTTGTTCATAATTCCAACTGTTTTCACATTATTAAGGACTTGAAGTGGCAGATTTTTATTTAAATATTCAAATTGGTTGGTATGTCAAAATTTAATTTAATTACAACTGCAGCATTTAGTTAGTAAAAGTTAATAACTGAGCTAGTGAATGTAGCAGACCAAGTTATGCGGATATTAATATTTGATTTTGTCTCTCTTTCCCGTGGTTCATTCTTGGCTTACAAAAGACAACTATTTACTGTTTTGAGGTCACTTGAAGAAAACTGCATTCCATTTTGGCCGAAGCCGGAAGCACCAAGGTTTCCAACTTTCCCCAGAAGTGGCCAAGTAAACAAACAGGCTGTGGGATGCTTTTCAATTAGGAAATGTGTAAACAACTTTAATAATATCGCGGAATGAACAGCAAACAAGCAGGCACAGAGTTGTAAACTCAATCCTGAATTCTAAGTAGAGGCACAACGTAAGGCATCAGTTACTGTATTATTGTATTTAGTTAGTGGCTAAAACTCTTTATTATTCAATGTTTCGATAGAATTTCACACGTGTCTCTCTCAAGAGTTATACTATAATGAATAGGGGTGGTATCAAGGTGAGAACGAGACCTGCCCCTTACATACCGAAAACTTCTGTAAAATCGAGACGAGATAGAGACTTAGTATCCAAAACTCTCGATCTCGTTCGAGACTTAGACACTGAAAAGTTTACCTAAACAAAATTTTCTTTACTATGTGTCTTCTTCAGACATACCTAGCTGATATCCACCCGATTATTTACAGGAAAGTCATATATTTTGTTTACAGCAATTCCAAAGCCAAACGATTAGTGGTACTTGTGAGCTTGTGCTGCGCTATTGCATATATATATTCAGGATAAATTCCCTTCCTCGAGGGAACGAAACCGGGGGGAGGGAGGTCCTCCCTTATCGCACAACACTAGAGCAACTTTGCTTTCTGACGTCAGACGAGAAATACCTACGTTACGTTGTTAGGTTAGGTCTAAACTAGCCTAAACTAACAACTTAGGCATTTAGCCTAACAATAAAAAAAGCATTCCCTGGTGACGCCAGAACGCAAAAAGGGATACCCCTAAACCAGGGGCAGAGGTCACTTGTTCTGACCCACAAAACGATCTAGCGCAAGAACTGAACAGTAAACGTTACTTTTTCGAACATTTCCCATGCTTTGAACGACTTCAACTCAACATAGTATCCTACATAGAGTAGTTCCGGAAAATCCCACCAGATGTCATATCGTATAATTTTAATCGCGAATAGGCGTAACCAAAAATGTTTTCTGGAAGGGGGAGCGGAATGTGCTATAAACAGGTATAGACTTGTGGCGCATCTGTGCGTGTGTATGCACACACTCAAAAGAAGGGGGGTGTTGGAGGCATACGTACAGATGTACATCATCGATAAATGTTCACAGGAAACGTGAATATCAACAATTGTTCTTACTGGCATTTTCCTCATTTCAAACCTCCCCGATAGCATAATAGTAAAGCTGTCATCTTGTAATAAGGATTCGATCTCTGGTGAAGGCACAATGCATAGTGGTTCGGATTGTACTTCCAACTGTAGGTTCGATCCCCATTTTGCATATGTGCGCATGAACACACTTTAACTTCTTGTCTTGCTCATTTCGACACTACGAATCTTCGAATAATAGCATTTACTATCCCATATGTATACAACCACGTGACAAAGATTCATGGTTACTTACTACAGACATTTATTACTTGTGTTGGAAGGCGACACAATATGTAGTGCGATACGAGATAAATTAGTCATTCTGTGCAGTGTAAATATTTTCACAAACCTTTCCATTGGTTGATTGAATTAGGTTATTTTATGTCCATTTTCTGACACTTTTAGCTAATCACGGCGATGAGGATTAGTGATGATATGGTGTAGGTAATGAAGGGACACTCACAAAGAACACCGATGCACAGACCTGGATTGGAACCCGGGACTCCTGGCATCGTAGATCACCGCCAAGGAGGTCAGTACAAATCTTTCGGATTATTTCCTCCTTTTATGCAAACGCATCAAATAAGATAAGCAACATAAGTGGATGCGGTGACATAAGCAATATCTGAAGGACAACAGTAAGATCAGACATAATATTATTATTATTAATAGTAATAATGTGATAAAAACATATTTTATTTTATATGAATATGTTGCCCACCCAAATCTTTGACAACCATCCAGTGACTCCCAACACCAGTTAGTCTGACGCCGCCACTGTTGATATTTAAATTGAAAGTACATCCAACTGGAATTTGTTGTCTCTGCAATTAACAAGTGATATACTGAAGTGAGCGTAAGAGTAATTTATTCCTCCTACACACATTACAACTCTTTACACACGTTAGTCGACTCATCTGTTCCCTCACGAGCTGCGAGATCACGAGGTCGCGCAATGAAAAAGCGGCAACATCTGACGCAGTCCCATGACGTCATCCTTCACACACACACACACACCAACACACAAAATAAAGAGAAAGATGAGTGAATACATTGAGGCCAGTGTCTTGTCCGGGCCAGAGGAAACGTAATAATGCGGTTGGCAGCCGCGGGCAACGTCCGTCACGATGGATGCGCCGTTACTCGGCCATGAAAGCAAGAAAAACGCAGCAAAGCGCTTCAACCATGTTGCTCTACGTTCGCCATGTGCCAAAACAAGTTTGTTGACAAATGGGTCTACTATGTCAGAAGCGCCTACTTCAAATATTTTGATTTGGGGACAACATTCGTGCGCCTACTTTTATGTTTATCAACATAAATACTTAAGAGTCACGGACACTTCTGGCTTGTAAGAATTCAATGAATTTAATCGTTACAACCCAGAGGTGTACATAGATACTGTGGCTACAGTAGTGAGTTCAGTTTTCTGTGCCTCCCTGCAAGTGAAAAAAACATGTTCATTTAGACAGCCATCACCGATTGGAACACAAATAGTGCCAGAGGAAATTAACAAACCATTTTGTGGGCTGGGCCCTCACCTTTTCAAAACGAGATATAACTTATGTACCACTGATGATGCCAGAGGGGTGGACGGACGCTAGTCTTACCCCCACTCCCCCGTTGCAATTTGCTTAACAATAAAAAGCAAACAAACTTGTGTACATACATAAACATTTTAAAAAGTACTGTTTTGGGGGATTGGTAGAGGATAGTGAACTCCTCTTTTGGACTTCGAGGTAGGAGGGGCTTCAGCACCAAAGACATTCCCTTGGCTGCGCCAGGCCAAGATTCAACGCAAAGATCGCTCACATTCTCTTGTTTATGCTAATACTAATGAAAACAAATATATTCAACGAATTTTCAATTTCAGCGCTCGGGGTTAACTAGACGTTTAGTTTGTCGGTGCTGACCCAGAACGATAGGGTCAATTGGAATCTACTAAAAAGAAGTAAAGCGGCTATGGGACCCGATTAAGAAATGGAGGGACTTATGAAGTTATTAATTAACGTTAATAATAATCATGATACTTAATATCCCTAATAGTAATCATATAATAAGTACATTTACCTGTTAATAATAATGGTAATAATAAAGCATCCTCAAAGCAAAAAGTTTAATTTGAAAAACGTAAAATGCTTCTATTTTAATGTTATGAAAAATATTAAGATTGATGGCATTGACTGGATATTAGGATTACATTGCTAATTCTTATTATGGCAATAGGATTCAGCACCTAGTCACAGAGCAAAACGCATCATATATCTACTAATGCTACTCACACACTCAGTTAAATTATCTCATTAGTATTTGTAATGCACGAATGTACGGTTTATTCTTGCTGTACTTTAATATTACTCTGTGTTCAACACTTGAAACTGAAGTATAATAATAATGATAACACTAACATTTTGAAAGGCGTGAAAAATACATAATATAAAGCACAGCAGTAATTGCTAGAGCTAGGAATTTTAGGTGCAAAAATTTGCCAATAAAGGTGCAAAAAAGGTGCCAATTTTTGTACGAAAAAGGTGCTAAAATAGGTGCTAATTTTCAGATGTAAAATATATTGTGGGCAGTGCATACATATATGATTCATCTTGTCTGGATAAATACATAGTTCTTTGGTTTTAAACCGTTTAATATAACTAAGCAAAGAAAATTCTCTGATACATTAGAAAGCGACATAAAGGAAAACATGGTTGTTCTTACTTGCTTAGGATTAGTCATCTAGAAAACTGTTAAAATACATTACATTCAAAATTTCTATCTTCTTCTGAGTGAGGCTACATCTGCGGTCACTTAGCAGATACTTGTAAGTTGAAAGAGAACGTTCAATGTCAACAGACACAAGTGGTGCATATTTTGTTTTCAACCGGTAATCCACATCTTTGTTGGTTGCGACTTCTTGAACATGAGGGTTTTTGGCTAAACTTTGTTCTAACTTCTCTTTCCCGACCCCTTGCAGCTCTCGTTGCACATCCATCAAAACCGGTCACTGTGCTTCCTTTTTAGGACACTGCTCCTTCAGTTTTGTGATTGCAAGGAAAGAGAAGCCAAGTACAATATAGAGTTCATCTTGCAATTCCTGTTTAAGTGCAAGTTTTTTTGGCTTTTTCTACAGCTGAGGAATCACTAGGCAAAGCATCTAAAAATTTCGATATTGTATGGAAATGATTGCAAATAAACACTGCAGCTTTTAATCATGTACCCCATCTAGTGAGGATGGGAGAGGGTGGTAGTGGAAGTTTTGTAATTTCTACATACTTCTGTATTCTAGGAGCCTTTTTCTTAATGCTAGAAACAAATTCGTTCACATATGTATATTTATCTTTAAGAGCTTTACAAACTCGATGCAAAGCATGAACAATGCAGGTCACATGTTTTAAGTTAGGATACATATTCTTCAGATTAGAAAATGCAGCTAACATATAAGATGCTTGGTCTGTAAGAACTAACCACACACTATCATATTTTACGCCCTCCGGCCACAATACAAAACATGCATCATTGAAACTTTGCATTACACTTGTATTATCTGTTTTGCCGAAAAAATAAGTTTTCAAAAGTATGGGTTTCACTTGATGTCCATTGAGAGGTGCTACTAAAATGTTCAAAACGTACCTGTTTTGCCTATCTGTGGTTTCATCTAGTATGAAATAGACTGGATGGTCAGCTACTACTTGCCTGATCTGCGAGATTTTAGCTTCATAAAGAGGTTGAAGGTAAGATTTCCTTAAGGTGGTCTCATCTGGAACTGACTTACCAGTATATTTTTGCAAATATGATTTCATGACAGGATTGTTAAGTTTCGAAAGAGGTATTCCACACGCTATAAATGTCCTTGCTGTCTCACTGAAAAATTCATTTGTATTTCTGGAACTCGAAGATGCAATTGCCTCACCAATGAATTGCTGTCACTTCCCACTTTTACCATATCGTAGTTCTTTATTCCTGACGTGGAACCATGAGCAAAACAACTTGTGCAGACCCGCGACTCCTGTGCACCGTACCCCCACGAGTAGGGGAGAGGGAGAGTTGACCATGCTTCCTCATGGCCCGAGGTGGAGGGAAGAAGGGAAAGAAAGCTGCATGGGAACTTTTCGTCCCAAGGGTTTTTTCCTTGTGGTCGATCTATAGATGCTGCACAACCCGAGTGTGTTCGTGTTTGTCATCAACAGCAATAGAAATATCACACACATCACACCTCAGAACAGATCCATCACTCTCTGATTGCCGTCACCGCTAAACTGTTTAACAATGTCCTGCAGTTTCCCAACATTTACTAAATGTTTTGGAATGGTGAACAAGCAAATCCGATGCATCGATCAGTCGATCACAGACTGCATTTACCTTGCTCACTGAGACGGGAGAAGGAAACGAAAACAAAACAGCTTTCCTACAAAAATTCTAAACAATACAGCATAGGACAAAAAGAGCACAACTTCTAGCAATTGTAACGCGTCATTGTTGGCACTGTTTAAAGTCCGCGCGCTTACTACATTAACGTCCAAGAACTGAAGAAAGCCGATTCATTGTTGTGCGGTAAACAAGAAGCCGTGCCTCGAATGTGGGTGGGGTTAAACAGCATGCGAGTTGTATTTAAAGAAAATGATAAAGATGCAAAAAGGGCGAAAAGGTGCAAAAGGTTCTGAGATTGTGAAAAAGGTGAAAAAGGTTCAGAGATTGTGAAAAAGGTGCAAAAAGGTGCAACCGAAACAAGTAGATGTTGACCGACTTAAAGTCAATCACTATTTAATATTCGCAATTCATTTGTATGTACTTATAACTAATTTGCACGTACTTATAACTAATTCGCATGTACTTAGAACTCATTAGCATGTACTTAGAGTACTTTACATTTATGTATTTGCATGTTTATAACTTTTTATGAATATATAATTATTTATTTTATGAAAAATATGTATATAGAAGGTAATTAGAGGTACTAAACGGTATGCATATGGTTTTATATTCATTACTGCAAAGTATGTAATGTATAAATCGATAATATTAATGTTTATAGTATTGAAAATAAGTTTTCTATGGTTTATGAACCGCTATGAAAGGTGGTAATGGGTGTAGGTTCAGGTCAAATTACGAAAGAAGATGGTCCCGGTACTCGAACCCGCGATATGCAATATTATTAATTAGTACTATGCAATTATTGCATTATATTATGAAACACGGTGGTTTCAGACGCTAGACAGAATACTGTCTCCGAATCTGAGCTCAGCGCTGAGGGAAGACGAGAAAGGAATTTGGGGAGTGTGCGTTCAAGGTCAAATGACGTCAGAACGTCAGAACAAAGAACGAACCCAATTGACCAATCAGAGACCGCGTCGGTAGATTTTCAGAACCGGTTTTTTCAAGGTTAACCAGTACGCAAGAACAGGAGAAAGGTATGCAATGCCGTAGGGCAGGGGAGGGATTCAACCAGACAACAAAGGATCTCTGAGAATGCGCAGCAATGGTCAAATCTCTGAAGCTATGCGTCGCTTGTAGAACTGGTTTCCGCCGCCAATTAATATTCCGCTCAGGGTTGCCCTAAGGCACAGGACGCTTTAGCGAGGTTTTTGGATACCCAATTAGATTGGAGCGAGAACTTTACTTTGAACAAGGAGAACGAAGCGTAGGGGTTTATTATATGTACTAGGAAAAAGGGAGACCTATCAGGGACTGGGCCTACAGTTTTCACTATTTGCTTTTATCACGGGGTATCGAACCTAGGACTTTTTAATTATTGATTTAGGTAGTAAATGTATGTTACTGTGTGCTATTTAACTTAATTTTGAGTTTATTTTTTACCAAACTTTGACTTTATGTCAAACATTTTCACAGCTTATTTTTATTTTTATTCAAATAACACTATTTGTACTATTCAGGCAACATTTTTATTAAATTTTGGACTCACAAAGATATTTTCTAAACTTTTAACTTATTATTTTACAACTTTATGTTAATTTTTTTACCAAAATAACACTATTTGTACTATTCAGGCAACATTTTTTATTAAATTTTGGACTCACAAAGACATTTTTCCAACTTTTAACTTATTATTTTACAATTTTATGTTAATTTTTTTACCAAAATAACACTATTTGTACTATTCAGGCAACATTTTTTATTAAATTTTGGACTCACAAAGACATTTTTCCAACTTTTAACTTATTATTTTACAACTTTATGTTAATTTTTACAAAATAACACTATTTGTACTATTCAGGCAACATTTTTTATTAAATTTTGGACTCACAAAGACATTTTTTAAACTTTTAACTTATTATTTTACAACTTTATGTTGTTTTTTTTTTTACCAAAATAACACTATTTATACTATTCAGGAAAGACTTTTAGCTATATTTTCGACACACAAAGTGTGTGTTCTCAACTTCTATCTGTTTATTTCACAAGTTTAGGCTTATTATTACTCAAATAACACAATTCAATCTGTTCAGGAAAGACTTTTAGTTACATTTTCGACACACTAAGTGTGTGTTCTCAACTTCTATCTGTTTATTAGGCTTATTATTACTCAAATAACATTATTTATACTATTCAGGCAACATTTTTTATTAAATTTTGGACTCAGAAAGATATTTTTACAACTTTTTAACTTATTATTTTACAAGTTTATATCTATTTTTAACCTAAATAACACTATTTACACTATTCAGGAAAGACTTTTAGTTACATTTTCGGCACACAAAGTGTGTGTTCTCAACTTGTATTTGTTTATTTCTCAAGTTTAGCCTAATATTTACTCAAATAACACGATTTGAACGTGTTTTTTTATTACATTTTGGACACACACACACACACACACACACACACAGATATATTTTCCAAGTTTACAGGATTATTCTCTAAGTTTACTCAAATAACACATTTTAAATGTGTTTTGAATTAAACTTTGTACACACGAAGTGTGTTTCGTCAATTCAAGAAAGTTTTCAATTATATTTTGGATGCAAAAGTATGTTTTGTCAAGTTCTACCCTTTTATTTTACAAGTTTAGGCTTATTATTATTCAAATAACCAATTTCATCTATTCAGACAACATTTTGTTTCTTATATTTTACTCACAAAGACATTTTATCAATTTTAAATTTATTATTTCCCAAGTTTATGTAATTTTTTATTCTAATAACACAATTTTAACTATTCAGGCAACATTTTTGTTGCAATTTGGACTTACAAAGAGATTTTTTAAATCTTTGTATTAAATTTTCTATTTATTGCGTTTTGTATTTCACATTCGATATTACAACGTTCTAAGGTGTGTATAATATTTCAAACTATTTTCAGGGTGTATTTGTTAATGCATTTGGATAATAACTATTAGGTTTTTGGATGAACTAATGTTAAGAATATTTCAACCAATCAGAAAATGTGTTGTTTTTATTTCCACCAATCAGAAAACGCGTCGGTTTTATTTCATCCAATCAGAAAACGCGTCGGTTTTATTTCAACCAATCAGAGAAGGCGTCAGTTTTGTTTATGAAGTATAAAAAAGCGCGTAAAAGCGAGAAGATGTTAGTTTGAGAAGAATTTCTGAACCATTGTGTCAGAAAAGATATCAACTTGTGATTATTGTCTGAGTTTCAGACAAAGAACTCAAAAGAAGCTATAATTAAGGTAAATGATTTTTATTATGGGCGTTTTTAAATAATATGTAAATGCTAATATTGAAACGAAGAAAACGTCAATACAAACCAAAAAGAATATGCGTAATGTGAACAAGTACTACAACTATATTTCTATTTTTTACAGGTGATTCTATTTTCTGTGTGCGTGCGACTGGAAGGGACCATTAGTGAAAGATGGCGTCTACAAGCTCCACAAACAAGGCTAACCACACTACGGTGAGTACCTCGCAAGAGATTTTACCATTGGAATGTATATTTCTCCACTAGTTTTTTGAAACAATATATAAATCCAGAAAACAAAGAAACGAAAAAGTAAATACAGAAATGAATATGCGTAATATAAACAAGTACTACAACTATGTTTCTATTTTTCAGGTGTTCTTATTTGTGTATCTGTGAGTGGAAGGATCTATTACTGGAAATAACGTCAACGAAGTAACCGACAAGGGCATGAGTAACATGATTTCAGATGTTATCCATAAGGATTGTGTGTTGGAGATTTTGAAGAGGTATACACCTGGCAAGTATATTATATGCTGGGGATGTTATCTAAATGTAGGCAACCATTTTTATGAGTGCGAGTGCGTATGCTGTAAAGATGAATTTCTGATTTCCGAATGTTTTTCTATTTGCCAAGGGGAAAGCCGTTTGTATGAATGCCAGCATTGTGTTGAGTGGATGTGCGAGAGAATCCAGTATTATTTACAGAATTTGGATAACACAAAACATATTTTTGATTTTTATATTACTAACCATGAGGATGTTGCGGATGCTTTGACGGCACACGAGGTACAGACAGAATACAAAGCTTTTTATAGTGTGTTATGTGAAATTTCAAACAATATCGAACTAGTGAAAACTTTTATAGATTCTATACGCTCAGCAGAGCTTACTTATAGTAGCACAGGATTTTTGTGAGAGTTGAATAAAGAGAGACTGACTAATAACAGCGAAAATGGTGCAATACATTATTGATGTACAAGGATTTATTTATAACAGAAAATTTATATTGCGTGAGATTTGTGTGAATTCTACAAATTTGGACACTGTGTATTATGCGCTTGTGAGTGTTCCCGATTATTTCAAAGAGAACAAAGAATCGCGCTGGGTTAAAGACAATCTCCATGCATTAATGTATGATATTCCTTGTGGATGTGAAATATACTATGTCCGGAGGGCAGTTAGGAACTTGAACTGTCAAGGTGGTACATTTTTCTGCAAAGGAAAATCCCAAATTATCAAAGATTTGTTTAATATTGATAACATTGTTGATTTACAAACTGTAAACTGTCCATCCCTTAAGAATTTGTATATGTTTCAAGGAGGATTGTGCAAGTATCATTCTGATACTTCTCCCCCAGCTGAACAAGGTTGCGCATTCAGAAATGTTCAAAGACTTGTATGTTGGTACAATAATAAAAATATTAAGGTGTAATGTATTTTAGTGCAAATAATAAAGATTTGTGAAAAAGAAATGTTTTCTATGTTGTTATTTAGTTTTAAAGCCTGCATTCAAGGTATTTTCAAGTATTACCGTTTGTTTTTTTTGAGTGATTGACTTAATACCAGGAGTTATACGAGCCGTATTTTAACTACAATCACTGTATGTCTATGAGGACTAAAATCCACTGATTGAACCTTAAAGCTTAGGCTTACTATGTATATTGATTACTCACAGGACAACACGAATTTTACAGAGGATTGTAGGAGGCATAGGCCCACACGCCAGAGCCTTATTAGCCTGCAAGAACAACTTATATGTTGAATTGTGACTGTTTAGAAATAATATTTATAAAGTTTAAATCATTTTCATTAGATTACATATATATTTTGGATTCAAATAAAACACTCAAGTTAAGTTTTTTAAGTTTATTTTTATTTAATATACAAATATAGAATATATCAAATTTACATATATGAAAAATACTCTACCAAAGAGCAAAAGTCACATAGGGATTACGATTTAGCCGATGCTGAAATTCTTCCATGAGGGATTTGTAGTAAGAGAGAAATTTTTGCCATTGGTTAAAGTTGAGGGTGACTCCACCAGAGATGTTGGTGATTTCCACTTTTATGTTTTCTCCACTGCCCTCGAAGGTGAAGTAAAGTTCTTCTATAATGTTTATAGATCTGAACCTGTCTTTTTGTGTGGGGAATCTGTTTTTGTAAGTGTCGAAGATCGCTCTGATTTGTACACGCATGATGGGTACTCTTCTCTATTTAGGACAATGTAATTTTTTCATGTTTCAAAATCAATTCAGTGTTTGTGAAAGTACCTCGAATAATGATATCCATGTTGGCAACGATGATGAATCTGGTTTCTGGTTTTATGTTGTTCATTTGGTGGGTACCTCGGATAGACTGCATTTTGGTTTGCTATCAATAAAAAGTTTTAAAAATATGCAACTAGTGCTACAAAAGGAACGGAAATTATCGACAATTTCTGGATTATAACTAAAATTCAGTTTGCCTTTTACATATCCAATATTTACAGACCAACACTAACTAGACTTCTATTTATATAAATGTAGCGGGAACTATATTTCTGAGAATCACACTATATTAGGATTATATGTTAAACTTATACAAAACCAGATTATTCTATGTAAGTATATTTATATTGACTGGATTATTTAACAGATCAAACAGAAAGAAGGCAAAATTCACTAAACGTAGGTGATTGCATGAAAATAACTAGGTCAAGGAGTGACCAACAGTGATCTGAGGTTATATGTAGAGGGTCGCTCTTCATAATTCTTACCTTCGCTGGATCGGCGAAGGAACGCACTTGTGGGCGGTAGAACCTGAATGGGCTCCACCAAGACATCGGAGACTCGAAGCAGATGTCTTGGTGGATGAACCCAAGTAGGGTCATAGGCGCTAGGGTCAATTTGGTCATTTCTTCTTGTATGAGGAACCAATTTGGCCAACTCCCAAATTAACTTACATTGCTTATAACTAATTAAATTTGAAGAAAAATTATAATCTTAAGAGGACTAGGGATAAACATAACATAGGACTGTAAACATATTTTATATTTAGGCTGCACAAGATCCAATGATAAAATTAAAAAATGGTAACCGCCCAGACAGGGACTCGAACCCTGGACAGATAGGTTAAAACCCTAATGCTATACCAACTAAGCTATCTGAGCACAAGGTATCCTTTTTTTGAAAAGTTAGTTATGTTAAGAAATATCGTTTGAGAACACTTTTGGTCTGGGTCGACAGAGAAGGAGACAGCATTTCCAAAATTTTACAGACTGGATGTATTTTACCACCACTATAGAGGTCTTTACCATATGTAATTCGAAACGCTAGAGTTCAGTTAGCTTTCAAAATTAAGGTTACATAGTACAATATGTTGAAGATTTTGTGTTTGGCACACTTAACAAGTTACACTTATATCCATTTCAGGACAAATGGTGCTAAAACTCTCAAATTTACTGTCAACTCATCAACTACTAGCAAAGTTTTAGTATTATATGTCCGTAATTAGATATAGTGTAACTTGTTATGCGTGACAAACACAAAATCTTCAACATATTGTACTATGTAACCTTAATTTTGAAAGCTAACTGAACTCTAGCGTTTCGAATTACATATGGTAAAGACCTCTATAGTGGTGGTAAAATACATCCAGTCTGTAAAATTTTGGAAATGCTGTCTCCTTCTCTGTCGACCCAGACCAAAAGTGTTCTCAAACGATATTTCTTAACATAACTAACTTTTCAAAAAAAGGATACCTTGTGCTCAGATAGCTTAGTTGGTATAGCATTAGGGTTTTAACCTATCTGTCCAGGGTTCGAGTCCCTGTCTGGGCGGTTACCATTTTTTAATTTTATCATTGGATCTTGTGCAGCCTAAATATAAAATATGTTTACAGTCCTATGTTATGTTTATCCCTAGTCCTCTTAAGATTATAATTTTTCTTCAAATTTAATTAGTTATAAGCAATGTAAGTTAATTTGGGAGTTGGCCAAATTGGTTCCTCATACAAGAAGAAATGACCAAATTGACCCTAGCGCCTATGACCCTACTTGGGTTCATCCACCAAGACATCTGCTTCGAGTCTCCGATGTCTTGGTGGAGCCCATTCAGGTTCTACCGCCCACAAGTGCGTTCCTTCGCCGATCCAGCGAAGGTAAGAATTATGAAGAGCGACCCTCTACATATAACCTCAGATCACTGTTGGTCACTCCTTGACCTAGTTATTTTCATGCAATCACCTACGTTTAGTGAATTTTGCCTTCTTTCTGTTTGATCTGTTAAATAATCCAGTCAATATAAATATACTTACATAGAATAATCTGGTTTTGTATAAGTTTAACATATAATCCTAATATAGTGTGATTCTCAGAAATATAGTTCCCGCTACATTTATATAAATAGAAGTCTAGTTAGTGTTGGTCTGTAAATATTGGATATGTAAAAGGCAAACTGAATTTTAGTTATAATCCAGAAATTGTCGATAATTTCCGTTCCTTTTGTAGCACTAGTTGCATATTTTTAAAACTTTTTATTGATAGCAAACCAAAATGCAGTCTATCCGAGGTACCCACCAAATGAACAACATAAAACCAGAAACCAGATTCATCATCGTTGCCAACATGGATATCATTATTCGAGGTACTTTCACAAACACTGAATTGATTTTGAAACATGAAAAAATTACATTGTCCTAAATAGAGAAGAGTACCCATCATGCGTGTACAAATCAGAGCGATCTTCGACACTTACAAAAACAGATTCCCCACACAAAAAGACAGGTTCAGATCTATAAACATTATAGAAGAACTTTACTTCACCTTCGAGGGCAGTGGAGAAAACATAAAAGTGGAAATCACCAACATCTCTGGTGGAGTCACCCTCAACTTTAACCAATGGCAAAAATTTCTCTCTTACTACAAATCCCTCATGGAAGAATTTCAGCATCGGCTAAATCGTAATCCCTATGTGACTTTTGCTCTTTGGTAGAGTATTTTTCATATATGTAAATTTGATATATTCTATATTTGTATATTAAATAAAAATAAACTTAAAAAACTTAACTTGAGTGTTTTATTTGAATCCAAAATATATATGTAATCTAATGAAAATGATTTAAACTTTATAAATATTATTTCTAAACAGTCACAATTCAACATATAAGTTGTTCTTGCAGGCTAATAAGGCTCTGGCGTGTGGGCCTATGCCTCCTACAATCCTCTGTAAAATTCGTGTTGTCCTGTGAGTAATCAATATACATAGTAAGCCTAAGCTTTAAGGTTCAATCAGTGGATTTTAGTCCTCATAGACATACAGTGATTGTAGTTAAAATACGGCTCGTATAACTCCTGGTATTAAGTCAATCACTCAAAAAAAACAAACGGTAATACTTGAAAATACCTTGAATGCAGGCTTTAAAACTAAATAACAACATAGAAAACATTTCTTTTTCACAAATCTTTATTATTTGCACTAAAATACATTACACCTTAATATTTTTATTATTGTACCAACATACAAGTCTTTGAACATTTCTGAATGCGCAACCTTGTTCAGCTGGGGGAGAAGTATCAGAATGATACTTGCACAATCCTCCTTGAAACATATACAAATTCTTAAGGGATGGACAGTTTACAGTTTGTAAATCAACAATGTTATCAATATTAAACAAATCTTTGATAATTTGGGATTTTCCTTTGCAGAAAAATGTACCACCTTGACAGTTCAAGTTCCTAACTGCCCTCCGGACATAGTATATTTCACATCCACAAGGAATATCATACATTAATGCATGGAGATTGTCTTTAACCCAGCGCGATTCTTTGTTCTCTTTGAAATAATCGGGAACACTTACAAGCGCATAATACACAGTGTCCAAATTTGTAGAATTCACACAAATCTCACGCAATATAAATTTTCTGTTATAAATAAATCCTTGTACATCAATAATGTATTGCACCATTTTCGCTGTTATTAGTCAGTCTCTCTTTATTCAACTCTCACAAAAATCCTGTGCTACTATAAGTAAGCTCTGCTGAGCGTATAGAATCTATAAAAGTTTTCACTAGTTCGATATTGTTTGAAATTTCACATAACACACTATAAAAAGCTTTGTATTCTGTCTGTACCTCGTGTGCCGTCAAAGCATCCGCAACATCCTCATGGTTAGTAATATAAAAATCAAAAATATGTTTTGTGTTATCCAAATCCTGTAAATAATACTGGATTCTCTCGCACATCCACTCAACACAATGCTGGCATTCATACAAACGGCTTTCCCCTTGGCAAATAGAAAAACATTCGGAAATCAGAAATTCATCTTTACAGCATACGCACTCGCACTCATAAAAATGGTTGCCTACATTTAGATAACATCCCCAGCATATAATATACTTGCCAGGTGTATACCTCTTCAAAATCTCCAACACACAATCCTTATGGATAACATCTGAAATCATGTTACTCATGCCCTTGTCGGTTACTTCGTTGACGTTATTTCCAGTAATAGATCCTTCCACTCACAGATACACAAATAAGAACACCTGAAAAATAGAAACATAGTTGTAGTACTTGTTTATATTACGCATATTCATTTCTGTATTTACTTTTTCGTTTCTTTGTTTTCTGGATTTATATATTGTTTCAAAAAACTAGTGGAGAAATATACATTCCAATGGTAAAATCTCTTGCGAGGTACTCACCGTAGTGTGGTTAGCCTTGTTTGTGGAGCTTGTAGACGCCATCTTTCACTAATGGTCCCTTCCAGTCGCACGCACACAGAAAATAGAATCACCTGTAAAAAATAGAAATATAGTTGTAGTACTTGTTCACATTACGCATATTCTTTTTGGTTTGTATTGACGTTTTCTTCGTTTCAATATTAGCATTTACATATTATTTAAAAACGCCCATAATAAAAATCATTTACCTTAATTATAGCTTCTTTTGAGTTCTTTGTCTGAAACTCAGACAATAATCACAAGTTGATATCTTTTCTGACACAATGGTTCAGAAATTCTTCTCAAACTAACATCTTCTCGCTTTTACGCGCTTTTTTATACTTCATAAACAAAACTGACGCCTTCTCTGATTGGTTGAAATAAAACCGACGCGTTTTCTGATTGGATGAAATAAAACCGACGCGTTTTCTGATTGGTGGAAATAAAAACAACACATTTTCTGATTGGTTGAAATATTCTTAACATTAGTTCATCCAAAAACCTAATAGTTATTATCCAAATGCATTAACAAATACACCCTGAAAATAGTTTGAAATATTATACACACCTTAGAACGTTGTAATATCGAATGTGAAATACAAAACGCAATAAATAGAAAATTTAATACAAAGATTTAAAAAATCTCTTTGTAAGTCCAAATTGCAACAAAAATGTTGCCTGAATAGTTAAAATTGTGTTATTAGAATAAAAAATTACATAAACTTGGGAAATAATAAATTTAAAATTGATAAAATGTCTTTGTGAGTAAAATATAAGAAACAAAATGTTGTCTGAATAGATGAAATTGGTTATTTGAATAATAATAAGCCTAAACTTGTAAAATAAAAGGGTAGAACTTGACAAAACATACTTTTGCATCCAAAATATAATTGAAAACTTTCTTGAATTGACGAAACACACTTCGTGTGTACAAAGTTTAATTCAAAACACATTTAAAATGTGTTATTTGAGTAAACTTAGAGAATAATCCTGTAAACTTGGAAAATATATCTGTGTGTGTGTGTGTGTGTGTGTGTGTGTCCAAAATGTAATAAAAAAACACGTTCAAATCGTGTTATTTGAGTAAATATTAGGCTAAACTTGAGAAATAAACAAATACAAGTTGAGAACACACACTTTGTGTGCCGAAAATGTAACTAAAAGTCTTTCCTGAATAGTGTAAATAGTGTTATTTAGGTTAAAAATAGATATAAACTTGTAAAATAATAAGTTAAAAAGTTGTAAAAATATCTTTCTGAGTCCAAAATTTAATAAAAAATGTTGCCTGAATAGTATAAATAATGTTATTTGAGTAATAATAAGCCTAATAAACAGATAGAAGTTGAGAACACACACTTAGTGTGTCGAAAATGTAACTAAAAGTCTTTCCTGAACAGATTGAATTGTGTTATTTGAGTAATAATAAGCCTAAACTTGTGAAATAAACAGATAGAAGTTGAGAACACACACTTTGTGTGTCGAAAATATAGCTAAAAGTCTTTCCTGAATAGTATAAATAGTGTTATTTTGGTAAAAAAAAAAACAACATAAAGTTGTAAAATAATAAGTTAAAAGTTTAAAAAATGTCTTTGTGAGTCCAAAATTTAATAAAAAATGTTGCCTGAATAGTACAAATAGTGTTATTTTGTAAAAATTAACATAAAGTTGTAAAATAATAAGTTAAAAGTTGGAAAAATGTCTTTGTGAGTCCAAAATTTAATAAAAAATGTTGCCTGAATAGTACAAATAGTGTTATTTTGGTAAAAAAATTAACATAAAATTGTAAAATAATAAGTTAAAAGTTGGAAAAATGTCTTTGTGAGTCCAAAATTTAATAAAAAATGTTGCCTGAATAGTACAAATAGTGTTATTTTGGTAAAAAAATTAACATAAAGTTGTAAAATAATAAGTTAAAAGTTTAGAAAATATCTTTGTGAGTCCAAAATTTAATAAAAATGTTGCCTGAATAGTACAAATAGTGTTATTTGAATAAAAATAAAAATAAGCTGTGAAAATGTTTGACATAAAGTCAAAGTTTGGTAAAAAATAAACTCAAAATTAAGTTAAATAGCACACAGTAACATACATTTACTACCTAAATCAATAATTAAAAAGTCCTAGGTTCGATACCCCGTGATAAAAGCAAATAGTGAAAACTGTAGGCCCAGTCCCTGATAGGTCTCCCTTTTTCCTAGTACATATAATAAACCCCTACGCTTCGTTCTCCTTGTTCAAAGTAAAGTTCTCGCTCCAATCTAATTGGGTATCCAAAAACCTCGCTAAAGCGTCCTGTGCCTTAGGGCAACCCTGAGCGGAATATTAATTGGCGGCGGAAACCAGTTCTACAAGCGACGCATAGCTTCAGAGATTTGACCATTGCTGCGCATTCTCAGAGATCCTTTGTTGTCTGGTTGAATCCCTCCCCTGCCCTACGGCATTGCATACCTTTCTCCTGTTCTTGCGTACTGGTTAACCTTGAAAAAACCGGTTCTGAAAATCTACCGACGCGGTCTCTGATTGGTCAATTGGGTTCGTTCTTTGTTCTGACGTTCTGACGTCATTTGACCTTGAACGCACACTCCCCAAATTCCTTTCTCGTCTTCCCTCAGCGCTGAGCTCAGATTCGGAGACAGTATTCTGTCTAGCGTCTGAAACCACCGTGTTTCATAATATAATGCAATAATTGCATAGTACTAATTAATAATATTGCATATCGCGGGTTCGAGTACCGGGACCATCTTCTTTCGTAATTTGACCTGAACCTACACCCATTACCACCTTTCATAGCGGTTCATAAACCATAGAAAACTTATTTTCAATACTATAAACATTAATATTATCGATTTATACATTACATACTTTGCAGTAATGAATATAAAACCATATGCATACCGTTTAGTACCTCTAATTACCTTCTATATACATATTTTTCATAAAATAAATAATTATATATTCATAAAAGGTTATAAACATGCAAATACATAAATGTAAAGTACTCTAAGTACATGCTAATGAGTTCTAAGTACATGCGAATTAGTTATAAGTACGTGCAAATTAGTTATAAGTACATACAAATGAATTGCGAATATTAAATAGTGATTGACTTTAAGTCGGTCAACATCTACTGAAACACCATGAGTAGAGTTCAATATGTGCTTATTTTGGGGATGAGTCACTTTTTTACCCATTTTCACACAAAAAAATTTAAGGTGCAGCACCTAAAATTCCTAGCTCTGGTAATTGCCTAACATAGACAGGAAATTATATCATTTTTGCATTAACAGAAACAAACAGAAATTAAAATATTTGTTCATTATTATTTTTTTTTACAAAACAGAAAAAAATGTTTAGAATCTCTGTTCTATACTTTCTGAAATATTAGAAGACTTGGGGTGCATATAAGCAATTGATACAAACTATGGGGTGTAAAGGGTGACCTTCTGAGAATGCAGCCAAAATTTCTCCGTTTGCCCTTATGTGTGCTGAGTGCCCCTTTACAGCCTAAAGTGCAAATAGGCGATTTCGGCCACAATAGAATTTACATAAAGTGAATGTTGTATTCTCTGAGACGAACATCATCATCGTTTGAAGTGTAAAATGTTAGTGAATGTTTGGTCGAACCTTGGAGTTAGCTGGGCTGGGGAGAATGCTCCTATGGTTTAACATGGCCACGATGAGACAGCTGATACTTTGCAAACATTTTCTTAGCTGAGTAGTACCATTTCCCTCACTTCGAGCACTGATTTGCACCCAGGGGCGCCGACTTGTCATAATTATTGGGGGGGGGGGGGGGGCTCTGATCACTGAAATAAATGAATGAATGACTCACTCCCTCCCTTTTTTAAAAATAAAAATTACGTCTTCGTATAGCAGTTTTTAAGCAGCTATTATATTCCTCATGCAAATGAAATGTAACAATAAAAACGTTTAGAAAATGTTTCAAAGTCTCTTTATGTCTTTTGTGTCTGCTCATTTGTTTTTTAGATAACAATTAGGTAACATTTTTATTGAAAAGTATGTATTTACATTAAGAGACCAACCTAACAGTTTTATGCCGGCCTCGGTAGCCGAGCGTGTGTCGGCCCCCGTGGCGGAGTGGTTAGCACATCGCGCTACGACGCCGGGGGTCCCGGGTTCGAATCCTGGCTCGGACATGGATGTTTGTGATTGTCTGTCCTGAAAAGTCCTGAAATTGAAATATGAATGAAATGATATGAGTGAATGAAGTGTGATGGGGGAAGCTTCCGCATAGGGGCTTTCCTTTTTTAAGAAAAAAAAAAGCGTGTTGGGTGGTCAACTCAACTCGCTTTGATCCAGAGGTCTCGGGTTCGAGTCCCGGCGAGGGCATGGGTGTGTTTTAATGTCCGCAACAGACATGTGATGGGTTGCAAATAACCCATAAATAACGAATATTTAACAGTTTTATTTAATTATTTACATAAAGGCTAACACAAATTGCAGGAAAATAGTTTTACTTTTTTTCTTGCTACAATATTTTACTTTTTAAATTTAATTTTGCAATAATAAAAAAA
Source organism: Lepisma saccharinum (assembly GCF_977018435.1). Lineage (NCBI taxonomy): Eukaryota > Metazoa > Arthropoda > Insecta > Zygentoma > Lepismatidae > Lepisma > Lepisma saccharinum. Next base: position 44,091,132 of record NC_139239.1, on the reverse strand, counting down.
TAGCATGTACACTAAGATATAAAGTGCATATACAACAAAAACATATGAATATGATTTAAAAATAAAGCAAAAGTTGCTCTACGCACTGGGTTATTTTTTTATGAACTCATTAACGACCTGTCTCAGGTCCAAATTATCAAGCACAGTTTGATGTATGTGGACTACCGCTAAACTGCTTAGTCTCTTCTGCCTCATTGTAGATCTCAAATATGTCTTTAGTCAGCGAATAGCACTGAATGACCTTTCGGCTGTGGCTGTCGTCACTGGCACAGTGCGGAGGACCATCATGAATTTGGCTCCTGCAGGGTGGGTGCTGTCTTCCAAAAGAAACTTCCTTATGTCACGCATGGTAGTTAGAACCACTTTCTTCAGTTTGGCGATATCACCAAGCATGGATATGTGTAAGGAGAGCCTATCGGCATCCAAATCTTGGCGAAAGAATTCTCGCGTTTGCTGAAAGTTTGTTGTGCAACTGTTCACAGCCGAGATGCATTCTGTCTCTACGGCTGTTACTTTTTGTAGTCCTGTAGATTCATGTCCTTGTTTAACACATGATTTTGCTGTGTCACACACGTCAGGGTATATTGATTTGTAATACTATTTTGGAGTGTAGAACTTGTGATGTTTGGCAGCATCAGAATTTTTAAGTCTCTTCTGGCTCATCAACGAGACTCGGTTTGCCCTCTGTGCATTTCAGCCAGAACTGCTCAAAACACATTCGCTTTTCTTGAAAGATGTCAGTCAAGTATTTTAGTTTTGATTCCACTTCTGTAGCACCAATGCGTGGAGACTGAATATTTCAGTTTACCTCTTCTATTGGACACATCACATGGCATTAGAGGGAGAGAAAGAAAAATGTCTTGAAGTGAAGCATTGTCTCCAGGTATCCAGCACATTTTGATGCTGCGTCAGTAGAATCTTCTTCAGAAAATTTATCAAGAAAATTGAGAAGGTTTTCATAGTTCCTTAAGATCTGTTGCATACTGGAGGCTCTCAACGTCCACCGACGAGGGCATAGTGGTCGCAGTCCAGTACGGCCAGCCTTTTTATTCACTTCAAAAATATTCCTAAATATTTGCATTCTTTTAGGGGATTCCCAAACAGTCTTTAACAAGTCGTTGGCTAAATTCATTATGTCTCTGATTAATATATGTATAATAGTAAATAATCATTATATACTTAGTATATAGTAATAAGTCGTGTGTTTTGCTGTCTCCGGTCAGAGCCCCCCAAAGTTGATGGTTTAGCGGTCTCAGCCACCCAAAGTTGATGGTCTAGAACATTTCAAATGTGTATTTAAAGTTAAGTTCATGTGGCACAGTTCAGAGTAAACTTTACAAGAGAAGAAAAATAATACCAAAATTATTGGAGGGGCTCTGCCCCCACATCATTAACATTGGAGGAGCTCGAGCCCCCCTAAGCCCCATGGAGTCGGCGCCTATGTTTGCACCTGAAGTCCATGAAATCATTCACGAGAACAAAATATAAATTTCGGACCAGTCTGGGCTGAACTGAAGGTGTGACCTCAATGATATTACACTTCCCTTTGATTTTTATTCGTGGGTTTATCCAGAATTTTCAATCTGGGACGTAAGTTTCTATTTAGAGTGTGTAACGATAAAGTTAGAACCAAAAAAAGTAAGTAAAGCGTTCCCCTGTGCTTTGCACCACGCCATGAAGGTGTGTAGGGGTGTGGGGTTATGATCATAAATTGGGCCTTTGTGAAAATATTTAGGGTGTGTTAAGGAAATTTGAGGGGTGTTAGAGTGGATATACCACTGTTCCCCCCCTCAAAATCTGTGCCTGTGTATTCAGGCCCGGATTTCCCAAATAGGCCTCATAGGCCCGGGCCTAGAGTGGCACTTTGGTAGGGGCGGCACGGCACGGCACGATTCTTTGTTTTAAATTTATAAGGAGTACCTAATTCTAGGATTGCCTCTTTTTTTCCCCGGACACACGAATGGAATGACTTAATTTAGTTGTATTGAGAAACATCCAGCCGAGGCTTAAGAGAGATAGACTAGCAGAGCTCGGAACTATAATTTGTTGTTTTAATTACCGACGTTGTTGTTTCGAATGTACAGTATTGTGCTGAGCCGGGTCGGCGATTGCGGCAAGAACGTGAAGCCTGCCGCTTGCTTTTGATGGACAACACCGGCTTGGCTGCGTTCCAGGAACGCCGTTCCTTGTTACTGCCGGCATTGGCCGCATATCAAAAGCATGTGATTCGCGTTGAATTGTTGAGAATTAAACTGTCGGCGTAAGGATTATTAAAAGGGTTTCGCATTGTACTAATTCTACTGTTAGTTGCTCGAGAATATTATTCAAGAAGTAGGTGGTGCGTCTTGCGTGTGTCAGTGTCCGACGTGCGTTTTTTGGGGTAAGTTTAAAACGTCATTACGCTCATTATGAGTGATCAAGGAGTAAGACTCAGTGGGTCACAATACAAAAAGAGAAAAGCGGATAAGAATGAAAAGCAGGAAGCATTTCTGAAGAAGGTTCCGAAAATATTTTTTTCTTTTATAGAGAAATGTAATCAGGAAAAAAAGTGAAAAATCTTCTCTGAAAAACAAGGTAAATGTTAAAATGTAATTTATATAATTTATATCATATCGCTTTCTTACATTTTTGTATGTAACTATCATTTAATTAATACTGTATACCGTTAATAGTAAAAATAGTAATACAGAAAATAATGATTTTTTTTTCATTCTTGATAAACGGTATGGGGGCGGCAGAGCTTGTTTGGCCTAGGGGCGGCAAAGAGGTAAATCCGGCCCTGTGTGTATTAGATTCTTGTTTCATTAAAATCACAGATACTCCGCAACACAGGTTTTTCGTGGCCAGCGATGTTGATTGTTTGTGCGTGAAGCGTTGCATCATTGTTGAAAGTATGAAAATTTCATATTTACACTTACACGTTGATTCGTGCTAAAAACCTGAAAACTGCACAACAGAGAACATTGAAGACTTTCTACGCCAGTAGCAGTGGCAGGATATTTGTTCTATATACCTGCGTCACAAGACTGACTCACAAGATGGATCACGAGGCAAATATTTACATTTGTTTTAATCAGTGGCGGATTTTCTAGATACAGGAACGGATTCACTTAGTGTTTTGAGGCACCATTTTTTAAAAAAAATGAGCACTGAATTACCAGTGCATCATAATAAACAAGTCATCAAATCAAAGTTAGTGGCGCAAGAACAGGGAGGTTGGGTACAGGGCTACCTAAAAAAAAATGACAGCAGAAGATGATGTCATTCAGAGAATCCCTCGTTCAGTACTTAAACGTAAGAAGTTTATTTTGTTCAAGTCCATTTTGTGCACAGACAGAAAGGTTAATCTGGACTGGACCTACAGTTTAAATTAGGATACACGTACCACTATGTGCCTTCCACCGGGTGACACCTTGATTACGAGGAGAAGATGTTTTACCATTACACCATAGTGGAGCCCCCCCCCCCCCTTCCCGCCACTGTGAACCTATTGTGGTATCAGTTACCTCACTTGATCTCTGCTCTCGGAAAATTTTATGATGTAGTGAAAACTGTTTGAAATGAGTGCAAAACGACTGAACGATGCCTACATTATCTGTTACGTATACAGTACGATCTTCTACATGTAATCGGCCTCTTAAATTTCTGAGATGTAAGTTCATTTCTTAATTCTAAACTAATATATGTCTCAATAGAAAATTTATCGAAATTGTTAATATGATTTCTCTACGTTTATGTAATATTTAAAATCAAGGGAAGTGAAAAGGTTAGCCTCCATTGATGGGTTGAGTGATAAGGCACAAATTCGACGCCCAGTAGTCTAAATACTTGGTTTTGTAAACAAGCAGCCTGAAATCGAACTCACGAATCCTGATTTCGCTGCTCCAACCTATACACCTAAATTATTGTCGAAGAAACCTTCCATTGTAGTACATTCCATGTTTGCAAATAAATGAAGCCCTTCTTACACGCAAGTCACGCACACGCGTTTTTCTCAAGCAACTGAAAGCCTGGAGCTAAGGCTGACAGAATATGTAATTTCAGCAAGACGAAAGGAAATCATGCGAAACAGTTGATCCGTGAGACCTTTGGGAACAATCTCACAAGACACGAGAATACGCACGAAAAATCTTGCCTGAAGACAACTCTTGATTTTCGCACAGACGTGAAAAGTGTAGGCTACACTGCACCTTTCCTACTGCTTTGGTGGGAATTCACTTTGGACATTAGGCCGTTGTAAAAGTGAATCTTAAACATTCGTTTCGTGGGCACCCAGCATTCTATATAAAATAATAATTCTCCTAAATTTAAATTTGCTTATATAGTATTACGGACGGAGATTAGAAATTTATTCTGGCATATTGCATATATTCAGAACATGATAGAGAAACTAGATTAGGATCGACAGGAAAAAAATTGTAGCGCTAAGCCGATATTTTTCATAACTTTCTCTATCTCAAATTCTATGTTCGTAACTTTATTTATTTCTTCTTACTATTAATTATGCCACATTCAAGCTTCGTAACAAATAATACCGGATGCAACATCGTAGTTGAATGAATCTGTAAAATGAATTATCATTACTTTCTAGCAGGTTTAGTCAAACTATATTCATGTTAGAGTGGACAGTCAAATTCTTTGAAATTATAGGGATCAGTACCAAACATTTTACAGACTTTATGAAAAAATAATTTCTCTCGTGAGTCTGTTGTGCTGATGGTAATGAAAGTACTCTCTCAACATTTGAATTATGACCTGTAATGGCAAACAAATATTCAGCAATTACCGTAATTTAAAATGGTTCCAGAAGTTTCATCTTGGGTAGTTTTTAGTTCAATAACAGGGTGTCTACCAAAATAACACATCCAGAATTCTTGACTTTTTCTGGTCTTTTCTAGACCTTTTTTCCGTTTTTCTTAACGTTTAGTTATTCGACCCCTACTTAGGTAAAGTTGGAAATTAGTAATTAAGAAAATAAATATTTATTTAATGAAAACCCCTACCAAAGGGCCAGTTAAGATAGAAACTTGAAGCTGAATTTAAGAAGAGAATTAGATCTGCTTTCTCGTATTAATGCATCCTGAACTGTGTTTGACAGACAAGCGAGGCTTTGGCGTCTGGACTCACAGCCAGTAAAATCTTATGTGGGGCTTGTGTCAGTTGTCCCTATATGTTTGTGACTGTCCCTTCATCCATCTTATCTTACCACCTACCACCATTCATCCTCATCTTCGCGATTAGCCAAAGTGACAGAAAAAGTGAAGTAAAATAAACTAAATCAACCAATCAGTCATTATGATAGCAAAAATTCTTGACCACAAGAATAATTTATTGCCTTTTTATTGACTTATTGACCTACTTGTTAATTTCTTTACTTTTTCTTGACTTCCATGACTTTCTTGATTGGCAGACACCCTGAATAACTTTGTTCTCTATACCCCTGCTTTACAATCAAATTATATTGAACATTGAATAAGAATGGGCAACACCTTGTTCCATCAGTATAAACCCTAACGCAAGAAATTTTACCCAGGCATTGAACAGTGACTTTATCAGAAAGTGGTCCCAAAACTTTGTTCATTAATTGCTTCCGTTTTCCCGTTTGTTTAATAGCGGGAAAACTTTTTTCTTTTTGTGCAATGACTGAATCAAAATAAATTTCACTATTGAGTTTGGAAGCGCAGTCCATAGACTTGTAACTTGCATGATTTTTTTCTGTTACGTATTTTCCTAATTAATATTATGTGACGCTCAAAATGTAGGACATTTATGATATTTTTCAAATTCCTCCCGGACGTCGGACATAAGGCTAAAATGTAGGACATGTCCGGGAAAAACCGGACGTCTGGTAACCCTAAACCATAATAACTTTTGTGCCAAACTATTATTAGTTATTATTATAACCTTGGGGAGGCTTTTCTAATCTATACGCCAGATTAGTGAATTACAATTCACACCGTTAATATATAGGGCCGCTATTTTCTTATTAACATCTACACATTTCGTCAAGGAAACGCTTTGGAGGTTAGGGGAATATTTTGGTCATTAAGTTTAAGTTCTGTGACTTGTCATATAAAAATCTCATTTCTGCAATATTGAAAGCTTATAGAACCATCTAGAGTGGTTAGCACATCGCGCTGCGACGCCAAGGGTCCCGGATTTGAATCCCGCTCGGGCTTGGTTGTTTGTGAATGTCCATTCATCAATTACATCATTTCATCACTCATCCCCATCTTCGCAAATTAGCCAAGAGGCACAAAACGCGAAGTAAAATAAACTAAATCAATCAATCAATCAATTATAGAACCATCTATTCTTTCGATTAAGTTGTAAAATACGAAAACATGGTGTTCTCATCTGGCTCGTAGGGTATTAGATTAGGAGTGACCTTTTGAGAAAGCACCCGCAAGTCAACCTCACTTTCGCAAAGTACACCTCGGTAACTGCAATGTTGCAGTCCAACGAGGCTCTGGCGTCTAGACTCACAACCAGTATTATTTTTTTGTGGAATTGTTGTGTTGTATGCTGTCTATATGTGTTTGTGATTGTACTTTCATCAATTCATCTTATCCTCATTCGATTTTATTTTATTTTTGTTATTTAGCGTCCCTTTTCTATCACTTTGGACTAATCGCGACGATGAGAATGAGTGATATGGTGAAACTGATGAAGGGACACTTACAAAGAACACCCATGCCCAAACCAGGATTTGAACCCGAGGTCCTTGGCGTCGTAGCGCGCTGTGCTAACCATTCCACCACGCAGATCGGAACTTATCAATATCCATCATCTTCACGATTAGCCAAAAAGTGGCAGAAAAGCGAAGTAAAATAAACCAAATCACTCACTCATTTTGTACTAAATTCTTTGAGCTAACCCATTCTATTGTTAATTAACTGAACTTTATTTCTGATATTGACTAGCAACAAAGTAAGTTTATTGTAATTTAAAATTAATAATACCAATTTTTAGTGGGGACCAACCAACAGATTCGACCTCCCATTCCGACGCCCTTGGTGTCCTCAAGCTTCTTGGTGGATAATTTGCCGTTCAGACACAAAAGATTGAAGACTACTGCTCTAGACATGTCATTCGTAAAACGACCCGCAGGATAAGAAAGCTAAAATTCAGATTAACGAGGCGATGACTTTCTTGGAAGCTGAGGAAGTAAGGGTTCTGTGAAAACTACTAGATGAGATTAGGAGATCCTTCTGCACGGAGAATTACCAAGTTCATATAATGAAGATACTTGATTTATTTCCGCAGAACTTACGTAAAGATAAGGAGTAGGTTGTGATTATAGCTAAAGCTTTGCGTTGACAGTGGCTGTGAAAATATATGCGTACCACTCCTACTAATAATACGCATAAAAATGATCAGCTGGACCTAACAACCTTTTTCGCATTCAATAAAAAATCCATTAATTTTTTGACATTTATATCTTTGGTAGGACAGCTGCTAATGTACATATTCTAGTGATCTTAACTCTACTGAATATGTGCTGTAATACACTGTATCTCTGTTATTTTATCATCTTTTTACCCGTTCACGTAATAATAACAGTACGTTAGTACCTAATAAGTATTATTTTTATTGAACTATTTTAATAGTGATATTATAATTAATATACATATTATCTTATTAACCTATTAATTATAAAGTCTATCTATTAGTATAATTATTATCATTACTACTACTACTACTACTACCATTACACGCAAGACACTTGGTTCAGACTTCTCCTGAAACATAGTTATAGATACGTGCCTGTCTGAATGCTATGGTATCTGCAAATAGGAGCACACTAATGCTCTACTTCTTTAACTTTAACCCCAACATTTACTGGTAATATACCTATGATTTCATTAGGCAATGTTTAGGTTCAGAATTAACATAATTGTTGAACGGGATGGCGCTGAGGACGATGACATAAAATTAATAAAGTGAAATGTTAATAATAATCATAATGATTATGACTGTAAATCAATAAAATTAGATATGGAAGGAGACATAAGTTTATTTGATAAACCGAATGAACACGCACAATTGTATTCCTTTATTTTTATAGACATCCTATATTTCTTTTATTTATACTTTCAACCCATCTCCATCAAGAAAACGTTTTGGAGTTTATGTTGTGTTATCCCTTGCATAAAAATATGATTTTTTTTTTAATTCTGGAAAACCCTCTCACGGGGCTTCTTTGCATTAAGTGAGAGAATATGAAAAGATTATATTCCTACATTTTACACTCTACGCTTCGAGCGAACTCATTTTTCCTTCGGCTTTTCCACTGGAATATTAATCAACTGAAATTTCTTTCCTTCGTCGACTCTCATAAATGTAAGGTTTCGGAGGCTTTTGTACGATCAAATGAATTATGTAAATGTCCGGGGGGAGGGCAACTCGACTCTTCCTCTTGACTAAGGATGGTATGAAGATGAGTCGAGATGAGACGCGACTTGGCAGAGTGTGGCATCGTCTTCTATGTGAAGAACTTGGTCTCGAGTTGTCAAAGTCTGTTTCATCGTTATCGGTTTCGTCTTGATTGCTAATGTTCTCTCGGTCTTGTGAGTCCCTAGTCTCGAACTACATACTATATAGAGATCATTATGACAAACAGCTTTTCTTTAATAACGTTTACTTGTTTAACAGGTAGTACATATAATAGAGTAACATCCACAAATCAAACTATTGATTTTAATCTTAATATTTTGGTATAAAAAAATGCTACACTGTGAAGGACTTTTGATTTAATGGAAGCGTCACACTGTAATTGTTCGCGACAACCATTCATAATGCACAGCTCTTCATGGATATATCCGATTAAAATCTTGTGCAATGGCATGCAAACTTCTCTCCCTAGACGTCACTTTGATCTTCATGCATTACCGATGCGCTAAACAAATTTTAAGGCACTTTTCTAACACCTCGAATAGGAGCTAATTGGTACAAGAATTCAGTCATAACTTTTACTGGTTAAAGATACATCAAAAGAATCTTCACCATTGCATTTCCCTTGAAATTCTAAAGTTGAATTGAAGATGGCGGACATCAAGATGGCCGTCGACCGTGCGGGTTGCGTCAATGTGGTTCCCCCTTGGCCTGATAACGATTGGTCATCACCGTTTCCATGTTGCGCGCTGCAGTGGCCTTGTACCGAGGGTGTTAAGTGACTTTTTGAGCCACCCTGTATATGTATGTATATTCACATTTATAAATTATCCATAAATCCACAACTAAAATATATATATATAGCTATTATGCGAGCACACCATTACTCTACGTTATAGAAGTATACTTATGTTACAGTTATACATATACTTACATCTATGTAATATGTATGCATGCTATTTAATCTCAATTATATTCATATTCACATTATTTATGTTATATTAATGCCTCTGTAATTGGAGATATCATTTCTCTGTAGATGGCAAATAAATAAATAAATAAATAAACACAAGGATTAGAATGCTACAAGCCCTTAAAAAAATCGGAATTTTATCCTGCGACCGAGCTGTATAAGTTCATACAGTATTTGCAACCGATTGATTAACTTTGCATTTACGGTAAACAAAATAGATGATTTATCTATAAATAATACATAATTAACTATTTTCTATGATATTTGAAAACCAATATTATTTTTATCGTACTACTTATTCAGACTAACCGTGTGGATGTCAATCTTATATATATATATATATATATATATATATATGTATATGTATATGTATATGTGTGTGGGGGGGGGGGGTGTTTGTGTGTGTATGTGTGTGTGTGTGTATATGTGTGCGTATGCCTCCCCGATGGCGTAGTGGTAACGTCGACGCCTTGTAATCAAGGGGTCCCGGGTTCGATACCTGGTGGAGGCACATTGCACAATGGTTTGGATCCCACTTTAAACTGTAAGTTCAGTCCTGATTAGCCTATCTGTGCAAAATGTGAACATAAAACTTCAATTCAAGGTATATGTATGTGCACACACACATACACACACATACATACATACATACATACATACAGGGTGACCTAGTATTCGCTGAAAGGGGTTAAAGTAGAGACAATTTGCGATAAAATTGGCCATATGATACCCCGTCCGAAAATTAGTAGTTTTAGTACTTTTCGAGATAATCGAATTTCTATTGTTTTTTTTTAAAAAAATACCATTTTCCACATAAAAAGATGAATTGAATAGAAACAGATTGTATGGCACTTATTTCAGCGTTTTCTGATAGCTAACAAATAAGTGGTTCGTTGAAAAAAAGTTTTTCTCAAATAACAATCACATGTAAGTAACGGGTGGGTCTAAACTTACAAGTGATGATAAAAAAATGCACTCTTAGTTTACTTGGCAACGTATTAATAACAAAAATGGTATGCCACGAAGCGTACAAATTACTTAAATTACTTCCTTGTGTCATCAGCTATCCAACAAGGTACAAATGTTGCTAACATTCACATTTGTGTACAAGAAATAATACTTCATTCATCTTCATGTGAATGGAATCAATAAACAATACAATTAAAGAACATTAAACGTCTTGCTCAAAGTGGGCACCTCCGTTACGAATGCAGGCACGCAGGTTTTCACGGACATTTGGTCTCGTAACTCGTGATGTGATGGTGTCCTTGATGTGTTGACCAGCTGTTAAGATACTCTCCCTGAGCTCTTCTTGCGAGTTTACCGGTGTCTTGTAAATTAAGTCTTTCATGTGGCTCCAAATGTAGAAGTCGCAAGGCGTCAAATCGATCGGGGGATCGAGCCGGCCAGGAAATCGGGCCTCCTCGGCCAATCCATTTCTTTGGGTAATTTTCATCCAGACACTGTCGCACGCCCAGGCAGAAGTATGGATGGGCGTCATCAACAATAATTTGATCGAGTCTTTTTTCCTGCCCAAATCTTAAATGGCATCACTTATGAACAATTTTTTGAGAAACGGGATGGCAATGTTGTTGGAGGATGTGCCTCTAGCTACAAGAAGTGGCATGATTTACCACCATGATGACTGCCCAGCTCGATCCCCCGATCGATTTGACGCCTTGCGACTTTTACATTTGGAGCCTCATGAAAGACTTAGTTTACAAGACACCGGTAAACTCGCAAGAAGAGCTCAGGGAGAGTATCTTAACAGCTGGTCAACACATCAAGGACACCATCACATCACGAGTTACGAGACCAAATGTCCGTAAAAACCTGCGTGCCTACATTCGTAACGGAGGTGCCCACTTTGAGCAAGATGTGTAATGTTCTTTAATTGTATTGTTTATTGATTCCATTCACATGAAGATGAATGAAGTATTATTTCTTGTACACAAATGTGAATGTTAGCAACATTTGTACCTTGTTGGATAGCTGATGACACAAGGAAGTAATTTAAGTAATTTGTACGCTTCGTGGCATACCATTTTTGTGATTAATACGTTGCCAAGTAAACTAAGAGTGCATTTTTTATCATCACTTGTAAGTTTAGACCCACCCGTTACTTACATGTGATTGTTATTTGGGACAAACTTTTTTCCAACCAACCACGTATTTGTTAGCTATCAGAAAACGCTGAAATAAGTGCCATACAATGAGCTGTTTTTTCTCAATTCGTATTTTTATGTGGAAAATGGTATTTTTTTTAAAAAAAAAACAATAGAAATTTGATTTTCTCGAAAACTACTAATTTCCGGACGGGGTATCATATGGTCAAATTTATTGCAAATTGCCTCTACTTTAATCCCTTTCAGGGAATACATCTAATTACAGATCACCCTGTATATATATATATATATAAAAACAATAGTTTATTAAAATTTTTAACGAGGCCGAGATTTTCGGGCAGTAAGTCTCGAAATTTGAAAGGCCGTCTTCGAGACGAGACCGATACTTGTCTCGTCTTAGTATGCAATCCTTACCCACAATGCTTGTGGACAGAGCTTACTTGAGTGTGATAGCATCCACGGTGGTTCTGCGCATTGAGCGGTAGATAGATTCGTGATCTCACCATCAAGTTCCGGGTTTGAGTCTTGACATAGGCATGGCTCTTTCCTTTCCTTCATCTGATCATCATTTATTCATCGTCCCGATTGGGCAAAAAGGAGAAGAAGTGCGTTGTAAAATGACAAATATAAATTGGTGTCTGGCATGTTTCTGTAATGCAATTTCCCATTCTTTACGCACTCATGTACACCGTAGAAATTATTTAGGTCATCACTGTGACTAAAGATAAACGTGCAGTATGTATGTCTAGAATGCGATAAGCAGGGAAACAATACCTTGAACAAGTCACTTCTTTATATTTAAATTTTCATAAATCTTTGAACACAATTCTTAAATCCTATTCTGTGTGTAAATTTTAATGATGAGGGCTTTAGGAATGCAAAATTATGCCTTCATCAAATATCTTTTCAGAGAATTCGATACTTCTAATTACACAGACGACTATTTTTGTAGTTCGCTATTTTACATCGCTTCTCTTCGACCTTTGGTTAATCGCGACGACGTGAACGAGTGATGATTGACCGACTCCTCGCCGCTCCTCTCCATCACTGCCAAAGCCAGGCCCCCTTTCTTGGAAAACCATGTACAAAGTATGTTTTTTTTTCAGTTTGAAAAACAACATTCTTTATTTATTTTTTGTTATTAGTTACATGAATACAGTAATAAAGGTTCTCCTTCCTGACTAAAAAAATATAAAAAGCATACCAAAGATCTTGCATACATACCACACATTTACTCAAAACTAATCCACTTGCCGACACTCGCCATATGTTATCAGGGACGTCCGAACTTATTTTGGAGTTGGGGGGGGGGGGGCAGGTTTTTCAAATCGATCAACCAGTTTTTACAATATCTCCCCCCCACATATATATTATTATTAAATAGCTTATTATATTTTATTGTTATATTTATGTATTTATTACATAAATAATAAATATATGGTCATTGAATATATTAAATTCCACAGTGACGAAGCCTCATAAGAGATAAGAGGAGGCTCAGAGGCCTCTCTTATTTTATTACTTACAATTCCATTGAACGGCGCTTAATACAAGAAATCTAAAATATTATATATATTATGTCTTACGATAATTACAGCAAATTTCCATCCCTGCCTGGTACTAGATCTTCGCGTGCAGTGAGGCATTATGGTATTGAAGCATTCCTTTAATGATTCGTAACATAACTGAAAACACGCTACTTTAAAAGGAAACAAAATAAACGTGAAAACATATTGAGAAAATCCATGTTTCTGAAACTTTCTGATCGATGTGTTGCAAAGAAAGTTGCCACTGTTCTCATTTACCATTTCATCATTTTATAAATCGTTGTACGATAATTTGTTGTAAAATAATTTTAACAAAAACTTCGCACACTAAAGAAGAATTACATGAATGAAAGAGTTAAGGAGAAATAATTTTATGATAGATTTATTTTATTTTACTTCACTTTTCTGTCATTTTTGGCTAATCGCGAAGGCAGTCGATGAGATTGAGGCAATATGGTATATTTTATTTCGTAGGTCCTATATTTTTCATATTTTAACCTATAAAGCATTTCTGCTTCTAAAATGTCGTACAAAAACGCAAAAATGATTCTTTCACCTTTTCAAAATCTCAGACTGCTATTCAGAGATCGAGATTAAGAAATGAAACTATCAGCAATTTGAGAGCATTTGCTAAGCTAAAGTTTTGCAATGAAAACTTTCAAATGGTGCATGGTTGAAGAGGGCCGAGGTGTCAAATATGGGGCAAGTCTCCACGCTACGCCAACTGCTTTAAAATTAGATATTTTGATCTGTAATTATCATAGCAGCTAGGTACCGGGTATTGCATTTGATTGAAATCAGTCTGAACTTTACATGTCTTTTCATTTCGCCCGTAAACGTTAGAACAATTGGTGTTACCTCTCTCTGAGGTCGAAAAGTGAGCCATCAGCCCTGAACATGACGTTTAAAACAAACAGTAAACTTTTAATAAATCTAAATGGCCAAGAAATAAAAGTTCCTCCCTTTCCACAAGAGAAGTTTGCAGCGTTAAAATCTGAATGGGCAGAGAACTGATGGTATATCGAGACGAAACTTTTCTGTCTCTAGTCTTGTCTTTTTCTGTTCTTTCACACAGAAAATATAAATGAGTAAAGAAAACGTATGGAGAGAAGTAAAACTTACCAGTCTTTTGATTATATATAAGACGATTAAGTGCAGTGCAGTGATCTTCCGACGCGACCTTTCAGTCGGACTACTTTCTGCAAATGATTTACACGTATATATGCACAGTTTTATCGTTTGATGCGGAAGGAAATCCAAACTAATCACTACAATTTCCAGAGTAACTGTCGAAACACTACTTCTGCTGTTATTCTACTCTGAACAATGACTGTGTGTCGTCTGACCAAGTCTAAATTTTGAAAGGGAAGGGGAGATTAGCGTAGACTTGAATTTCCAGGAACCTACAACGTGCACCTTTTCTCGTGGCCGATGACCTTTTTGACAGCAATGCGTCCTTAAAGAAAGCTCGTGTTCGGAAAGTGCACCGGAAGATTTAAAGTTATACTGTCCTCTATCTCCCTACCCCGGTGTATTGTATATGCAAGGCATTTCTTAAGTTCAAGACTTGGCAGACAGGCTCTAAGCAAAACTGGAAACAGAAGCAACGAATTCCTACGGGAATTTTCCGAATATTCTTCAAAACCAAGATAACTTGAAATAGATATAGACTAATGCTTTAGGGCGTGACTGGGGGAAGGAGGGGGAGCAAAAATACAATCTTGCCCTTCCTCTGTGGTCTCTTCACATCAGGCACTTGTGGGTAGAGACGGAAGAGCCCAGGGAGGAACTTTTGTTTCTTGGCCATTTAGATTTATTAAAAGTTTACTCTTTGTTTTAAACGTCATGTTCAGGCCTGATGGGTTAGTTTTAGACCTCAGAAAGAGGTAACACCATTTATTCTTGTTCACGTGTGATCATTTTTTTTACCCGTACATATAGCACCGTGCCATGAAGGCACATGTAGGGGATGTGATGCTCGATCTAGGACATTTTGGAGGTGATGTGATCAGCACCACGCTCCAGACGCCTCCCCGGATTGACCCTAGGTACCCACCCATTGATTCGAGGCTCGATGAGCCCCGGAGCTGCTTTATGTGGGGACAAGGCTTGAAAAATTCCGACCTTAGATCACCCACCCCGGGAATCGAACCCGGGTCTCAGTATGGCAGTCAGATGCCCTACCGACTAGACGACCGCGTCGTCTCGCATTCGTCTAGATTTTTTTCCACCTTCAGCTTTTTACCTAGAAGGCTCAAGCTTCACCTACCCCTGCTTCGGAGTCCTTGCATCCGTATAATGTACTTGTAGGTGGAAAAGAAGAGATTTAAAATTAAGCAGTTCTCTGCCCCCTCCTCCCTTCGCATCGGGGCACCTTGGGTTTACTGTTTCACAACGACCGCACCTGTACGTACAAAACCTGGTAGATACAACGGAAAACTGGAAACCGAAGCGGCAACTTCCTAAGGGGATGAATTCCACCTTACACTTGATTTGCGGAGACGTGAATGCGATTCTTATCTGCACGTACTCCTTGCTGGTAGCAACTGAATCCACCTTCATTTAACTAGTGCAAAGATATTTTTTCAGTTTTTTTTTCAAAACGAAACATAAGTTGGAAAAAATACAGTCTCAATTTTAGCACGCGACCGGGGGGGGGGGGGGGCAAAAATACTATCTTGCCTCCCCCTCGATGATGAGTGGGGGGCAAGTTGCCCCCCTATCCCCCGGTTCCGACGTCCCTGTATGTTATCCACAACTTACAGATAACGAAATGAAATTCTGAAGATAATTATAATCAGGTTTTAATATTTGACAAATTCGATCTGATCACAAATCCTTATAGACTTTGAACTTCCCATTTGCATGTCTAAAATTGATAGATTTCCACAAAAGAATGCAAAGGAAACTGAACAAATGATAAACAATGATAAATTTATAAAAATGCTTATCTACGTAGTTGCTCAGACAAGAAATTATCTTCTCAAGCAAAGTATTACAATAGACTTATCTTTAATCAATTATGTTCATATTTACTGATGAATAATAATTCCTTGAATGTGTCAGCTATTTCTGTACACAAAGAGTTGAAATTTTCTCTCAGAAATGTAGAAATTTCGAGCCATTCACTGTTTGAAATAAAGGAAATGTAGAGGCAGAGAAACATGGGGTCAGTGTTGTCATAACCTGAGGTTACAAATTCCCTTTGCAAGAGCAATATTTCTCCATTTCGTCCAATTTTTCCTAATACGTAATAATAAGTAGTTGTTGTGGTAGTATTTTATTTTGCTCATGTTCGTATATATGAAAAATGATAAACAAATAACCACATACATGTTTAAAGCTACAGTCTCCTTTCTACAACACTAAAAATACACCTACTTTTGATGCACTAATAACACTGAGGAACAAATTAAAACTTTTTGTTTTGCCGCTGGATGAAAATAGGTGATCTTTAATAAATCGGGTGCGCTGATTTCAAAAATTATAACAAAAATGCTGTATCACGTACCATTTCTGGCGGAAACCATTTTGAAAAATTTTCACCACATATTGAAAGAAGGGTAAAATATAGAATTTTGCTCCAAACCTTAATGTGGTAGTATAATTTTTAGTAATACATTGGGTTCATAGAAAACCAAATATGATTGTAAATGATGTAGTTACGACATGCACTAAAATTTGCAGTTGCAGTAAAATAGTAAATAATAAAGTAAACAGTAAAAGTAACGCACCATCAAAACGTATTTTTCTGTATGATTCCCGCTTATAGCAGCCGTGTTGAACATCTGAGACTGTGTTCCAGAAGTAATCTACTAGTAAACTGGGAGACCATCTGCCTTTATAACGTTTTTCCATTTCTGCGATTTGTTGGTGAAAAAGCTCGCCCTGCTCGTCACTCACTGCACCCAGATTAGAGGGGAAAAAGTCTAAATTGGAACACAGAAAGTGTATCTTGAGAGACATATTGCGTCCCATTTCTTTGTATGTTGCCAACATACGTTCTACAAGTTCAGAATAATTGTGAGCCCTATGGTTGCCAAGGAAATTGCGACACACACCTTTGAACGCACCCCATGCTGCTTTCTCACATTCACTTAACAGTTCTTCAAAATTGGGATCGTTCATTACCTCCCGGATTTGTGGGCCAACAAAAGTCCCTTTATTTATTTTAGCATCGCTTACACCAGGAAATTTGCTTCGTAAGTACTCAAACCCTTTTTCCTTCTTTGTTCATGCCCTTCACAAAGTTCTTCATTAACTCCAACTTGATGTGCAGTGGGGGAGTAACACATTGTTGGCGTCGAGAAGAGGTTTGTGAGAGACACTTTTTTCTCCAGGTGTGTAACACGCTCTGGGAGGCCGTTTTAGTTTTGTAATGCATGGTCTTTGCTCTGTTATCCCATGGACAGAGGAAACAACAGAATTTCGTGAAACGTGATTGCATCCCCTTCAGATCAGCACAGATTTTTCACTGGTGTTTGTCGTAGCTAACACTTGTGAGAATGAAAGCAATGGTTTCATATGTGTCCTTCATTTCACTCGCAAGAGCAACTGGCACTAAAGGTTTCTCATTTCCATTATGCAGGATGGCCGCCTTCAAGCTACATGTAGTTTTTCACGCATCGATGAACAACATTCATTCGTCTGATTTATAGTTTTCTCTCAACTTCTGCATTAATCCAGTGACATTGTTGTAGTATATCAGGGACCCATTCATAAAAAGAAGAAAATTTTAGTTGACATTTTCTGAATGTAAGGCTTGTCCCTGGTTCCAGCAGGTTCCACCCTTGCAGTCTTGCACCCAGCAATTCCGCTTCTTTCTTTGTAAGGTTCAAATCACATACTAAATCATTTAATTCTGGCTGGGTGATAAGATGCGGTGTCTTCCGTGATTCTTGAAAGTCAGGATCATGTCCAAGAGAAGATATCTGTTCATCTGAGGAAGTTTGTTTTCTCTTCCAAACACCATTCCAATGGTGGCTTTGGAACAGGTAATGTCTCATCATGTTGCACTGGTCTTATCGCAGAAGGTAAATTTGGATACTGTAGGATATATT
The DNA here is from genome assembly GCF_977018435.1 of Lepisma saccharinum. Lineage (NCBI taxonomy): Eukaryota > Metazoa > Arthropoda > Insecta > Zygentoma > Lepismatidae > Lepisma > Lepisma saccharinum. Next base: position 44,073,032 of record NC_139239.1, on the reverse strand, counting down.
TGGACTTTCTTGAGAAACCCGTAACATAAGTTAAACAAAAGTAACAATCAGTAATGTGATCGCGAGGTTCGCGTGATACCATGGGAACAGCAAAAGGCATGGATAGATGTGTATCATGTAACCACTCTCATAAATATCGCGAGCATCTACTGCAACAGACATGAGGATCCCAACCTTTATATTGGTCTCCGATTTTGCATCCGAAATATAGCTCGTAAGCTTTCTTCACTATTGGTGTAATTGAGTTTCGTTGGAATTTTGTCGTGAACTCACCCCTCACATAGCAAAACAGATTGGGTGAATTTACACAGTTACGAGGCATCACTGCACTATTTTCAAATACCACACAAAACAATCCCAATGAAGCACACAACCTACACTTCCAGCAAACAGAACTCAACTGATAAAGACACAGTACAATGTATCACCTTGCCTCTTTAACAAGGACTTTTCTCTACTCTTATTTTATCGGGTAACAAAATAAACAACAATATTTTCCCTTTTTGTTGTTGTTACAATGCTTTCTTCATATTATGCAGGAAAAACAGCCACACGTGTTCTCTTGATGAATCCTTGTATATCATATGGCGAGAAAAAGCTTTGTTACATTTATTTCAATTTCGTGTTATTTCAAAATCTAGACGTGGTGGAGAAAAAAGAACATCATTTTCGTGTTCAGCAAGTCATAAAACATAGAAATAAGTTGTTTTCCGGTCGCGGCAAATTTCATTGTTCCTCAGTGTAATGTACAAAATGTGCATTTAATGTGTAGCAGAGATGTACGATCAGATTGTGAAGTTAGCCATTGTACTTTTGGTAGACTTTTGAAATACATACATTGGATCTTCAGTTAGTATAATCTTCTGTGGATGTGTGTGCTGTCCATATCTGTTTGTGATTGTCCTTTCATCAATTTCACTTTATCAACTTTCATCCTAATCTTCGATATTAGACAAAAATGGAAGAAAAGCGAAGTAAACTTAAATCAAATTAGTCAATCAATCAAGACATATGGAAAATATTACATGCTATAAGTTATAACAGAAATTGAAAATGACCGAAATTTAGACTGTGAAAGGAGACAATAAAGTTCAGATAGCAGGGTAATATGTAACCCCGTAACTAATTCATATAGAAGGTCAACCCCGTAACTAATTCATATAGAAGGTCAACCAAATCAGAGAGAACAAATCCCTTATTCCTTTGTCACTATTTAAAATAAATTATTTTTTCAATGGATGCTAATTAAAGAGAAAAAATAGTATTTCTGTTGCACATTGGATAACCAGGGATGGACCAACAGTTTGGATATGTTCAACGCGGAAGAAAATTAAAGCAGGTCACTTTATCGCAATATGTCCTTTCGCGCATGATGCATTTCCATCACTATAATATTGAGAGGACATTTATGGGTGCGGTAGGTGGTGCCAAAGCACCTCCTGACAACCCCTATAAGCGGGAGCTGTCCCAGCCATTAAACTGGGCTATAAAAATGAATATATATATATATATATACACACACACATACATATATATATATATCTCACTTTGCAATAGATACTGGCAAAATGTCAAAGATAATATGTTCATAACGACAGAACGATAGCCCATTTATGCACTTTCAAAAGAGATTGCGGCAAAAACACCACTGGATTAGATAAGAACGATGTTGGTTCAATAACAAGGAGGAGAAAAAGGGAAAAGCTTGTCAACGCAAGATAACAGCAGACGAAGAACTCTGAAAGGCCGTTTTCTCCAGCTTTTATATAGAAGTTTACGTTTGAGAAAAAATTGTTGCGAGTGTCACTATTACATTGTTGTGAAGGGAATATGAAATCATCTCTCACATCCCTCATAGGGATGAAAGTTTACCTCAATTGTCAGAACAATACTTAAGCCTGATTGGGGAGTTCCCTGGCACCCCTCCCCCTATCAATTCACTCTTTGGCTGTTTGCCAAAAAGGTAAAAATTGAACGTAAAATAAGGAAGATGCAGTGGCGGTGATTAGGTTCAAAAACTGGGGGAGTAAAGTGGCAAAACTGGGGGGCAAGGACAATGTACTTTCCCTTGGTAGATAAGGTTTACAGATAGTATGGGGGCAAAAGAGGCAAAAAGTGGGGGCCCCACGGCCCCCCTCCCACGCCACTGGCAAGATGTATGTACACACACACACACACACAGACACACACAGACATAAGGGTCATATATTTAATTTGCCTTTCACTTAGTGATAATTAGGTTTTAGTTTAAAGACGGAACTGACATCTCTTTGTTTGCTTAATGGAAATCGTTATCGTTCCTTTGCTTGGAAAATTTAAAAATGTTGTTGAGAAGGCAATATGCCTGCTTAAAGCCTCGAGAACTCTGTACTTTATCTACAACGTGACACCTGTACCCTTTTCAAACTTCATTGGAAAATCACAAAAGAGTAGTAATCACCACGAATCGGCAATGAAATTTTACGACAATGTAAAGCCAAGTTGTGTAGTTCAGAACTGCGGATCACTCTTTCCGAGGTCTTGGTACTGTTCTGACAATAACCGAGCGCAGTTATTGAATTATTAAAACACTAGCTAAAATTTCCGTAATTTTTTGACCTTACCACCAAACAACGCAAGGAACGCGACAAGGACACCCTAATTACCTCAAGAAATAGAACTAAAAGTAAGGGAGAAATTTTAGTCACTAAGCTTATGTTGTGTGACCTCTCAGATAACAATCTTATTTAAAATCTCATTTTTGGAATTTCATAAACCGTGTAACCATTTATTCTTTGTATTAAAATGTGACCTGAAAAAACATAACCTGGTTTCTTCACTTTATAATCATTATTTTCGATATAATGCTTTTCTCACTGCGGAGCGGTTAGCACAGCGCGCTACGGTGCCAGGCATTCCGGGTTCGAATCCCGGCTTGGGCGTGGGTATTCTTTGTGAGTGTCCCTTGATCAATTTCATCATATCATCACTCATTCTCCCCGTCGCGATTAGCCAAAAGTGGCAGAATAGCGACGCTAAATAATAAATCAAATCAAGCATTTCTTACTTTGCTTATTCTGTTCGAACACAACAATAACTTAATTTTATTTAGTATAATAATAACCTCACTGTTTCTTTATAACTAGGTATGCCAATTTCCAGGGAGGTCGACTGGCTGGTTCGACCCCTCCCTCTCCCGACGCCCATGTTAAGATATGACACCGGAACTTCACGATGATTGCGAAGTAATAACGATCCTGGTGGAGTGAACACGCGGAAGTTGGAAGCTCTAACTGATACAGAGGCAGCAGCAGCTATGGCGGAGTACATCCTGTCTGTCGCATGTTTCGAGTTTCCTGTTGAGCCAAAGTGACAGGAACCAGGTCAGGTTTCCCCGCTGCATACTCCCCGTGCGGGTGTCGAGCTGCTTCTGTGTCCTTAGCGATGAGTTGACAATTCACGATCTCGCCACTGAAGGTTCTGGGTACGAGTTCCTGCCTGTGTATGATATTAGTGCGCCCTTATCAGTTTCATCTATCACACACCTTCATCGTCGCGAATACAGTAGCTAAACGTGAGAGAAAGTTGGCTTAAAGTAAGAATTTTCATTCTAATTTCCACGTATCTTCAGAGTTGCGATTAACCTAATGATTCAGGTGCCTGCTCGGTGGTCGTTAAGTAGTCGACTTTGGATCTCGTCGCCGAAGTTCTCCGGTTCGAGTCCCGGTGTTCGTTCTTTGCAAGTTATGCCGTCAACAATTTAGTTTAATCATCACTCATTCTCAAGATCGCGATCAAGCAATTGGATTTTTACATAAATACTTTAATATTAATATTATAATCAATATTAATATTTTGATATTATTTATTATTAATTGTAACAATTGGATTTTTACATAAATACTGTAATATTAATATTATAATCAATATTAATATTTTGATATTATTTATTATTAATTGTAATAATTGTAATTGTATTACAACACATCATTTTACTAATTGTTATCTCATTGTTTTTCTAACCAGAGATAAAGAAATAAAAAAACAGCATGTTAACGAAAATAAAGCGTTTCGTTTCGTGAAAATTTCCATTTCGAGCCCTGAATATATTTCTTAGACTTTTTATGAAACAAGGCCTTGAACACTCATAGAACATACTGGTATAGAATCAGTGGCGTGCCCAGGATTTTCGAAGGGAGGGGGTTGGGTACAAATTTTTTAGTAGTCAGTCTTCATTGTGACATCTTTTCCTGCATTTGATGTTCTTTTTTAGGGATACTAGCCAAAGGGGGGGGGGGGCTTATAATTCCCACCAACCCCTCTTGGGCACGCCACTGTATACAATAACTGGTTCCACAGAAATGTCTACTGAACTTCAATACGGAAGAAAAAAATGAACAGAAAATATCCAAAAACAATGGTGACATTTACCTCATATGCGGTACCCTGTGCGACAGGGGAATACTGGCGCTTAGGCATAGGCGTGCGCAGGCCCTCTGATTAGGGGGTGGGGGGGCAAAACCCTTGATTGTTGTTGAGTAGGGGAAAAGAAAAACCTCATTCCATCTCATTGTTTTATTATATTTGCGCGTATGGAAAGGAAATCCGAATTTAAACAAATATCGGAAAGTGTAAACACCGTTGGTCCAACTTTGAATGAACGCCTGCAGTCTTACGAAAATATCCTATACTACAATGTAAAAGCTGAATCACACGAGGCTTGGATTCCTGCTTCATGCTAGATTTGCTGCTTGGGCTTGAACTAGTGGTGTGGCATTTTGTCACCTGCTAGTCTTTTACTCACAGGATACTCGTTCCCGTACTTGATTGTAGATTTTTCCCCCACAAAACATTGCGAAGAGCTGACAAGCTAAATGGATGCACAAGCGACTTGAGGAAGAACATCGTAGGAGAATAGTTAGTGCTGCTATTCTCATGACAATTGCAGAAATTAGAAGTTTAAGAAGAAGAAAAAAGTATGGGCTAGTTTAATTGGCTCGAAATAAGAAATGGTAATCAATGTGTACTCAGTGTAATTTTTAATGAATTCGGTTATGTATGTATTCATATATGTGATTCGCAGGATTCATTCATAAATAAAACAACAAAAGAATTGATTGATTGATTGATTTAGTTTATTTTACTTCGCGTTTTGTGCCTCTTGGCTAATTTGCGAAGATGGGGATGAGTGATGAAATGATGAAATTGATGAATGGACATTCACAAACAACCAAGCCCGAGCGGGATTCGAACCCGGGACCCTTGGCGTCGCAGCGCGATGTGATAACCACTTCTTCTTTTTTTTTTAAAAAAAGTAATACCCCTATTCGGCTGTATCCCCCATCATTCACACATTCGTACACTTTCACACATGTCAATTTTCACTTTATTCACATTGTTTCTCATTATTCGGACGAACACAAACATCCAAGCCCGAGCGGGATTCGAACCCGGAACCCCTAGCGTTGCAGCGCGATTAGCTAACCACTCTTTTTTTTCTTATTAAAAGGAAATACCTCTACACGGAGGTATCCCCCACCATTCACTCTTTTTCTCACTTTCACACTTTTCAATTCTTATATTTTTCTTTGTTTCTTATCAACTGGACGAACACAAATACCCATGCCTTACCCGGGACTCGAACCCAGAACCTCTGGCGTTGTAGCGCTCTCTGCTAACCACTTCGCCACGGAGGTCGACTGCCACTCAGCCACAGGGTCCGGTAAAACAAAAGATTGTTGTTCAACTAAATATGTCAAACATTTGAAGCAGTGGTAGTAACAGAGATTTTCATTATTGGCTAATCACATATCTCGTGTACAAATCCCATTGGTACGGATAAATTCCGAAATATTCATAAACACCAATGCATCTCATTTCTGCTACTTTTTTTTCAATCAAGCAAGAATAAAATCTCACAACTAACACTCAAAAACCACAGAAACAAACAGATTTCTGGGTTTTCCTTTCCTAATTCGCAGATTATATAGCATCTAGAAGACAGGCAAGTTGCAATTAGAACACGGCCTAGTCGCCAAAACCAGTCCTTCAGTCAACCTGGAAACATCGTTTCTATCTTGGTAGCGTGCCTAGCGCTAACAAGGGCATTCCAGTAGGAAATCCAGTTTCATGAAATGTTCACCAGCAGCCAACAAGATGGACTTATTCCATATTAGAATAATTCCGACTTCCGTGCTACCCTTTCCCCTCCCCCTTCTTTATTTTCTTCTCTCTGTGGTTCAGAGTCAAATAAACATATAAAAACGATTTCTTAAAGCAGATTAAAAGCAACTACGCATAATTTATTCATTCCCTATGTATGAGCAATTTATTGTTCTGTAGCCACATAGAGGTAACACAACTAACGAATAAAGTACGTAGGAGTGTTAATAACAATAAATTTTGTTAGAACAAAGTGGAATAGTCAAATTACATACAATATAATGCAACCCCCCTTCCTTCGGCGTTGCTTGGAACTTTCATCGGCTTGAAAATACTTCTTTTTCTTAAAATTTAATAGTAATATATTGTTCAATAACGACGATGAGATTCCCCTGCACTAAATTTCTAAGTGGAAGTATTAGGGAGGAACTGCCTCCCTTGCCCCCCCCCCCCCCGTGCGCACGCATATGTCCTTAGGGCAAGGTGACAATTGCCCTCTGGGTCCCACTTCCTACTGAGGTCTTTTGGGGGCAACTTTCTGAAATGTTGAACAATTGAAAGAAAAATCAACTACTTTGTGACAATAGAGCTGAAAATCGAGAATAACATTAACGCATAACAGGTGTGGACAATATGGGAAATTGAGCTCTTTTTGAAAAAGGGTTGAAGCCTTTGATTAAACGTTTTCACTACGCCACCGGGAAGGTCTACAGTTTGATAGCTTATTGTGCGGCAATAAGAGACACGCTGCTTGACCAACTCATTCTTTCTACTGGATTCATAACTGTAGACAATTTACACTCCATAATCCACTTTATGCACAGAAAGGCTAATCGGGACTGGACCTACAGTTTAAAGTGGGATCCGAACCACTACGCCATCGGGGAAGCTCTTACACTCCATAAGTTGACGACAAACAGTGTATAAAGGCATGAGGTGAGTTTTTCTCCCCAGTGATGGATATCTGCGAGCAAGTAACTTAATTCGACATTGTGAAGGGAGAGGCCCCGTATGATATGTTTCTGGGAACTGACTCGGCCGCCTGTGCAATATAGGCTATTAAATAATAATAATAATTATAATAATAATAATAATAATAATAATAATAATAATAAACACTGAGTCGTGAAGTTATGTGTGGAGATCCTTGACTCGTACAGTACAGTGGGATCCATTTGTATTACCTTACAAATTGACTATGACTATTTTCATTAATTTTGCTTTTATATCCTATGTGTTTTTTAGCGATGGATTTTTATATATGCTGGTGCAGAAGTTATCAACAGCTTGTTTTGAGTTCTCTTTTAATTTTGTGCTCTTATTGGGTCAAATAAAGTGCCCGAACATGGTGATGGGCAATTTGCACGGTAATACTCATGGGTCGCACTGTACAGTAGACCAACTCCGATTGTTGATATCAGCGCTCGAAATGGACCGGAGCGGTGTTCCTCTTCGTGGTTATATGGAACCTTCCCGTTCCGTCTCATGACTAATGGCAACGGACTTTTCCGGTTCGTTGATTTTTATAGATATTCATTATATTTTCTTTTCAATGTGAATTATATTGTTAATACTCTTTAATAAAAAAGTAAAAGGCTCCCCTGTGCTTTGCACCACGCCACGAATGCGTATAGGAGGTATAGAGTTCGGGTCCCACACTTTCTTGATCACGGCCGAAGGTGGGGGTGATGTGTAAGTAAGGCTAATCGGGACTGGACCTACAGTTTAACGTGGGATCCGAACTACTATGTGCCTCCACCGGGTATCGAACTCGGGACCCCTTGATTACAAGGCGAAGACGCTACAACTGCGCCATCGGGGAGGCCAGTGGGAGTGATGTGATCAGCACCACGACCCTTGCCGCCTTTACCCCCCCCCCCAGAGTTTCCTCCAGGTACCTCCTTTATACAGGGCCGGTGGAAAGGGGGGGCGAACTGTGCCACCGTCCAGAGCGGAAAAATTTGAAGAGAAGAAAAAATAAGCCTATTGAAAACTTGAAAGTTATAATATTATATTATATAACTTGAAGTTAATACATGCCAACCCACCGTTTTAAAGGAACATATCAGTAGTCTCACTTTAAAACCACCGAGTGCTACAAGGTGGGAAAGCAGATTCGATGCCTTACCTCCGTTGAGATATCAAGTGGGAGAGATCTATGATGCGCTCCTTCAAATAATTGGCGACAATAAACATGTCCAAATGGCCGCACATTAGTGTTGCTCACGGGACGGGACATGTCCCGTCTCGTCTCGTGTCTCGTCTCGAAAACGAGACGAGACACGAGACGGGACAAGCCTTTTGAAATTCGAGACGGGACGAGACGGAATGCCTTTCTCGTCTCGTTTTCGAGACGAGACACGAGACGGGACGGGACAGCTTTTGAAAAGTCTCGTCTCGTCTCGAATGTCTCGAAAAAATAAAAGCAAAATTTTTAATCAGTTGCAAATACTTGTTTGCTTGGAATAAAGTATTTCAGTTAGAAACGTTGATAAGCGTGTATTAAGTCAAAAGAAGACTGTTCTAGAGAGAGGAATGAATGAATACCTAAACTTATTTCCTATACTCTTTCGAAACACATCGTTACTCCCCATTTTTTTAAAAAAATTATTCCAGGTTAATAACTTTATGTTACGATAGTACTCCAGATACTACAGAAGGTTGTTTCACGTTGATGGTAACGATTTCGATCACCAGGGAGCAGCACGTAGGCACAGCACAGAGCAACCAGAGCCAGTAGGACGAAAGTACTGTGTGTTGACTTGCAAAGACGATGGTTGGTGTGTGAGTGAGTGTTTATACGGCACCAAAAATTCCAGTATTTTGGGAGGGGTACATCTGTGCCCTTTCCGACGTTGGTTATAGTTATAGTCAGATAATTAAACAATGCCACATGAAAGATTCCATGTGTCAAAGAAGGGCATCAATGCAGTGTTGAATCGCCACAAAGCTTGCACCGTACCTGTTGCTAGAACCAGTCAAAGTGGGCCTCGGACATATTGGAAGCCCAAGCGTTCCTCCGATGTTGTGCGGAAAGTTAGATCCTTGGTGCGATGTGAAAACCCTGCAACGCAAAGAGTGATTACACAGACAGTGCAATGTTTCCCTGCAACTGTAAATCGCATCATAGCCCAAGATTTACAACTTGTGCGGAAGCACAAGGCTCAAGTTATTAAGTTGCGTGCCTCACATGTCCAGGAGAGGAAGACCAACAGTCGGAAGCTCGACAAAGGCCATCTGGCAGGGGACCGCTGGAAGTATGTGGTGTCCCTGGATGAAGCATGGGTGTATCTGTCGGGATGTGGTAAAAAAGGGCCATCTACTATCGTCCACGTGATGCAAGAGGTCGATCTGAGTGGGTACGTGAATGTGCTGAAAGTTTTCCACGCGGGTTCATGGTTGTTGGTGCTTACTGCCATAACGGCAAACTTCCACTGCGCAGAGTGGAAAAAAAGGCTGAAATAAATGCAGTCTATTACCAGACGGATATTTTGGAGTCACTTTACAGACATGATATTCCTTCTCTCTATGGCAGTGACACATCTCGTGTTGTCATCCACCAGGACAAGGCTTCCAGTCATAAGGCAAAGTCCACGCAGGCATACATGGATCGGATGGCACGTGAAACGGGCATACATGCAATCCCCTTTGCAGACATCCCTGTGAAATCCCCCGATGCCTCTTCCATGGATTTTTGTGGGTTTCCGTTGTTGAAACGAGCCTTGGGAAGCAGACGGCCCCGCACAATTGAGGGTCTTTGGAAAGCTTGTCAGGAGGAATATGATCGTTTGGACCAATGTGTTCTTCAACGCAGTCTCCTCCAATGGAAACTCCGCTGCAGGGCCATTGCTGCAAGACAGGGGTATCACGTGGAGCACCACCGCTCGTGGCGTCACGGTTTTTCTTAAGGTGAGGTGGGGTCTAACTTTGTTACCATGGACGTGAAACGACCTTCTGTAATACAATTCTGAATAACATGAAGTAAAAGGGCAGGTAGAGAAGGTGGAAGGAGGGGCCAAAAGATCGTGGAATGTCTGCGTCCGAGGTAAAAATAGTCTCAGCTCTATAGGTTGGAAAGATAAACGGACCGACGGATATGGTTTATTTTTATTATTTAATTTTTACATCAAAGGGTGTACAGAAGTGATTGTTATTAGGAAGTAGGAAAAGCATTGTAGGAAACATGGCAGTACAAATTGATAAGGAGTTGTTGGGAAAGTTATTAAGGAGTCCAAGTTATAAGCAAGACTAAGAGAAGGAGATAATTAGGGACAAATAATCTTGCATTATCCCACTCCGAACAGCTGAGAGCTAAAGAGGAGGAGAAAATACGGGAAATATGGAAAGAAGTAATTTGGTGATTTAAGTGTTTACAGGGAACCACGACAAGATTTTACCACATGATTATTTGCACGGGTTGCGAAATTATTAGAATGTTATGGATATTTCGGATATGTCTTTGTTGAGAAAATTCTTGTTGTTTCCCTCAGGCATTCTGCAGGTGGTTGGATTCGATTTTTTTACGTCCGTTTGAAGATTATTTCCAATGGTTTTTTTTTATTTCTTATTTAAGGAGAATACTATTCCTTGGATTGTAACAACGAAATACTGAGCCTGATATAGAATAGATTTCAAATGAAGGAAGTGCACTAAGTTCTGTATAATCGTCGTAGAAGGAAACTTTGTTCTATGAGGGGACTTTCCGATGGTACAGTAGTATTGTCGTCGCCTTGTAATCAAGGGGTCCCGGGTTCGATACCCGGTGAAGGCACATTGTGATTTGAACCCCACTTTAAACTGTGGGTCCAGTCCCGATTAGCCTTTCTGTAAATCAGATGAAGGAATGTTGTAGCTGTTCTTTTTATTCTGTAAATTTAGCCTTCAAGTTTATGAGCAAAATACATGTAGTATCTACTGTCTACATTTTCACTCGTTATTAAACACATTTCACAAAGTAGTTTTATCGAACTTCAGAGGGAAGCTGACAGCAATGTGAGGGTGGCGGGAGCTTGTTTACGACCAGGGTGTATTCCGAGACTATTTTTCGCCGTTCCCCACTGACAGAGGTTTCGCTTTGAACAATGGACACCGTTGCTTCAGGGGGCAAACACCAAACATAGGGCGAGGTTGACCTGCAGTAGCGGGTACGTGCCATAAATCCAGGCCTAAAGTAGGAATGAAAGTTGATGCAAGGGAGGGCAATAAAAATTCTGTAATTTGGTTTGCTTGCTGACAGGAAGTTTTGCAGGAAAAGCTGAAAAGGAAAACGGCAGACTTTGAATAAAGGAGGGACAGTGAACACAAGTTCTTTGTATTATTCGCCGACACACAAGCTTCCATTTCGAAGGTGAGGTTATCAGCAGCGAAGTTATTAGAAGGTTGGAAGCAGTGACGACGCCAGAGGGGGTAGGGGGACGCCCCATGTCAGACACTTCGCTCCCCCCACCCGGGCCCCCCAACTGAAGTTAATTAAATATCGAATAATAAGAGAGTTCATTTATAAGAGTATGACGATTTTCACCTCTTCAAAGTGGTGTATTCTGCATGATATCACTTTCCTGCTTATAATACCAACTTGATTAACAAATATTAATTTGGTTCGTCCAAGATTCGAGCGCCGACCTGGTCATAGGTGATTTCTCATTCATTTATGTCCTGTAATAGCCGAGATTAACCTAAGTTTTACCCAGTCTTAAGAACTGGGAAAAGTGTTGAATGTGGATGATTTTTAAAACATCACGAATATTTTCAGGACCACAAGACATCATCTGAAGTACGGGCAAATTATTCTAATCGTGGTCGTTAGTGACAACGCCAATTAGTAAAATACATTCAAAGTTGATTCAAGATTTGGTTGGTTGGTTGATTTGGCGTTTGAAGTCCACTTTATGCACAGTAAGGCTAATCGGGACTGGACCTACAGTTTAAAGTGGCTCCACTGGGTATCGAACCCGGGACCAAAGGTGATCGAAGAAAAACCGACACTACATGTCAGTTGTTGTGGATTCATCGCGGTTTCTTACTATTCAGGGACTTGAATTTAGAGATGATGAGTCTGAGGCAAACCTTAAGAAAGGGAATTTCTTCGATACTCTTGAAGTTAATGAGGGGATAGATATTATTTGGAAATGTATTGAACGTGAACCTTAAAATGCAAATTACACTTAAAATTCGATTCAAAACATATCGCGGGCAGGTAAAATAACGCTTATTAGGATTTGCCAGTCTTCAATCATTAGATGCAGGTTCGCTCTTGCTCGTACAATATCAAAATCGAAGTACTTAATCCCACGAACTCCATAGGTGCCTGTAATTGGGTAGCACAGACATACGTTCGAGTTGTAGAGTAAGAGTAAGTAATGCCAGGGTCAGAATATTTCTTGAATTATGAGATAACTGTAACCTTTTTCAGATTTTTAATCCTGTGATAACATTTCCCTGAAAGGTGAAACACAAATTTTGCCCAAAACTCTTCAGCGTTACGAAGATGGTTGTCCTTAAAATCTTTGAAACGGCTTGCTCGAAACAGGATGCTAGATGCAAACTGCCTCATTTGGCTGTCCTTGCCATTGAGAAGAAATGTCAAGTCCTGGACGTACCAAAGGTGCGCAATGTGTTCTCCAAAGCGCATAGAGCAGAATTCTCCTACAGGAGAATTGCACTTCACTAAGTGCCTCACATTGTTTCTAATACTTAAGAAGATTAATTTCTTCCAACGTCACGTTTATTTTGCAAGAAAATTAAACTCTTAGAAGCATTATTTTCATCATTTATATTATTATCTTATAACTTAAATATTTATATCAGTAGTTTCATCTCAAGAAAGACGATGAATTATAAAATTATGAATGTCTTTCAATACTGAAATAGGCCACTAGAGACAACGCAACTTACCAATAAAAAAGAATTAATGTCTTTATTAAAACTAATCATGTGGAGATAAACTCGTAATCAAGAAGTAAATGTAGCCAGTAAACGTCCACTCTAAATAAAAGACACACACAAAACATCATACATGAATATAATAATAATTATTATTATAATTATTATTATATAAGTATATAAATGTGTAGTGTTTTCGGGCGTTTTAATGTGACTGCCCCCTTACAATATTTTGTTGCCAGCCTTCCTCCCCCCCAAGTCAAATTTCCCTGGCGCCGTCACTGGTTGGAAGTAAATTTATTAGGACGAGGAAAGTAACATTAGCTGTTGACAGTGTTGCTCCAAAGGACGTGATATGTGCTACTGTTTGTATAAATGATAGGAAATTTAAGCAAAAATTTATAATTGTTGAGACTTGAGAGTTATTTCCTTCATTTGATCGTAGGAAGAGGTTTTCTGAGACAGAGTGGGATTATTTTACACATACATGGGAAAGGGTGGTTGTTTAAAGATAGAGACGTATTTTGCACATTTTTTAAAAGTTCAAATAAAACGAGAATTTAGCTTTACTGTTATGAAAAGAAATAACGCAGTACGGGGAAATAATAACTTCACATTTTTCGCACCTGGTGGGATGCAACACAAGAGTATTGCAGGAAGTCTATGAACGAGGATGAAGAAGGATATGTGAAATGTGACTTACCTCCGGGTGAATTAGTTTATTCTAATATTCTTAAGGTTGATATTGTTTCTTTTTGTTTTTTTAAGTCCACTTGATTCGCAAATAGGCTAAATCGCGAACCGACCTACAGTTTAAAGTGCGATCCGATCCACTTTGTGCCTCCATTGAGTATCGACGCGAGGACCCTTCATTACAAGACATCGACGTGATTACTACGCCATCGGGGAGGCACCCAATTTACACAAATATGTTGATTCCAATAACACGTTATATGCATAATCTGATAATGATGCACTTTGGGTGCATCTAAACATATTTTTTTCAACTATAGCATGTCTAAAAGAATCATTGAAGTTGGGGTTTTTATAACTTCAGGAGGCACGGCTCTGTAAACGTGCGATATAAACTTAATGCAGGTTTGCCTTCCATACGTGGTGGTTTTGTCACGTTTCTTCGCTTCGTAAAACATACACTTTTGCAGGAAAGGCTTCTTGCATCCTCCTGGGGCCTTGCTCTAAGCAAAAAAGTATATTTGTTTAGCATAATCGAGGGTTACATATTCCTGCCGAACTTACTAGAAAACAAGGATTCTATTGGGATCATACTGCTTTGAATGACAGTATCAATGAAGTTTTATGTACGCTACTACTTATAATAATGAGCATAAAATATTAATCAGGAATTTTATTTTTCGTCAACTGGATGTAACATCTTTTTTTGTTATTCAGCAAATATTCAATTCATCACCTTTTTTGACATTAATTTTCTTGCCAGGACAGCTGTTTTTATGCAGATTTTGACGATCTTAACTACACGTAAGCTAGATATTAGCTAATATTTGTGCTGTTATATTACTATTCTTCTACCATCTTTGTAACATGTCATGCAATAACAATAATAGAATTGATTAATTTACATATTCAAGTGAATAGACCTATGAAGTATATTAATGCATTAATTTAAACATTTGCTTAATTGTTGTCGTTAATGTTATTATTATAATTTTTTCTGAAACACTTGGCTCAGACACCCTCCCCCGACATATATTTCTAGATGCGTGCTTGCCGAAGGATAAATTAGATCAAGCGGTGGTGGTACGGGACTTAGAGGCTAAAGGCAAAACAAAAAGTATGTGCGTCATAAGCTGAGCATAAGAAACAGCACAATATCACAAAGAAACACTTTTTGAAACTTATGTCATAGAAGATGTTTAACAATATTAAGAACAATAAATGCTTTCTATTTGTAATATACTAAATATTGAAATTTTAAATAGTCTTTTGTGTTCGTACTACACATTTAAAAACTTTTTTGTTGCTCCCCAGCGCCAAGTTTAGAATTTAAAGAAAAAATGTACATTTTCATAGTGCACGGAAGTTCGACATTCAGAAAGAAAAAAGGTATATTGGAAAACATTTCAAGACTTCCAAAAGGTATAGCAGTAATGAAAAAGAGCACTCACTTATACCGTGTTTGTTACAACCTGTCCAGCTTCCCGCGGTAGCTGATCGCTGGCTTTTCTAGCATAAACCAATCGGTGTTTCTGCTGAAGACCGCCTGAACCCCGTGCTGGGGAAAGCCAAAGCCAGGCAGCAAATTAAAATACGCAACGTGGCAACAACGTCTACGTACGTTCCTCTCTTCTGGCTTCCATTCGCTCCTCGCTGCCCAGCAGACGACTTTTTTCTCGTTTCTCATTGGCACCAAAACTGTCGAGCGATCGTTAGCGCGGGAAACGGGACAGGTTCTAACAAACTTGGTATGAATGTACGATGGATAGACAGTTTGTATGAAGCGAGAAAAACCACAAGGTAGATTTCATAAGATACCTAGCAATCAGTAACCAACAAACTGCATTTTTAATATTAATGTCCTCATGATTAACGAACCTTATTTATTCTCACCACTCAATGGGTAAAATATTTGGAGCTTTATCCCACTTTCCGGAAAAATATTTCGTGTTTCTGCTACTTTTGACTTTCGTTGGCATGATATCCCGGATCACTTTTACGAGACGAGACGGGACAAAACGAGACGGGACGGGACGAGACGAGACAGAACCCTTCGAGACGGGACACGAGACGGGACAAACTAATATTTTTGAGACGAGACACGAGACGGGACAAACGAATATTTTCGAGACGAGACAGCATTTTCACGAGACGGGACGGGACAGACCAAAGTCTCGTCTCGTGGGCAACACTACCGCACATGAGGCTCAGTTATGTTGCTTTACATTTTGCTCACTAGTTATCTGGTTACCAGCCTTCCCAGCAGCGTGTACTGCTTCGATTTCCCCCACTTCGATGACGCTATACGGGACCTTGCTCCAGAGATTCCCGGGACAGAGTATAGGGGGAATTGAGCATTAAATTGAGGAGGTATCCAATTCTCGTGTTTTACTCTTGTGTTAGACTGTTGCGCAAATTCTGGTGCGGGGTCTGAGAATTATTTGTTTTGGAGGAGGCAATATACACTCTTCAACATAAACAGGAAGTCTAAAATTGTCATGGAAATTTTGGTGGGAGGATTCAGTATTAAATTTAAGGGGGGAGATATGAAGCTCTTGATAAAGAGTTAAGTCTTGGATTGTCAAGGGATTTCTGTAGTTGGGGGGAGAGTTCGAATATTATATTACAGACAAACACACGTTTTCGGCGCCAAACGTTCGAAAAGAGTAACTATCGCGGGATCCTAAGAAGTTATTGACACCCCATTAAATTAATATTCTTGAAAGCCTGCAAAGAAATGGATGTAAAAAATGTTCTTGCTCGCAATACTATCTTCAAGAAATATGTGTTTCACGTTTTACTCGGGTGAATGGGAAGTTTTATTCTATCGCTACATTACAAGACAATGACGATATTCTCGATATTGATTAATAACATCACTTCTTAAAATATAATGCTTAGTGTTGGTATACTGCTTAATATAAAGCAGGTGCATCACTTGGATGGTGTACTTCTATTAGCAAAATTATTGTATTATTGATTTCCTGTATGCTGTAATAGTTGTACTAAGTGTATTTCATATGTTAACACCTTGCACGTTACCCGATAAAACAGAAAAATAAATATTTTCAAATTCACATTTGTAACTTGTTGTCACAGGACAATGTTACGTTAATAAGTGAAATTTGCATTGAAGATAAAAGCGATGTATTTATTGCTATGGATTACCAAAACAATTATATTTACCTCAGCAGAGGGAGCGAGTTGTTTGAAGGAGGAACCGTATTATATTCTCGCCCTGAGCTTAGAAATTTCTACTAAGCCTCGCGACAGGTTGAGCTCTTAAGTTTGCAGCAAGTTTTATGTATTAATCCACGCGAGAACAGCGCTCAGCCAATCTTGTCTCAACCGTTGAGCTGTTCATGTCACAGGCAGCGAGAAAATCGGCAGTATTGCAGCGGAACTATATTCTGCGCGCACGTTTGGGTCTACATCTGTGGAATGTTGCTGTAAACTTAACCTGTCGCGGGGCTGCAGCAAGTTATTTGTTTGGCCAGGTTGAATTTTCTATCTTAAGTTGTTTAACAATTAGTGTTAAATGTGTGGATTTTATAAATCTTATTCTCCAATTCACAAACACTGTTTAAATGCATATTTATATAATTTAATTTATTACATTTAAGCAATCAATGTGCTAGCTTTCCGTTATTTCGAAAAGTGAACAATTAATAAAATATGGACAGTTCAACATGTTATTGCATTCAAATAAACATCAACTATTATTTATTCATCCAAACTATTGTGGGCGATTTTGATGAATTAATTAAGGTGGGGGAGGGGGTAATGCATTCATGATCTTGGTGTGATGGACATCCCTGTTTAGAGAGGAGAGACAGATAAATTATAGTGTTCAGTAAAGCTAAAAAAATAGTTACTGTCAGTAGACACGCTGTCGTAATTAAATACTTTATAGAGATTATAACATGGTTTGAGGGGACGAATGACATGATTCGGTGCCCGGGGGGGGGGGCGTATTATGTGATTTTAGGGGAGCACATGAGAAGATTTGGGGGGGATTGCGCCATTGGTCTTGGGGGGGATGGGCACCCCTGCCGTTTCTTGGAAATTTCCATTTCGAGCCTTGGTTGATATATCTTCCAACTTCCAAGTTCACCGACAGTAAACAATAAGAGAGGGTCCTTCTACTCAGTGCTCGCCTCAAAAATTTTCTAGTTCAAATTGTGCCACTGTTGATCCACGTCTTTTTCGTAAATCGAATATTTCTATAAAAGCGACACTTGCATTTCTGGTATTGTACAAAATTTCAGGAGATGTAATCCGTGATTACAGGTTTGCGGTCGTTACGCCACTGCTTCAAACTGAAGCAGTATTTTAAGAAGGGAATGTATTGCTTGTCCCAGTCTCCCCTGGAAAAATATCCGCGGACGCCCATGCTGTTTGATGATCTGAAATTACTCACTCATGAATGATCCGTTCATAAGTTGAGGCGGAGTACTTGTTCATTTGCGGCTGGCATGACTTGTGCGACAGCTGAAAGTTTCATAACCTCTTGCTGATTTCATGGCAATTGTTTTCCTTTTTTTTTTTTACTTCGAATGAAAATTTTGTGAGTGTTAAATTACTTAATTGAACAATGAAAGATTCTTTTTATATGTGCATATGAGGGATGTTGAACATGCTGCAATCACGGTGGTAAAATTACATAAAGTTTATCATTCACTTTCAACTGAAATCATTTCTCTAACTCACGTCTTCCTAGGTGACGTCACGATGGTATGCTGCTGCTGAACTGAAGGGGGACTGTCATGGCTGCCTGATACTTACGGAATGAGTCAATGTTGAAGTGCATTGTGTAATTTTATGAGTTAGTAGACGTGTTGTGATAGGAATTTTGTTGGAAGGTGGTAAAGGTTTTGTCAGGACAGGTGTGCATGTGTGTGAACGAAGATCAGCAATGAATGGACTAAGTTTAAGCGAGCTTTGCTGCTTGTTTTGTTGTCCTCCGTGGCCGTCAAGAATCGCCGCCAAGTTAGCATTTCTTCCTCCTGAACCTACGTACTGTTTTCAAGCAGATGATACGGGTGCAAAATTCAGTTTAAGTTTAACAGAGAGAGCAGAATGGCAATACTCAGAAAGGGAAAAGGAAAACATAGAAGGATTTTTTACGAGGACTTCGAGAGGCAGTCGTATTGCTTGTGTGTTTGTGAGGTGTACAAACAGTGCAAGGTTTACGATTTTGTTTTCTCATGGTAATGCAGTCGATCTAGGTCAAATGAGTAGTTTTTATCTTGGTCTTGGATCACGTATTAACTGTAATATATTTAGCTACGATTATTCTGGTTATGGTGTTAGTACTGGAAAACCGTCTGAAAAAAACTTATATGCAGATATTGATGCTGCCTGGCATGCCTTGCGTACTACGTATGGGATTTCGCCAGAAAATATCATATTGTATGGCCAGAGTATAGGAACAGTGCCAACAGTGGACTTAGCCTCAAGATATGAAGTTGGAGCTGTGATCCTTCATTCCCCATTGATGTCTGGAATGAGAGTTGCTTTTCCTAACACCAAGAGGACATGGTTTTTTGACGCCTTTCCAAGGTGAGATTTGAATCTGGCAAGGAGAGTACAACTACAGCATAATATTTAAGTTTGTGGTGTAATTGTACGTAATCTTCCTTTAGCCATTCCTAAAATGAATTTATTTAATTACAGTGAATATGAAAAGATCTAACTATAGATTATTATAGGCTATGTGAAATATTACTGCAGTGCATCTGTTATGTGTTGTAGTGTCATTGTTACTCTTGTTTTGCATGGTTGATTCACTTTGGTAAGGCATGACTATTTCATTGTACTCGTTCCTTCACCTATTTAGTTCAAAAACTGCAATTGGCTGCATATTTCTCCAATTCACCTACATGACACATTAAAACATCGGGTCTGACCTCTGTATGCTGCTTGTTTTTACTGGGCATTGAGAATAATGAGGGTGTAATTGAAGAGGTAGTAAATGAATGCAAATTAATGTCTCAAGAAGAGAAGGATTGTGCATAAATTTCATAGCAAGCATGGGGCGTGGAGGGTGTTGCCTTCATAAATATCACCTGCTGGATATGTGTTTTCTGCTTCAAAAAGTTACATGTCCATTAACTTAAGCATTTTGGTAGGGGAGTGATATTTTTACACCAATAACAAATTATGGAATATGTAAAGCAAACTAAATTTAAAACTGCAAAGCTATCATTGAGATTGTACTTTTGACACCAGATACTTTGTAGATGGCAGCACAAATTCATACCTAGTTAAGTCAACAAGCGAGTGTCTGGTGTAGGGCACACCCAGCTTGCAACAAACGCCAAAATTCTAAGAGCTCTAAACCTGGCCCTTCTAACCTAAGTGGAATTGTTAGGTTAGGAGGGCCAGGTTTAGAGCTCTTAGCATTTAGTTTTGGCATTTTTTGCAAGCTGGGTGTGCTCCGCACCAAGACTTCGACAAGTGACTCCTTGCTGTCAGACGCACAGTATATGGAGTAGAAAAATTGGTAACAGTTCGTTATATCGGAGACACATTACAATCGGATATTTTGTGTTTCTCATGGTTCATACTGACGAATTGTGTATTGCGGAACACAGTTGAAGGTGCCATTATGCTTTTTACTCGAAAATAACATCGATTTTTCACATTACGAGTAATTCTTTTGGTTCCTTTCTTCCGTTGCGGAACATACAATATGGCATGCACAGCTGTGGATCATCACGTGTCATGCTTGTGTTTTGTCGATTTAGAGTGGGTATGCAGTGTTTCAACCTTCTTAACCGAAAAATACCTACTTTCGTGTTCGTTATGTCATCATAAACCATTGATGGATAGCCCCAAAAAATCATTCATGATAGCCCCACAAACCATTCACGATAGCCCCACAGACCATTGACGGATAGCCCCAACGAACCATTGACAGATAGCCCTAAAAACCATTCACGATAGCCCCAAAAACCATTCACGATAGCCCCATGGACCATTTCCGGCAAGGTTAGGTTGGGTTAGGTAAGCATAGTTAAAAAAAATTCTCGTGAAAAAAGGCACATTTGGAAACACTGGCGAGACTGCGTGACTTTCGACACTCGCGCCATCTGCTGGTGCATAATGGAAACAACATCATAATGTTGTCGCTTTGCACAAAATGCAAGTTTATTATATCAAAAGTGCTTATTTCTTGTTGTGCAGCATTCTACGGTGAGAAAATACCTCCACGATCTTTCAAAATGCTACAGAAACTCATTTCCGTAAGTAGTTTCTTCTGTAAAGATGAAGAAATCAGTCTCCGATATAACGAACTGTTACCGAAAAATCATACTTCTTCTTGAGTATGTATGTTTTACATGAGAGATAAACATACCTCAGTCAGAAGTTGGTCCAAAATATTGTAGTCTTCATTTTGTTTACTGGAGTTGAACTTTGTTACTTGTGATTGTTTTGCACATTAGTCCTCCAGTTGTACATCATACTAAATTTACTACATGCCTATATGTATGTATGTATACGTGTGTATGAGATTTTTAGTGAATACTAGAGCAATTTATGTCAAGATTTTTTAAACCCATGTGTTTGACAACAAATATCTATTTGTTTCTGGTTGCTGTAGGTGGAGGTCATGCTTTACTAATTTTTCAATATGATTTAAGATGACCAGACCCCTCTCCGATTTTCTTCATATTTTACATACTTACTAATTGAGGCCTGCTAATGACGAATCTGAAGTTAAAATTTGTCGGAAACTTCTAGAAATTGCAAAATAATTGCGAACCATTGACGCTAGCCCCACGAACCATTGACGTGTGGTTAGGTTAGGCAAACATAGTTAAAATTTGGTGTCGTGGTAGTATCAGGATATATAAATTGTAAAATAATTGTGAAACATTGAGACTAACCCCACGGACCATTGATGTGTGGTTAGGTTAGGCAAACATAGTTAAAATTTGGTGTCGTGGTAGTATCAAGGAATATATATATTTCCTTGTGAAACAAAAAAAATTGTGAAAATCAACGGTTTCCATTCCGAAAACTAACTCCTTATTTTAGCTTATTTTGCAATTTCTAGAAGTTTTCGACAACTTTTAACTTCAGATTCGTGATTGGGAGGCCTCAATTGGTGAGTATGCCAAATATGAAGAAAATCCGAGAGGGGTCTGGTCATCTTAAGTCGTTCCCTAATTTTCTTGCTTAATGCTGCTGTTACGGGAAAACTGCTTTAATTTTTTTTCTTTAAAAAAAAAAAGATCTGCTTATATATTTCAGTTAATCTCAAGTCAGACTAGTTTGTCTTAGTAGACTTAGCATTTATTACTTTAGAGTAACTTAGGTAGTTTTAGCATCTTTCTTTTCTTTCCAGTGTGAATATACAATATTTTAACACAAAGGGGACTGCCAACAATAACTACCATAACATAAATACTTCCTTATTACTATTTCAAAGATCCTGCGATGTCCCAAGTTCTGATTGTGTAATTCAGATAGCACCATAATACATGTGTGTTGCCTGCATAATCAAATTTTGGTAACAGTATCCTATGCGCCGAACACGTCTCACTCATTTATTTAGTCATTTTTTACATTAGTACTTACCTATTGTGCATTGGGAAACATTATTTTAGGTGTTACTTTGCTTTTTTCACGAAAATAACTTCAATTTCTGACATTATCAGTTAATATTGTTCTTAGCTTTTTCGCTTCTGTAACACCATATGGTCGCGCACTTGGCTGCGCAGCTTGACTTGCGTAGTGGATATGCAGTGCTTCAAACCTTACTAACCGAAATATTCCCCACACACCATTCACGCATAGCCCCAAAATCCATTCACGGTAAGGTTAGGTTTGGTTCGGTTAGGCATACATAGTTAAAAAAAAAGGGACGTCATTTTCTTGTAAAACAACGGCGTGGATGGAAACAGTGACAGGAGATTATGTCATGAAATGTGTGCAACATCCGGTTCATTTACAGAAAGCAAATGGAAGCAATGGCTATTGGGTATCGGAGAGATATTTATCTTCAAAAATACATGAATTGCCGGTCAAACAGGTTCAACGATGATAGAGAACACCTCTGCGAACCTTCAAAATGCTACAGAAACTCATTTCGGTAAGTAGTTTCTTTTGTAAAATGAAGAAATCCGTTCGGCGTATAGGATACTGTTACCCAATTTTTTTTCATGTTAATAAGCACACACTAAATAGGTTTTCTGATTACTACTTCTAACCTATGTGTTTTTTGTGTAGAATGATATTTTACCACTGTTATCGATATGCTTAAGTAGGTAGGTTAGGTGGGTAAGTTTTGGTGTTCTTAACATTAGCATTATGTCCCTATGTGCTTTCAGTTCTATATATACACTTTGAGTAAGGTAGGATTGTTGGGTTCGATTGCTTTAGTACTTTCACACTTTCTTTCATCTGCTACACTTGAAAACATTTTTTTTTCATGTGAAAAGAACACATGAAACAACTTACAAGTTGTACACTTGTACAACATAATTTTCTTGACATAATTACTCAAAATTTCATGTATGTGTGAGATCAGGGTGGTAATTCCTGGATACTGTTTGGTATAAATATCACCCTCTATTTCTTTTGTCGCCTGATGTTTAAATTCATGGAGTATCCCTTCGGTTGACTGTGCCAAGCTCTACCAGGTGCTCATGATGAGGTTGGTCTCGATCACTTGGCACATGGCTTTGGGATACACCAGTGGGTGTTATGTGCTTTATAATAATATATTAACAGAATTTAACTCATTCAAATCAAATATACACCTGCCATCGTATGCTGATTTTGACTACATTGATTTATTCTAAAATTACTCAATGGCAAAGTGTCTGAAGCCTACTCTTGACACTCCATTATTTCTTGGCATGTTCAAAACCTTCATTTTTTCGCACATTTTTTTTCTTTTATGCACAATTTATTTTAGCTACTTTTATATCCCGTGTTTTCAGATTTTCATACTGTTACATTTTCCCCTCTTTGTACACAATTTCATAAATATTAAGAAATATTTCTATTATGAAAACAATAAAAATATCAAATAAAAGGTCACTTCTTACGATATTGTGAGTCTCCTCCTTTGAAACTACTACATTTCGGAGGTACAACTGCCTCCTTCTTCAGGCAATTTTAGGCATGTGTCACTACCATGCTGCATCAAGTTTATATTTCAAGGAAAAGGTTTTTGCGGGTTGGAATGGAGGTAAGAGAATTTGATAAAACTTGTTCGAATTTAAAAATATATCTTTACCACTAGTCATTATTCACTAAAATTTACAAAAACAGATTAAAACTATAAAATCAAAAACCCCTGCCAAATGTGCTGTCATCAGCTGATGCTCGTGGAGAAGGAGGCGGTTCTACCTCCGAAACGTAGCAGTGGAGGCACATAGTGGTTTGGATCCCACTTTAAACTCTAGGTCCAGTCCCGATTAGCCTTACTGTGCATAAAGTGGACTTAAAACACCAACTCAATCAATCAATGGTTTGCCTTGTAGTAGGTTAACTTTTCCAGAATTCTGTAATATTTCATGCATTGTTTCAGAATAACATTGCAAAGTTACTTGATCCAATTATTGGAAGCCCCTTGAAGTTTAAATTCTGTCAGAATGTTTCATGCTGTACTGATAAGTGTACCTGTGACTTTTCTGTCCTGTTTCACATTGTGACAAAAGTGAAAAATGGCATTCATCATTCACAGTGCTTGAGCTTGTCATAGTTGTTCACTGAGGTTTTTGCAATATTCACCGTGTTACGATGTCTGAGGAGTACAATAGCATAATGCAAAGAACATCAACAAACCTGTGTGAGCATGCAAACGGCATGTAGCTAAACTAGGAATTTATAAACCATAGAGGTCCACTCTTTGAGAAGGTTTTTTCTTTTTGAAAATAATGTAACAATGTATAAAAAGGTAACCCCCCCCCCCAAGAGATACAATTTTTTTTAAGACTTTAATCTGTCCCTGTTTCACTTTTATTTAGCACATGGCAAGGAGAATGATTTGCAACCATAGGACCTATATATCTATACATGGTACCTACAATAAAACAATATTCACCTAGCCTACTACTAGACTAGGATGCTTATTGGCACATATGCTTTTTTTTTGTTATGAATATTGAACTGTTAATCAACACAATTTTCACGATTGTAGAACCCTAACAATAATATATTTGTAATATTTTATTCTTTTCTATTTATTGGGGGGAGGGGGCACAGGGCTCTCATATAGGAATATTTACGTAAAATTTAAATTTTCTTCAAATTGTGTTTTTGGGAATGGGATACCAAATTTTCCTTCCCACAAGAGAGATGCTCTGAGGAAAAATCGGGTCCGTCGACCCACTGTACCCGCTCTAGAATTACGTCGATTTTTTTTTAATCGACAGATTTCAACATTTTACGTAATATAAAAGTGGTTCCAGTGTTAGGAAACCACAAATAATGGAGATAAGCACAAGAAACTCCTATTCCGGACTACTATCACTCATTTTCCCCGTAAAAAATTCCCAAACAGCAGCAAAACTAACACTCCTGTCATAACAAAATACGTGAAATCACTATCGGTACCAAATATGGCCCTCCTAACCTAACAACCATTTCCAGTACGAACAAGAATACATAATTTTTTAAAGTACTAAGAAAACAACGTGAAATCACTATTGTGACCAAAACTGGCCCTCCTAACCTAACAACTATTTCCAATGCGAACAAAAATATATAATTTTAAAAAGTACTAACCTTAAAACAATGCATTCTGCTACGTGGTTGCAGGGGCAAAATGTGTAATTTGGCAAACGAATCACACATTTTCATTGATAGCACTTACCACACTAAAAACCCACACCCACCTTCCAAACAAAATCCGGGGCAGTACCATGTCATATGATGGTCTCACTTATTGCACAACACTTTAGCAACCTTATGTTCTGACATCACGGGAGATAGCTTTTTAGTTTTAGGCTAAATGCATAAGTTGTTCGGTTAGGCTAACTAGGTTTAGTTCTCTCAGCCTAAATAATAATTTGTCATTGTATTTATGCTAATGCTACCTAACCGGCCTAACCTAACCTCGTCTGCAGTAATTCTCACGCTCCCTGACGTAACACCAGGATTGCCAACCTTCAATCTCCGATATTTCCAACATGGCTCCAAGTTACAAAACACAAACAACGTAACAACATGTTCCTTCATATCACATGCAGATGGCAAGGATGAAAATGACATAAATAGTCCCATCAAAAAACTCTCATTACTCCAATACATCTCCTAAAGCTAAAAATAACACAAATCGTTTGTATAGAACATAATCTTCATAAATTACACAAAAATCACACCTTATTGCGGGGCTACGGAGGGTCGACAAAAAATCAACCTCAATTGTCTACGATAGTTTTAACTTTTTTATTCATGAGTGCATGCTTGAAAACTTCATGACAAGAGAGGCTGCTATCCACTGTAGGTAATTTCAAACCCATTGGGTGGATATTTGTGACAGACTCAGTTTGTAAAGTATCATCTAATATATTCAAAGAATGAAATGCCTTACTTAAATCAATAAAATCCACATCGCTTTGACACTTCGATACCAGACCTTGGCTGTCATAATTAACTACCTTAAGCCAGGGGCGGTTACTGATATTGTTGCAGTGTTGCACAACGACTGGATGTTTTACCATGAAATTGCATTCTTTTTGGTAGTATTTTTTCATTGTTTTCCTGTTAAATATATTGAACATAAACAAATAATTTTACCCTTGATTGCTTCAAAGAAGCTAATTCCATTATGATCCGTTAAAAAGAAGAAAGCAACCTGTGAGATTTCACAGTATATGAGTAGACGTACAGGTCGACGTTGCAGCGCCGAAGCAACGGCCTGATATCTACAGCGAGAAGCATTGGAGCAAGGTTGAATGCCATTGTTCCTATCCTCGTGCCAAAGCCAACTCGTCGTTGCAGAGACTGTGCAACAAGGTCACCCACCAGGCGCAGGCAGGGAAGAAGACCGGCAGGAAACGCTGCGCTGGGATGTTAATTCTTTTTTACGCCGTTAGAGAGCAACAGGGTGCGAACAGTAGGCAAGGTCTTACTGTCTTGTGTCGTAGAGCAACAGACAAAATATCCATGTTACGCAAAGATAAATATTTTCCTTTGGGGAGAATTTTAACCTAATTTGCTAACGTTGCCACCAATCGAAATTCAGTTTAAAATATAAATTATTGTATATAAATTGAGTGCTAGTTATTTTCCCTGATGTTGTGGCGTGGGCGCTGGGACTAATTATCTATCCTCATAGTTGCGATATTTTATGTACTGTTGTTGTGTTCCAACCGGTACCCATACCAATGCTTGAAAATGGGAACAATTGATTAATATTATTGGGTGAGTATTCCAGTCCAATTAGAAGCATCGATTTATCAGCGTTGTCCTTCAAAATATTGAACAGTTGAATCAGAACATTAAAGTACTTCTCACGTAAAAAAAAAAAAAAATCTGCACAATATCGTTGGCCAATATATGGAACTTCAAATGTTGCATCATAATTATTAATTATTCTCCTCAAAAGTGTCAGATTTTGCGAATCGTGCGTAAGGTCAAAATGCCCGAAAAGTATCGGGTCGCCGGCCAGTACCGGTGAACAAAATACAACCGATACTTTCTGATACTGATACATCGACATTGGCTCAGCCCGAATATAAATACATATAAAATTGTATATACATATATACACACATACACACATTCCACGGGACCTCTCCGATGGTGCAGTGGTAGCGTCGTCGCCTTGTAATCAAGGGTCCAGGGTTCGATACCCGGTGGAGGCACATAGTGGTTCGGATCCCACTTTAAACTGTAGGTCCAGTCCCGATTAGCCTTACTGTGCATAAAGTGGACTTACAGCATCAAATCAACCAACCAACCAACATTCCACTGACTTAAGCAGGTTTGAAGTTGTCGATCTTCTAGACATAAAACCACATTGAGTAATATGAATCCTATCACCTTAGACATAACATGCTCAGAATATTTTGATGTGGAGTTAATAATAGTGATTTGTGTATAATTATCCAGCTGAGGTCCCAACTTTTTGTTATTAATTTGAGGCATGTGGATACTACCCATTTTGTAATGGCAAATTGAACATTTTGGCTAATATATGTGTATATGCTTCATTGCCTGTCATTACATAACCTGAAAACAGGCCCAATTCCTGTTCTATCCTTCATCTTGTTTGTAGCACTAGTCACATCATTCTCAGAAATAAACCAAATATCAATGATGTTCAAATGAGGCACTTCATTGAAGCTATCTTCATTAATATACTTTCTTGCATTCAAGACATTTTGATAGTAATTCAGAAATGTAGTAGAAATATATTTGACACATTTATTTAACCTTGTACCTAAAGTATTAGAATATTGTTAACTTGAAGTTCTAGTTCTCAGCTTTATTTATACCAGTTATTTAAAACTTCCATAAATATGTGACGTTAATGTTCGTTTCTTGTTTTGCAGTATTGATAAAGTGCCGAAAGTTACATCACCAGTCTTAGTAATACACGGGACGGAAGATGAAGTAATTGATTTTTCTCATGGACTTGCTATATACGAAAAATGTCCTCGACCAGTGGAACCTCTATGGGTTGAGGTATGACAATATTTATCTAAAAAAATTCTAGGACAGTATTTCATTTTTGAATGATGTATTTTAATAGATTTTACTATTTTAATGTTGCAGCATGCTGATGCAGTTTTATCTGAATAGTTATGAGGAGTAATCTTAATGTTTTATTTATCACAGTCTAGAACTCTCTAAATAAGACTGATATTATAACACGTGCTGGCACTATATCACTTGATTAGGCATTTTCACGCTTTTGGTATGTGACTTGTAGTTGCTGCATGAAATAAATATGTCCTTTTTGGAAGAGGGTGTAACATGCATTGCTAGATTCTAGTGTAAGTGCAAGTGCTTCAAGATTTCCATTATTTTATTTTTTGACGGGGAGGAGTATAATTAATAAATATTTGGATTTGTTGTTAGTCTTAAGACAGTAAAATAATTAAAAGCCAGTAATCATTTGTATTAATGCTGCAATGTCTTCAAAACCATTGAAGCTACAAATATGGAATTTGGAGAGTTCGAATGAATATGATTGTTCAACTTTATGCAATATACATCTCAGTTGTCCAATTTGTCTGCTTAATTTATACCTATTGATTACACAGAAACATTAAAGCTGCATTATGCAATTGGGAGGATGAAAGACCTACAAATAAATGGTGGGACCAAAGAGCGAATCTACCACCATCAGAGAAATATAACCCTGTTGCCAAACACACAGTGTATGTATCATTTGCAGGCTTTTGCTGTTTGATTTTCTCAGCTCCTATGACACTGGGTGGTCCATTTGAGAGTGAGATACCTTCTTCACGGACGGATTAATACCTACTGCAAGGTTTAGTGACATGAAGTATAGGTATAATGCAGCAAAGAGAATGAATGTTAAATTGATGATGCTTGGAAAAAATCTTCCCTATGGCATACTGGTAATGCTGTTGCCTTGTAATTAAAAGAACCTTGGTTTGATACCCGGTGGAGGCACTTAGTAATTCAGCTCTTACTTTAAATTGCAAGTCCAGTCCCGATTAGCTTATCTGTGCATAAAATGGACTTAAAACAAACTTCAAACAACTTGAATGGAACAAAATGGTGCCTTTATTCTGCAACAACTCTGCTGACAACTGCTTCCATGATAATATACTGCTTGGTCTTTTCTGATCTACAACCATCATGGGCTTCCCAAAATCGGCTGGGTTATTTGTTCTCAATTTGAAACACTTGCTGTTATGGGAATTATGCAATGGAAAAGTGAAAAATATTATGTTAATTATTGTATTTGAGATATGCTTCTGTTCATTTGTCTAACTTGAGCAATTTGTTTAAAAAAATAGGACAAAATTGCTGGTAATTTGCTGCTGCATACTGTGTTTTTTACTTTGTGAATGGTTTTAGTACATATTTTTTGCAAAAATGACAAATGTCAGCAAATTACACTTAGAAACTATATACATGAAATTTGTTACATATTCTCCAATTAAAATTGTATATATATATTAACATAAAATGCAGTACTTGCCCCATTTCTCTAGTTTTCATTGAGTAATGTGTTCATATACAGTGCGTTTCTCTGTCCCTTGTGTGCCTGACGAAGGCCCACTTGCCGGCCGGCCAGACGGTAACTCCCGTCAAATCGCATGTAATATCTCCGCTATGGAAACCGCTAGCTTCGAAATGACTTGAAGTTCTCAGAATTACAGTTACAATTACATTCAAAATAAGCACGTTAATTGTCACGGGAGACTTGTTTTAAATTTTATGCAATAATAGGCTAAAGATTTTCCATAAAATTCCTTTTTTTGTTCCTTGGCCAGATATTGTAGGCCTTTACGTTTAAAAACCGCCTCATTCTATTTCTTAGTGGTATTCATGTTCCATAGAGTTCTTTTGTGTCTGTTTTAGTCACAAATGCTTCTTTCGGACATAACTGCTTTTTCAGTGCCTAATCCATGAAAATCATGAAAAATGTTCAGCAGGCTTAGTGCCTATTTTGTTATTATTTGCCTCCTAATTTTGAGAGTTTTTAGTGCCTATCAATCCTCATCCTGTTTATAAGTCCTCATTTATCCCCCCTTAATTTTCTAATAGCGATGTGACCATGGATTTGTGTAAATAATATAGGACACTGAAAAGTATGTTATAAAATTTATGTAACATTTTGAAAATAGTTAGTAATTAAACTTGCGAGAATTCTTTCAGTTTATAATGATGAAAACTTCTGCGAGAATTCTTTCAGTTTATAATGATGAAAACTTCTGTTTTCTTAATCGCAGAAACTTTATTTCTAATAAAAAATATAACAAGCAAATTATTGTGTGGGCTCGAGCCTCACAGGCTCATTTAAGTTGGCACCACTGGCAGTGTCCCCTATTTTTGTTTCACTAAACTACAACAAATTCTTTATACTGAGTGTACTTCTGTCTTTATGGCAACACTGGCATCGAAAGCGTAGGGACGGGAGGGCACGGCCTTTAATAATTGAGAAAAAATATTTTGGAAGGTAACAGATCAGACTCTCAGAGATGCCAATTTTTACTGTAATGGCCTACTATGTTATGATAATTATTCCTGCAACAAATACAGTTACAGTCATTAAAATGTCAATTACAATTACAATCAAAATAAGCACGTACCTTGTCACAAGAGATGCTGGAAATGGTGTCCTGCATCCACACATTTCTGGCATCTTTTCAGGAAATTTCCGTTAACACGCAACAGTTCAGCTTCTGAAATTTCTTCAGTTTCTCTGCTGATATTCTCCTTAAGTTCTTCTAATGTGTGGGGGTTTGTTGCATAGACTTTATTTTTCAATTTCCCCCATAGCTAGATATTTTTCAACTCCCCCCCATAAATAAAAATCACATACAGTGAGATCAGGGGAGCGTGGGGGCCACAATCCTTTGCTAATAACCTGGTCTTCAAAAAATTCCTGAATGAAATACAACGACTCTTCAGCTGTGTGTGTGAGGTGGCAGTCTTTTGTTGGAAAAACTCTGGTATTCAATATCAGTTAGTTGTTCGAAGAATGGTGTGAGTATGTCATCCCTGTATATCTGTGCATTTATGGTATTTTCATAAAATATGGGCCCTATAACTCTGTATGCATTTACTACGCACGAAACACCGATTTTCTGGTCATGCAAAGGAGTTTCGTGTATAAAATCAGGTTTA
This sequence comes from Lepisma saccharinum, assembly GCF_977018435.1. NCBI lineage: Eukaryota > Metazoa > Arthropoda > Insecta > Zygentoma > Lepismatidae > Lepisma > Lepisma saccharinum. Next base: position 44,041,520 of record NC_139239.1, on the reverse strand, counting down.
TCTGAGCTCCAATACCTGTTATTGTGTGACGCAGCATGGCCCCTTAAATTGAACCATGCTTCGTCAGAGAAGAATATTAAACGTGGATAAATAACCCCACCATTAACATTCCCCAAAATCCAATTACAGAAATTTACCCGACTCTCATTATCGCATGATAGCAGTTACTGGACAACAGTGGCCTTGTACGGTTTCAGTTTTAAAAATTTGGTAGCTCTCCATGCTGTTGTTACGGAAATTTCTGTTTCCTGTGCAAGTTGTCGGAGCGATTTTTGAGGACTATGTTCTAATCTTTATCAGACTTTGTCCAATTTATTTTTGGTAAGTACACGCCGTTTTACCATTCACTTCTTATCGAGAATAGATTCTGTTTCCCTGAATTTGTTCACAAGGTTTTGCACTGTATTTCTGTGTGGAACAAGCACATGTGGGAATTGTGTTGAAAATCATCTACGAACGTCCCTGCAAAAATTTGTAATCACATATGAATCATACCTAAAAACTTTTTCATAATTGGGAAAAGAGAGATGCCAGCAAGTTTCAACAAGGATGGTGGCAGCGGGCACTGAAATTAATAGAATGAAGAAGAAAAACCAGTTTCGCGGATAAAGTGAGTACTAGTTTCTCCGTATTTAAAAACTTTTTGTTAATAAGCGTAAAATCAAAATTTGTTATTTACTTACGTACAGTGAGTATATACTTGTCAAAGACAATGTTTCGGTGGCAACTGCCCCTTCTTCAGGTCAAAAAGTCAGCTTTACGGAGATCCACAAAGCTTCGTCGTTTAGAAAGGATATAGGTTTTTACGTGGGCAGGTTGAATGCTAGGATAACAAATGACTAAAACAGGACTATTCCCCCATTTTAAAATCCCTTAAAACTCATATAAAAACTGTTAAAACCCGTGTTACTATCCGATCACAATTCACATGTTGACTGGAACTGGTATGTACTCAAATGCGCGAGGTTGCGAGTGAGTCAATTTTCTTCCTTCCCCCAACTTCCTCTTATATTACATCATTTCAAACAAGAAGTTGCGTATGATGCTAACCTCCGGCTCAATGTCTGGGTTAACCTTGAATCCAATTTCTTTATATTCACGTTTATCCCATTTTTTCAACATTCCTAGCCATATTTCATCGATATTCCCATCTTCTCTATTCAGCTTGTTCTCTCTATTTTTACATATAAATGAGGCCTCATAAACATTCCTACTTAATAATTTAGGGTGGCCGCGGTGGCTCAGTCGGTAACGCGTCTGACTACCATGCTCAAGGTCCCGGGTTCGATCCCCGGCCGGTTCAAATCCGGGAACTTTTCTAATGGTGGAAGCGGCCCCGGCGCCTACCCAGCGTCGAATAACATGGGTACCTGGGGGAAACCCTGGGGGGTAAAGGCGGTCAGGGGCGTGATGCTGATCACATCACCCCCACTCACGACCGGATCAAGAAAGTGTGGGGCGTTACCCCCACACCCCCTATACGCCTTCATGGCGTGGTGCTATGCACAGGGGAACACTTTACTTTACTTTTTACTTAATAATTTGTCTTCCTCACGTATAACTTCCCGTGTGACTATCTCATGTTCCTCTTCCAATAGATGCTCGGATAATCCCGTACGGGAGTTTCCATCTTTATTATTCTTATCGTGTTCTTTCCATTGGACCCCAATACTCCTACCAGTTTGCCCTACATTTTCATTCTTACATTGACATTTGATTCTGTATACGCCCTTTTTTCCCTCTACATTATCACCCTTTCTCATTCCTTCTCTTTTGTAAGTCATAAAATATTTCTCTTAATCATTTAGGGGCTTTCATCCCACACTTAATTCTATACGCTTTTGTTACATACTTACATTACCCTAATTTCTCATTTATATTTTCCTCCTCTTTCTTCTCTTCCTTGTTTTTACTATCTTTATTATCATCCTTAGAGCATATCTTTCTTGCCCTACTCAAATTCTTCTGCCTTTCTTCATTTTTATACCCATTCTTTCTACCAATTCCAAAAATCCATGTTATTTCTTTCTCCAGCATAGTCTTACTATTACATAATCTTAAGGCTCGAATGAAGAAATTTAAGAAGACATTATATTTTGTCCTATAGCATGTGCTGATTCCTTGTTTATGTACTTATCTCCTGCTAAGGGCTTATGGAAAAGACTCATTTTAATTTTCCTACCTGTTTTATTGATCTCCAAATCTAAGAAGTTAATCCTATTATCTTTCATATCCTCCCTCATGAACTTAATTCTTGCCTCTTGTTCTTCTAGGTTCGCATACAGGCTATCCAGCACCTTTTCTTTCGCAATCACTAAAATATCATCCACATATCTCCCATAGTACTTGACTCCATTATTTAATGTGCTTAAAGCTGCATTTTCAATATAGTGTATGAAGATATTTGAAACTATCCCAGAAACGGGATTCCCCATTGCTAGACCTTCCTTTTGCATAAATATTTTATCATTGCAGTAAAAGTAATTGTAACCTGTACTTATGTTAAACCACCTCACGTACTCCCACGCAGTTATTACATCTGTACCATTTTCCATCAGCCATCTATGCAGGCTATCGGCGGCTTTTTCTCACGGTATGCTGGGGTAAAGGTTGACTATATCAAAACTAGCTATTCTGTCATCGTCTTCAATTTCAACGTTTTCAATTTAACCCTTAACTTCCCAAGCATTCATCACGCTGAAAGCCGTGCTTTTCCTTACTTCATTAATTCTTCCTACCAATATCTTGACCTGAAGAAGGGGGCAGTCGCCACCGAAACGTTGTCTTTGACAAGTATATAATCACTGTACATAAGTAAATAACAAATTTTGATTTTATGCTTATATATGATAGTAAGTCGCACACATCCAAAATATGAAAACTTTTTGTTGTAATGTATACGTACGTGCCATTATTAATAATATACAAAACACAAATAACACTTGGAACACTTAACACACACTTTACAAAACAATGGAAATAGCAAGAACACTTGTAACACGTAACCAGTTTAAAGATACGAGTGAACTGAGATCGCGAAGTTACTGAAATGGAATGGGGTTAAGATTGAAATTCACAAGTTTTGCGCAAAGCCATGTGTTTCAGTTGCCGCGAGCTGTTTATTTATTTATTTTATTTTCACCTATAACAGAGCTTTGGCTCCAATTACAATAGGCTTACATGCATTATAAACAATTCAAAATTACTATTTCAACAATACAAAAGAAAAGAAGAAGAAAGAGCAAAACTACACTAATTATAATTAGTGTATATATAATATAATTGATGTGATACCACTCTCCTTATGTACAAAGGTATAACATTGAATTCACTGAATAGTTGTTTGTATGATATATGATCCTGAAAAGATGATCTTTTGTATTTTTTGTCATACAAGTAATGAACATTTCCAACATCACCCGTGACAATTAACGTGCTTATTTTGAATGTAATTGTAACTGTAATTCTGAGAACTTGGAAGCCATTTCGAAGCTAGCGGTTTTCATAGCGGAGATATCACAAGCAATTTGACGGGAGTTGCCGTCTGGCGGGCTGCTAAGCGGGCCTCCGTCAGTTGCACAAGGACAGAGAAACGCACTGTATTTGTGGGACAATTTTCAGAATGGAATTTTTCCAAAAAAAATGTATTTTTTATCTGATAGTGTCAGGATCGTCTCCTTAATTTTGCTTAATTTTGTGAAAGCCATGAAAATCTGTATGTACATGCCTTGTACATATTTTGCATGTTTTAGCCACATAAAAATCTGAACCTTATGGAACAGTCTCTTGTATTAATCAAATTAGGAAGAAATTACATATAATTTTACGTGATATTCATATGTTGGGAAGCAGTTGTGACCCCCCTTTAAATGTCCATGAAAGTTGCCTGAACAGAATATGAACACATTTTTCTCATGAATTGTTTAAACATATTTAGTTTCAGTACAAGAATCTGGACCTACAATGTATGTTGTAGTTGCAATTCGTGATTTCACCAAGTTCACCTAGCTTCTTTGGGGGAGGAAGTTAAAACAATAAGATTAAAATCCCCTTTAAATGATGGAAGAATACATTCTTGGATGTTAAAGACAGCACTAAGGAAATTAAGGTTGATGGGATTGCCAATTGTTAAACACAGTGGCTGGCCTTACCCACTCCTGCACCATTTAATTCCGCATAACAAATTTTGCCATTCTTGGAAAGAGGGCATTCTCTGCTAGTTTAGGAAAACTAGGAAAATGCACCATATGTTCTAAATTACATATTATGGAAATAAGCAAAAAGTGCTCTTTTTCGTCAGTATTCGCATTAGCTATGGACCCGAATGAAATTTTTGCTTATTCTGATAAAAGTACCAATATCAATTTAAATTCATTTGAAACATGTTTGAGATCTCTTATTAATATAAATGTAACTCAGTTTTGACACATACCTTTGTATTCATTAACCTCAAGCCATTCACCACATCATGTGACTTCTTCAGGAGAATTGAACAAGATTAAAAACTTATGAACTCATTTTATGGTTAAAAGGTATGATAGGTACATATTTGTAAATATATATGTTAAAATTGGGTTGAGATTGCCAGCCAAATAGACCGGGCAAACTCTTCCTAATTTTAACACACCTTTTTACTTTTTTTCGAGTCGCGCTGGTCCAGCATCTGACTACCATGCAGGATACCTGGGTCCGATTCCTGGGCTGGGTGAACTAAGGCAGCGTTTCTCAACCATCGGGCCGCAAGAGGTTCTCCTGAAGTTAGAGACTTGCAGCCTGATCTGGCAACCACCTCGAAAGATGGCCTTTCCTTTGAGTTTCCACTGTGATAACAGAATATTCTTTCTCGGCAGTGCTGGTGAGATGCCAATGAAAATCAGCACTACCAAATTAATTTAATAATACTGGCCAGACAAAACTGAAATATCCAATTTGATTCAGTAGTCATCAAATAATTTAATATCCAAATTTTATATTTGTCAACAAGGCTAGACAAAATCGAGCTAATGTGATTATGCCATAATTTATTAATTAAATTTCAAGTACATTTTAATGAACGTATATAATTTTTTCTGCTTTGTTCCCACATAAAGCAGCTCTGGGGATCACCCAGCCTCAAAGAAAATGAGTCCCTGGGGGGGGGGGGGGCTAAAGGCAACTGAAACCTGGTGCTAATCCCATCACCTCCAAAATGACTGAGTTTGAAGAATTATTTGGGCACTAGCCTCACATCCCCTATATATGCCTCATGGCATGGTGCAAAGTGCACGGGGAAATTTACCTTTTTTACCTGTTTTATAACTTTTAAGCATAAAATGAGCTCATATGTTTTAATCTTGTTCAATCTGCCTGAAGAAGTCGCATGATGTGGTGAAAGGCTTGAGGGTATTGAACACATGTATATATTAAAGTGAAATTTATATTAATAAAATTTACTGATATTCTAGTGATGCAATATAAAGCTGAAAGTGTTTCCCGAGGAACACAATTAGTTTATTAACCTCCTTTTGTAAGTGTTTCATGTAAAATGTGGAATATACTTTGATTGTTTAATTTAACAAGGAATATTTACAGTGATTTACTAAAATTAAGCTTCTATCTTTTAACAGGGAGCTGGCCATAATGATGTGGAACTGTACACCCAATACCTAGAACGATTGAAGCAATTTGTGTCGGTTGAACTGGTCAACTGACAACTACTGCCACCTGGTGAAGCAGAGGAGGAAGAACATGTAACATCAACAGTCAGTTCCTGCACCACCAGCTCAGTGACTGAGAAACTACTCTAGCTATCAGAGAACTGCCTGTTTAAATAAAATACCATGGAAGCCTTGTGTACTACTCTGAACACTGCTACTTTTTACAACTAATAGGAGAAAATCAACAGAACAGTTTTTTGTGAGAGTTGCGTGAACGTGTATGAGTGACACAAGCAAAGTGATTTTTGAATTGGAATGAATGTTTTTTTCTTATTCTTACACGAGAACAAAGTGGGAAAATAAATTGTTGGGTTCAATACATTAACAATACTTGTGAATACTTGTTTATATCCAAGGCTTTGTACCTGTATATTTGGTGAATATATTTTAATTTCAATTTTCCAGAAAAGGGAAACAAATTGAAGTACAGTAGATATTGGAATTGATAGTTATTAGTTTATAGTACCGATTTGATCCAAATTTAAAGTAAGGGAAATGAACTGGTTAGAAAATGCAGTATACCATTTTCCGTGCTTGTCTGAGGGTTCTCTTAATTTTTTATCATAGATTTAAGTTGAAAGTGGATCAGACATTACTTCTACGAGTTAATATGTTTCTATTGGCCAAGAAAACATTGGCTAATTAATTTCTGAAATCGTTGTTTTGTTCTGGTGTGATATTTGTAGTTATGAAATTCTCTCGTTGGTATTCACAATCTTGTTGCATTTATATTCAGAATAAACTTTGAAGGGAATGATTATAGCCTTCTCATGGAATGTGTGTAGTTATGTACATTCTTACATGTGGGCATTCATGAATTGTGATAGAAATTTAAGCAAGCATTTCATATCTTCATTGATTTCCACAGAAAATATATCCTCACTTCATAAATATACGATTGTGAATGTCTAGAGTTATATCTTGACATTAGCTGTCATAATAAAAATGTACTGTACTCGTTCATATAATGGTGAGAAATCCCCTTCTTTTTTTCTGATTCACACTGCCAAAAAGAGTTACTCAATATGACTGAACATGAAGGATTTTTTTTTTTTCAATATTTGTGAAGCACAATAGTAATTTGGCTCAGTACCGTGTTCTGTCCTATGCATGATGGTACCTGATGTTCATGTTTTTGCATGCGCTGAGCACTTCATGAACATCGAATAAGAGGAGACTTGATGTTTTCTTTCTTTCTCTGTTGTGCATCTTTGCCGAAGGTTTGCAAGCAAGTGTTATAATGTGGGGATTTTACAACAATATAATTGCATCAGTGCCTTACTATTTTTCCCTCTTGTTGATGGTATGGCATGTCTAATTATTATTGTTTCTCATTATTGGTGAGAGGCTTGAAATGCCACTCTCCTTTGATGTTCATTTGTCAATAAAGCTGATACAGGAGAGTAGAGTTGGGTTCCAATGAAGATTTATCTAAATTTTGAGGAAGAATTTACAATATATTGACCTTTGTGGTTCATTACTTTCTGCGAGGATATTTTTTTAATGGTTGAAGAAATCAGTACCAATACGAAATATGCAGTATTTTTTGCAGTCAGATTATTATTATCCAGTTATAAAGTTTTTCTTTATCAAATTGATATTTTGAAGTACCAAAATTGCCATCAAACTTTCTGTTGCATGTTGGAAAAAATAATGTTGAGTTAGTTCTCTTGCTAGGGCTACTAAATCCTGATAATTTTCACTTTGTCTTTGTGTGTTTACATCACATGTTTAACGACAAAATCTCGCTAAAATTGAAACAAAGAGTTGCAACTGTCAAACACAACTTGACATTTTTGTTTCATGCTATTTACATATTTCAGTACTTCCTTACAAAAAAAATTATACATTTTGATTTCATTTTAACTAATAAGAGTGATGAGATTAAGTACCAACCATGTGTCACCCAATGAAGAAAAGCTGTTTGAGAGGTGCTAACCCTCAAAGTGCGGTTCCATTTTTGTTTTGATATTTATTTCTAAAGGCATTACATAAAGATTTGAAATAAACGATAGATAATAATTTATACATGAACAATTCATACTAATACTAAAACATAACGTATTTTGGCAGGTTTTTGATTTGCCTTTCAGAATAACCCTCGAGTTAAAAAGACCTAATCATGAGATATTCATACAAACCAAGCACATTTTTTTGATATCACTTTTATTTTCATTTGTGAACCAGCAGAGTAGCATGAAACCAGAGACCCTAGATATTACATGAATCTTTCAGTATGTTTGTTTATTCATCCATTTCATCAGTTCATCATTCATCCTCACTGCTGGGATTAATCTAGAGAGAGGTAACGTTGTCGCCTTGTAATCAAGGGGTGCTGGGTTTGATACCTGATGGAGGCACATGGCACAGTGGTTCGGATCTCACTTTACTTTAAACTGTAGGCCCAGTCCCAATTAGCCTTTCTGTGCATAAAGTGGACTTTAAACAACAATTTAATCAATTAAGTTTGAATTTGTAGTTGTGAGGCATTACATGTGGATAGTTGATATCTTTACATTGTGGGTTGAGGTATCATAATTTGCCAATAAGATTGTGGAGTTATATCTGTAGAGCCACACATGAGTATCATTTTCCCTACAGAAAAATATATTACTTAGGTTCCTAGCATCGCAGATTGATCCAAGTGAACTGAAATCCTGATCAAAATCTCAAAACTTGAAGTTGTCATAATATATTTGGTACCCTTTGTGATTTGAGAACAAAAGGGCAATTATGTTGAAAACTGCCTGAGGTTACCAAACAAATGTCACCTTCAGTCAGCTGGCAACCTTTGAAGTGTGATAAGGATGTAACCTTTGTTATTTTGTAATAGTATTGACTTTTAATCTAGTTATATTTCTTTATAAACATTTATCAGATGCCAATTCCAGTTTGAAACTTTATGTTTGCGTAATGTTTTTAGTTTCAAGATCCAAAAGTAGTTTTTGCCCCCTTCCATAAGGCCATAAAATATTACTGAGTGACATTCCCCCCCCCCCCCCCCTAAAAAATCATGTTTTAGTACTATAATCTGAGTGCAGTTGATATTAATATTGCTGTCTTTTTCTAAAAATGATAGAATGTTTAAAACAATCTGAATTCAGAGGTGATATATTGAAAAATAAATTTTCACCAGGTTTTTCTGTGCATTGTAGTAAATTGTAGTTGGCTGTTGCACTCTTCATGTGAGATATCTTTTTAGTTTTCATGTAATTTGACACAAAATTCGTAAGTAACAAAATCCGTGGCATGTCCAGGATTTTCATAATCTTGTTATTCCAATTTTATGGTATTTATGCACAGAGTTATTAATATTTTTTAAAAAAAATAATTTAAAGAGCAATCTTGTCATCATTATTTGAATGTCATTAATTTGTATTTTGCATTTAGTGCTTTATTTGTAAAGAAAAACTACAGGCATTTTTATAAATCTTTGAAAACAGGAATCACCTCAACAGGGTACAGATAAATGTAAATGTAATTAACGCATGGGGAATGAATAAAAGGTCTTTTGTAGTGCATGCATCACTATTCCAGACTGTCAGAATGCACTAGTCACTTAAAGGTCTTTCCACAATACAAGGAAATCTAGGTACATCGATGTTATTTCCTGAGTAACTTGAAAAATTCTTCCAGCAATCCAGTCAAAATCAGCAGTGTGAGACTTGTTCCCTTTTTCCTTACTTAGGGCCTAAGATCTTTCAGTTAAGCACACGTGTGGGATCAACACGTAATATGTTGCACTTCAGTGTTTCAATTTTTACAATTTTGAATGGAAGAATTTAACTTCTTTTATTATTCTTTTCATATAATAGCACTCAGGTGAAGTGCAAAGAATAAAACTGAAAAATATTTAATGAATAAATATAATTTTTGCATATCCTTTGAATCGGTAATAAAAATGTTTGTATGATTACTGAATCTGTAATTATATTAATTTTTCTTTGCACTCTTGTGATACTGCATGATGTCCATTTGAATCATTCCTGCAAAGATAATTATGATGTTATTTCTTCTATCTTATACCATGTGTCAACACTGGGTTCACTGTTAGAAATGTAACAAGGTCAAAGTGAAAATTGTATGTTTATTAAAAGTATAATTTGTAATAATTCCTCCGAATTGTGACAATGTATATTTTAAGGGAAAGTAAGGAATTCCTTTTGCACTGATTTTTGACACTTCCATTTGAATTTTGCATAATAATGTTAATAATTTAGTGATTTTTCAATGAAATACTTCATAAGTTTTGTGTATGTCTTGGTGTGCCACTTCAATTATTACTGTAGGGCATGTATTGTATGTCTTGTTTGAAAATGATTCTGGTGCATTTCAATATTATAGACTATTTTCTAGTCTTCCGATAAGAATGGCAGTATCATAAGTCTATCCCAAGTGTATCTCGGTAATTGTAAAGTTTTAGTTGCTACCAATTGGACAGAATGAATATAAATAGCAATTTATTAGAAGTATTTAAATAATGCAAATGACATAATTTTTTAAAAATGCATCTTTTGTAGATACAATTATTTTATTTTGTAAATAATGTGATACAAGCTGCAGTGTTGTCATGCAGATTTTTTGTTCTTTTTCCCATGGACAATTCGAACAGAGAATATAACTTTTTTGGCAGATGAAGAGCTTGGAGAGTGGTAACGGAAGTTAAGTGAAATACAAGGTTGGTTGCAGTTTGAGTAATCACATTCAGTGTAATTGGAGGTAGACGTGTGATTGTTAACACAAAATATTGACTCATTTTGGAAAGCATCACTTGCTCACGTTGATTCAGAAAATTTATTTTTGTTTATTAGTTTTGTGTGTTCATGTGGTGCACATCTGCCTTTTTTATATATAAAAAAATGAATGATGTTACGAAGTTCTCCTCATTGCAAATAAAAATTTATAACCAAGATGAACTTGGAAATGCTTTGTATCATAGAAGTATCCCAAGGTTGTGTACAGGAAACCTTGGGGAAGCTAAGTTATTCCTAAGAATTGTGCTAACAGCAAGGCTGTTTTTATTGCCTATTGTACGTAATTTTATTTATAAGGACTTATGTATTTATTGTAAAAAAAAAAAAAATCTTTATACGCAAAGAAAAATTCCTTCCAGCCAAATGAAATACAATCATTGTACAGTGCAGGTACACATATTTTGTACAGTATAAGTAATGGAGTGATCAGTGAAAGAAGTTACTTTTTATTATAGTTGTGTTGCATTTTGTGAAATTTCCTTATTTCCAGAAGTATCAATCTTTATGCAAGAATGCTCAACCTCATGAAAAAAAATTCAAAATATGGATGTTCAGATTTATGTTATATTTGAAAGGTACTTAAATGAGAAATTATATATATATATATGTATTATTTAAGAAAAAGACATGTATGTGGTGCAAGCAATGATATTGAAGAAATGTAATTTCATCACGAGGAGTATTGTGTAAAATGCTTAAAGTGAATTTAGTTAGTATACATATATATATATTTCTCTTTTGCTCTAATCATATACTCTGATTCCCTTTGTGAAAACTGCTCTCGCATCATGTGAGGGGATTCAGGTGTGTGATATGCATCTCAAGGCTGAGAGTTTCATATCTTTGCAAGGAAGTTTTTGTGTTTGTCACAATTAAGTGAGAATAATGAAATTGATTTTATATTAAAATTTTCATTAAACTTCAGAATGCTTTCCATCCTGAAATGTGAGGATCCTAAACCCTTTATGCCTGCTTGTCCCTCAGGTGTATTGCAAGTATGTTGCAGTTAGGATTATGTGTTTCATACTTTAATAGTGAGATTTCAAGTTTTCCCGTCTTTTCTACAAAGGTCGTTTGGAAAGTGGTACCCATTTTCGAATTGAAAAGTAACCAATAAACATTTCTGAACCAAACTTTTATTTTACTTCTAAATAGAGTACGCTCTTTTTTGACACAAGTCATTCTGGAATTTTAAGCACTTGTTGTAGCATGTGATGAGCTTTTTGATTCTCACCCTAAGTCTCCATCACCAGCCTTTTCAGAAATGTAATGACTGCTTCCTTCAGTGAGGAACCCATCTCGCACAAATTTTTCCATACTCCTTACCTTCACAATTTTGTGGAATATTGTTTGAGACACCTAAACATTTTTCATGGATTTCGTCAAGTGTACAATGCCGATCCTGTGTAATGAAAATAACAATGCATCAAATCTTTGGTAACGAAAGTCAGATGCCCAGTTTGTTCATTATTACAGACATTCTTTGTGCTTGCATTGAAGTTTCAACTACATATTTTTCTTGGTTTCAGAAATTGAATCGCAGCTCACACGTCATAGATGGTGAAAATTTTCTTGTTCATTTTTAAACAAGTACAGATAAACAACTGCTTCAAATGTAGTACAACTCATCTGGAGTATAGAAAACAAGTGACTGCAACTGGCTGAGATCACGTTAACAGGATTTACTTCCTTGCAGTGTCGAAACGGTTAATACTTTCCAGATAAACCATGCCTAAAAGTTGAATTTTATGTGGCCTGCAACTGGGACACACAAATGTCATAGTGTACAATATACATTGTAGAGTGCGGGTTGTTCGGTATTCCGGAGTATGGAGGAAATAATACGACCAGATATGAGTCGCAAGCAAAAGTGTATAATTCACAAACAGATTAACACAATATGTATAAACAACTTACATCATGGTATAGACACTAGATGTCCTTTCTTTGTCCAGAAGGACTGTATAGAATGATGGAAACGAGACAAAAGACTGACATTAAACAACATATAATAAGGTCTGGCGCACACTGATGAGACAGATCAGGTCTCGCATAGATGTTCAGTCGGTATAAGAGACTCCTGTTTCATGGAGTTTGCCCATAGCAACCAGGCGATGATCGTCTTGGTCTCTGGGATCTTCTAATCGGCTGATGATTGTTTGTCGCATTTGGAGGCTCCATTTGATCTTCAGCAGCAGGTACAGGGAGATGTCCTCTCTTACTAGGACTGGCTGGTTGCCATGCAAGAGACTTTGATTTTGGACAACGGTCTCTTTCCCAACCATAGCGGGATATCTCTTGGATCTTCGAAAGATGAAGAACAATTACGTCATTTTCCACAATAACTTTTGCCATCCTCCGACCCATCAATTTTACAATTTCACCAATAGTGTATTTGGAACCATGGCCAAACTTCTTCTGGCAATGTTCTTCTAGTACTATTTCCCCTGGCTTAAATAGAACAGGACCAATAGACTGATTTTTTAAATCATCTGTTATGTCGGAAGTGGAAACTTAAGTAAGCATTCTGACTGAGTAAACCCATACACTGGAGTATTTCTAAATCTACTCGCAAGTTCAAAAATGAACTTGTTCGTGTCTCGCAAAGTGATACACGAATAATTTGAAAAGTTCTCTTTGAGCATGTTCTTCACCACCCAACATTCCTTTCAGCTAAACCATTTGATTGGGAGTGGGAGGTACAGAGCTGAGTGAAGAAGCTTAATATTCCTCTTTGAGCAATAAGAGTTGAACACCAAGATGCAAATGGTTGACCATTGTCAGTAACGTAGGTTTTCGGATATCCAAACCATGAAGAAAATTCATCTAAATGACCAATCATGGTGTCAAACTGCATATTCTTTACTCTCCACACATATCCAATAAGCGTCGACCAGCAACAGAAAATGCATATCTGAGAAATGAAAGAAATCAAGATGGACACGCTCAAAAGGCTGCGATGCAATAGTCCAAGATTCGAATCTGGTACCAGGTATATTTGGCGTGTTATTGTAACGCAAACATGTGTCATAGAAAGATGTAAGCCTTTCAATATCTATTTCCTTCATTTTGCATGGTCCCTGGTGGAATTTGTGCAACACAGAAAAGACACACTGGATACAAGATTCAAGTACGACCAGTCTTTCGCCCACCTTCTGTATGTGGACATAATATTGTGTGTCGGAAGATTTTTCTGAGAGGATCCCTTTTGTTCTTCCAATGAATTGCGACCATCTCACTTGAACATATTCGAAGACTTTGGAAAGCTCAGGATCACATCGTGATTCCAGCGCAATGCGCATCGAACACTGAAGATTCGATTAGATTAAGGATAACCGGCTCAGCTGTCAACTGACATGCAAAATCATCACGATTATTATAAACTGGATCATCTGCAACACAAATTTTTTGACCGCATCAGCCAACTCAACGTGAGGCATGTACAGGGTGCCGACTTGTCAAAATTATTGAGGGGGCTCTGATCACTGAAATAAATTTATGAATGACTCATTCTCTCCCTTTTTTAAGTTTTGGCCTCAGAGTTCGGAATCTCATAAAAGCCCACAAATTCCTCAAAAATATCAAAAATTTTATTCACAGTTCTAATGCAGAATATTAATTGTCCATGGATGGATATGTCACAAGTTTCGTGAACCATAATAGCAAAATATTCCCGACTTTTAATATCTGCTACCACAGAGCGCAAGACAGATCTCCCTATCAATGATCTCATTCTGAATGTCATGTTAGAGCAATTTGTAGCCCAAACGTTCCATCCACTACCCTAGTTCATGCACATCGTCTCTTGAAACTCTTTTTAGTAAAAATTTTAACAATATTCATAATTACATACTTAGTATATAGTAATAAGTCATGTGTTTTGCTCTCTGGTCATAGCCGTCCCCCCCCCCCCCCAAAGTTGATGGTTTAGCGGTTCAGACCTCCAAATTGATTGTCTAGAACATTTCAAATGTGTCAAGTTAAGTTCATGTGGCACAATTCAGAGTAAACTTTACAAGAGAAGCAAAATATTACATTAGATCCTCTAAAGCAAAATTATTTGGGGACTGTGCCCCCCCCCAAGCCCCATGGAGTCGGCGCCTATAGTCGTGTATGCAGTTTTGAAGTCATATTCTTCCAATGCTAACTTCCATCTGTTGATTCTGCTGATGGCTAGAGCGGGCAGGTTACTTCTAGGATCTAGCAGATGAGATAATGGCTTTGAGTCAGTGAATGCAACAAAATGTCATCCAATAAGGTACGTGTGAAAGTATTTAACTCCACGGATTAACGTGAATGATTCCCAGGGATTTGGTGTCACACGCTATGGGGCTTCCGCAGTTAATACAAGGGTACTTCCTAGAACAAGTGTATGAAGTTTCGTGATTGTTGACCTATTACAGGAGATTTTATTGCAAAATTCTCGTTATATATTGATGTCCCTTGTAATTTATTGAACTTGTCAATGTAATGAATACGTACATTTGTTAACTATGTCTTTAAATACAAAAAAATATATTTTAAACTAAATGTGAGAAATACTGCAATCTCTGCGGTCAGTAACACACTGGCAAGACTGCGAACCACTTTCCATGTGTTGAAATACACAGAAAGAATACTGAAAACATTGCAGTTTTACCTGGTGTCAGATCATCGGGAAAGACTTCTCTATTTCTCAACACATCATTCATGTGACATAATCAAAACATGCTTCCAACATAATGATTTGCTGTGTGTCTAAAGCTGGATGCCCACTGAGATGCGCAGTAACGGAATGCAACAAACCTGTTTCCGGCATCTCGGTGGGAATTAACCTTTAAGATAACCTGCAGACTTCTGGTACAGAAATTCTGTGCTTCAGTCCAACGTGTTTCCTGTAGTGGGCGTTACACTATTTGATTTCAATAGAAGCAGACAACATAAGCTCTGTTGCTGCATTTCTCTGCATCTCAGTGGGCGATGTGCTTAAAAGGCATTTTCTACAAACTGTGATTGTACATCTCACACCGAGGACTGTAACATCAGCACTGCTCTTAATATAACAAACTTGTTCTTCAAGGTCATACCAGTTCCTATTGGCAGGCTTGCTAATTTATCCAGATGAATGCCTTAGTAGCTTTTTTTTTTCAAGTATGAGTGCGGGGACTTTTTTAACACTTTTTTTTATTATTTCAAGTATGAGTGCGGGAACTTTTCGAATGCTTTGTTATTCAAGTATGAGTGCGGGACTTTTCAAATGTTTTTTTTTTCTTTTTTCCAAGTATAAGTGTGGGACTTTTCGAATACACTGCATATAGGGCTGAGCCAATACAAATTGACCCAATACTCTTACTGATTCTCACAATAACGATACTTGGAAATTTGATACAATTTCATAGTAAATAATAATTATAAATTTTAAAATAGTGTTTCATTCGAAATGTATCGACATACCAGAGTTTTTCTTTAAAATATTCATAATTTTACATAACATTTTTTTATTGGGAAATGAGAGATGCGGTAGTAAATACAGAGAAACTAGTACTAACTTTTTCCGCGAACTTCGCAACAAGTTCCAATGAGGATTGTGACAGTGGCCACTGAAATTGATAGAACTAAGAAAAAAACAATTTCGCAAAAAAAGTGAGTACTAATTCCTCTGCATTTATGATTTTTGAATCACAAAATCCATTTCTTCCTGGAATGCAGTAGCTAAAAAAATATATATGTTATGTAGAATTTCCAGGATCTTTAAACTCCATTAAAGTTTCATGCTGCATTCTTGCAGAATAGGCAAAGCATCCAAACTCTGAAAAAAATATCAGCCAGTATTGGTGATTGATTTGAACAGAAACTTTTCAATGCTGAGAACACTGGTATTGGCTGACTCAGTGGTATATACAGTGGAACCTCAATTTTATGCTTTTCAGGGGACCAAGCTAAAAAAATGTAAAATCGAGGAAAATTTTATAACCTTTTGCTATATTGGGAATATATGCATAATGTGGGAAATGTATAATGTATATAATCTTGGAACATAAAATCGGAGCTCCATTGTAATTATTAATTTTATCAGGGATACCCATTAAAACTAAAAACACACGGAGGAAGTGATTCCTGACCATTCCCTGCTTGGTATTCAGCTTGCAACCCTTCCTCGGAGGAGAAAGCAGATAGGCAGTGTGAATCTCCCCTAATCGGATAGCAGGTCAAAGGGGATGAACGGGTTGCTGATGCACAAGGCGCATGTATTGACGGATGGATTTGAAGAATCGGAACTGAGATTCGAGGAGAGAAAAAAGCAATAAAAAGAGATGGTAGGAGAAAGTTGGGGAAGGAATTGTAAAGAAAGGGAAAAGATACAGAAGCGTGTTATTCCGTCTTTCTCTTATCTTAGGATGGAGTCTTAACGAAAACGAATTGGAAGCATGCGGGGGAGGGGGGGGGGTGCTGACGGGCTATCTATCAAGGGTTTAACAGTAATATATGAATGTAAAATCTGTTCGTGTGTAGGCGGGGGGTTGTCATTAAGGTAACATAAAATTTAGAAATATCATAAAATACTAGGTTTTCCCCTCATATCTTCTATAACATCTTTTGATGTGTTAATTGACTGTTAACTGATATCATCCCTTACTACACACTCAATACGACTTTTGAGTATACAGATATTTATGTCGTACAAGAAAAAAATCAATCATAGTGTTTACCGTGCATCTAATCCCCGGCCGAAGCAATAAAACTCATCTTCGTTGCCTAATCTTGGGCGCTGTTGACCTTCGACGCAGATGTGGAAGGAATGTGGATGACGTGAAAGTCACATATTTCTGTTTTAACGGGATACCGCAACAGGAGCAACGAAGGTATAGATAAATAAGCTCCCCTGTGAAAGAACTTCCGCTGCTTACATATCGGCTCATACACAAGATGAATGAATGTAATAGCTGCTGTTTATATTCTGTGAATATATCCTTCACAAAGTTGTGAGCAAGATAATATCTGATGTCTACATTTTCACTCTTCACTGCAAAGAAATCATGCAACTGTCACTTCGAACCATTCCAGTGGATATGCTGCCTGTGTGACGTGAGGGGCACATGGTTGCAGATCCAGTGTGTCTGTGAGGCAGAATAAGTCTTTCAGAAGCCAGCAATTTCACGGGACATGCGACCATTAACACTGGCCCATACAGCACACAAATGTTCATGAGACATCTAATCAATGTATTTTAGATATTTGTGCCTAAGTTCCGGATATCCATAGGATATCCAGGAATATCCAATCTCCTGGATATCCTATGGACATAGGATATCCAGGAAGGACATTTTTGTGGATCATTTTTGGATACGTTTTGGTCATTCTGTGGATCATTTTTGGACATGTTCTGGCCATCCTCTGGATATCCAGTACCGGAGATCCTCTGAATGTCCAGGTTGGAATATCCTATGGATATCCCCTGGAGATTTATTTATTTATTCCAAGTTCCAGATACAGCACTTGTAAGGCCATTTTACACTGAAAACTCTAATAAATCAACAAGAACAAGTCAAGATGGTTTTACACCCTTGTGCAAATTAATGGAATCAAACACAAATTTTCATGAAATTATATTTATTTCTTGCAACATGAAACCTTTTCAATAAATAATTGCAATTACCATTTGATATGACCAACCTTCATCTGAATTAACATTTATACATGATCTGGCATAGAATCAACAAATGTTTTACACATTTCCTTAAAATTTTCGTCGTGATACAACACCTTCATCAACTCGGAAATCATATTCTCCTCCGTAGTGCAATCCTTTCTGCGAAGCTTCTGTTTACAGATCGCCCATAGGTTTTCAATAAGGTTTATATCCGGTGAGTTGCCTGGCCATTCCAAGACATTTAGGCCTTGTCCAGCGAAGAAATTCTTCACTTTCTTTGATGTGTGAGATGTTGTCAAATCTTACTGGAACACACCGGTGCCATCTGGGTGAAGTTTCCGTAGCTCTGGAATGACTCTGGCTCGAACTACTTCGATATATCTGTCTTGATTCATCATCCCCTCCCCTGGAACGAGTGACCCAGGTCCATAATAGGAAAAGCATCCCCAGAACATTTTCTTCGCAGGATGTTTTACGTTTTGAACAATGTGCTTCTTCCCGACTTTTTCTCCATCGGATCTACGAACATGCTGCACTCTGATACCCTGTACTAGGAAGTGGCTCTCATCTGAAAACAACACCCTCTTCCAGGCTTCTTTTGTCCAGTTTTTGTAATGTTTTGCCCAATGAAGGAGTTTTTCCATCATAATGGGAGTCAACAGCTGTTTTTTTTAATGGCCTTCGGGCTCTTCGTCCGGCTTGCAGCAGACGTCGACGGACTGTTGAATCATGCACACAAGTTCCACTCTGAGCAAGTTCTTTTTGCAGATCAAAACTAGACTTAGTAGGGTCTGTTTTACTCACTCTTAATAAATAGCAGTTGTAGCTCGTTTTCTATCGCATTGTCCAACTCTCTGAGGAGAAAAACTTCCAGTCTCCTTCTTTTCTTGACAATTTTACTAACTGCACTTTGGCTCACATTACACTTTGCAGCAATCTGCCTCTGGGTCAGTGAAGTATTTTCAGCAAGCGTGATTATCTCTTGCCTCTTCCTTGGAGTCAAATCCATGGCAAAATTAGGGAGTTATGAGGAACTTTCACAGTATACCTGAACACAAAACAGCACTGAATCAGCAAAACATTAACAATGGAACAAATAACAAAGCCAAATACGATGAGATATAACCTAGAAGTAGAAACAGCTGATTAGAAGATATATCAGCTGATAACAATGCTACCAACATGACAAAATTGAAAATTGTCTGCTTGATTCCATTAATTTGCACAAGGGTGTAGGTAAAAACAAAAAAGGTACTAAACATAAACATGATCATAAACAAGGAACCAAACAAAATATTTACATATTAATTTTTGGAGAATGAAACCTATACAAACCTATTACATTTAAGTTAAGATTTGTGTGGTGGTGTTTATCTTGTGTAGTAGTTATGCTGTCTAATGTGTTTCTGTTTGTCTTGTGTAGTATCGGTGGTGTGTATGTATGTGTCTTGTGTTGTAGTTGTGCTGTCTAATGTGTTTCTGTTTGTCTTGTGTAGTATCGGTGGTGTGTATGTATGTCTCTTGTGTTGTAGTTGTGCTGTCTAGTTTGTTTTGTCTTGCGTAGTAGTTGTGCTGTCTAATTTGTTTATGTTTATATTGTGTAGTAGTTGTGGTGTGTTTGTGTTTATATTGTGTTATAGTTGTGATGTGTTTGTGTGTGTCTTGTGTAGTAGTTGTGCTGTCTAATGTGTTTGTGTTTGTCTTCTGTAGTAGTTCCTCCATTCATATTGGGGGTTAGGCGTAGAGCTGACAACTCTGCACTGTAAAAAGACATGTCAAGAATCAGCAATATAAGGCCATGGATGTTCCCAAGGTAAAATATTCCGTAGGTAAAATAGTCCCCCGTTCGGATCTCCGGGTGGGGACTACTTTGGGAGGTCCCTGGACTAAGGATAAGATCTACGTTAGGAATAAGGATATTAAATTAGGCACCTGGAATGTTCTGAACCTTTACCGGCCTGGGGCATTTCAGTGTACAGTTCATGAGATAGTTAAGTATAAATTAGATGTAGTAGCTGTCCAGGAAGTTAGGTGGCCAGGAGAAGGGAATTGTAAAACTAAAAATTATACTTTTTTCTATGGTGGTACTGAAAATCATAATTTTGGAACAGGCTTTTTCATAAATAATAGAATTATCTCGGCTCTTAAAACAGTAGAATTTATTAATGATAGGATATCATATGCAGTTTTACAGGGTAGGTGGTGTAAAATTACTTTAATAAACATACATGCACCAACGGAAGATAAAGATGATAATACTAAAGATGATTTTTATACAGAGTTAGAACAGGTCTTTGATAAATTTTCTCGGTATGATATGAAAATTCTGTTAGATGACTGTAATGCACAGATTGGCAAAGAAGAGACATTTAAACCCACCATTGGTAAAGAAAGTCTTCATGAATTAAGTAATGATAATGGTATAAGATTGATTACTTTTGCAACCTCAAAGAATTTAATTGTGAAAAGTACCACTTTTAAACATAAAGATATCCATAAATATACCTGATCTTCTCCAGATGGTAAAACTCATAATCAGATAGATCATATTCTCATTGATAAGAGAAGGCATACTAGTATAATTGACGTTCGTACACATAGAGGTGCTGACTGTGCCAGTGACCATTATTTAGTAATTTCTAAATTAAGAGAAAGACTCGCAGTGATAAATCATAAGCAACAAAATCTAAAAGTTCTAAAATTTGATACAGGAAAGTTTACTGATGAAAGAATTAAAAAAGATTACCAAATTAAACTGTCAAATAGTTTTTTTTTTTTTTTGCAGGATTTAAATGATGATGAAAATATAAATGAAACAGACGTAAATAAGAATTGGGAGCACATACGTAATGCAATAGAATCAGCAGCTAAAGAAAGTATAGGATACCATAAACTGAGAAAAAGTAAGCCATGGTTTGATAATGAATGTCATAATCTAATAGAAATAAGAAATCAGGCTAGACTTAGGTGGTTAAATAACTCTGATGATACAAATCTAAACAATTATAATAGAATAAAGCGAGAAGTTATCCGCACGTTTAGAAGTAAAAAAAGAGATTACTTGAAAAGCAAAATTAACGAAATTGAAACAAACAGCAAAAAAAAAAATATCAGAGATTTATATAAAGGTGTAAATGAGTTTAGAAAGGGGTGGCAACCTAAAGTAAACTTGATAAAAGATAAAGACGGTGATTTTCTAGCTGACCCAAGCGATATTCTAAATAGATGGAAGAACTACTTTAATGACCTTTTAAATGTCCATGTAGGAGATAAATCAGAAGTGAATGAAGTACACACAGCAGAACCTTTAGTTCCAGAACCTAACTTGACTGAAGTTAAAGATGCTATTAAAAGGCTAAAGAATAACAAAGCACCTGGCATTGATTTAATACCAGCTGAGTTAATTAAATATGGTGGAAATTCATTAATATGTCAAATTCATAAATTAATTTGTTTAATATGGAATAAAGAAGAAATCCCTCAACAGTGGAAAGAATCCATAATTGTTCCTGTGTTTAAAAAAGGTGATAAAATGAACTGCAATAATTACCGTGGAATTTCTCTACTCTCAACAACATATAAAATATTATCTAACATTCTTTTAACAAGACTAACCCCATATGCTAATGAAATTATACAGTGACGTGCGGTGACGTCGACACTTGGGGTAGCAGTCAGTGGCGTGCTCAAGGGGGTGGGGTCACACCCCTCCCCCCCTTTAGGGCCCAGTATTCCTAAAAAAAAGAATGTCAGTAACAGGAAAAGATTACAAAATGATGAATGAGTACTAAAAAAAAGTACACGTAAACCCCATCCACATTCGAAAATAAAAAACGATTTGATTTGACTACTAAGCCAGAGATCCTGGGTTCGAATCTCAGCTTGGCCATGGGTATTCTTTGTGTGTTTCCCTTCATCAATTTTATCGTATCATCTTCGCGATTAGCCAAAAGTGGCGGAAAAACGAAGTAAAATAAACCAAATCGAGCAATCAATCAATGATTTGATTTCATATTTGTTACTTAGCGTCGCTTTTTTGTCACATTTGGTTAATTGCGAAGATGATATAATAAAATTAATGACGGTACAAACACAGAGAACACCCATGCCTAGGTCGGGGTTCGAAGCCGGAACTCCTGGTGTCGTAGCGTGCTGTGATAAGTTGATAACCACTCCCGCACAGTTGGTTGATTTGGTGTTTTAAGTCCACTTTATGGACAGAAACAAAACAGGAAACAAAACACACTTTTTTGTAGTTTCTTCAATAATATTCATTTGGCTTTTTGAGTTCTGAGATACATTTTTCATTCCAAATTATTTCATTATTCACTGCAGAGTACAACACATAGGACAATAATGCGCACTCATCACGGGTTCGAATCCTGGTCTGGATTGTTCATATGAGGTCCCTTCATCAATTTCATTATATCATCACTCATCCTCATTTTCGCGATAACCAAATGTGGCAGAAAAGAGAAGTAAAATAAACCAATCCAACAACAATATGAACGCGCGTTCTCTTGCCCAAATAAATACATCCGTATTTATGACTGTTAGAGGCCAAGAGTAGTATATTTAAATAAAACACTACTAAAACGAGAGTGAGAGAGAGCCCGAGCACATATTTGTAATTTAATCATTATATATTCCATGCTTGAAAAAAAAGAAAGAAAGCATAAGATTATTGTCTGCACATAACACGTTCCCATTTCATAAATAATAAAACTACATCCCATATTATACATACATATTGTACAACGAGTAAACTGTTGTGTAAATACAGAGAACTGCAGAAAATTTTACCCTGAGTTCTTTAGAGGATTTACAAAAAAATCTATGACAAACCAATCCCCTATCTGTCCTATAGGGGATAGACTGGGGGACCTGAAAGCACGGGCTTTCAACCATTGCAGCGGGGAGAGGGGGCAAGGGAGGTAGAGGTAGAAATCTTCCTTTTCTTTCGGGCAGCCGTTTCTACCTGGAAACTGGTCAGGCGGAAGAAGAGCGAGCTAGGGTATCCAGCCAGCTTTGCCCGCGGAGAACACCGATGGACGAGAAGAGCATGGAAAAAAAGGTGTTGCATATGAGCTGTGGTGGCTTTAACAAGACAATAAATATTGTGATTTGAATATAATTCGAGATGTGAGATTGATTGATCTATCTCTGCTAGACTAGCTACTCCTCAGTGCACGTCACTGAAATTATAGGTGATTATCAATGTGGATTTAAACGTAACAGATCAACTACAGATCAAATTTTTCACATCAGACAGACACTTAAAAAAAAGTGGGAATATAATCAAAATGTTCATCAGCTATTCATTGATTTCAAAAAAGCATATGATTCGGTCAAAAGAGATAAATTATATAATATATTAGTAGAGTTTGGAATACCTAAGAAGCTTGTTAGTATGATAAAAATATGCACCAGTGAAACAGAAAGTAAAATTCATGTGGGTATTAATATGTCGGACAAATTTACAATTCATGATGGGTTAAAACAAGGAGATGCATTATCTCCATTGCTCTTTAATTTTGCCTTAGAATATGCTGTTAGGAAGGTAAAAGAAACTAAAGAAGGACTAAAATTAAATGATGTGACTCAGTTGTTAGCATATGCAGATGATGTAGACTTACTGGGGGATGATGTGAATACAATTAAGAATAATGCTAAAATATTTTTCAAAACTGCTAAAGAGATAGGTTTGGAAGTTAACAAAGAGAAAACTAAATATATGCTTACAGGCCGAAACCAAGTGTTAGGTAATAATCAAAATCTAATTATTGATAACAACTCGTTTGAAACAGTTTCCAAATTCAAATACTTAGGAGTAATATTAACAAATGAAAATTATATTAAAGAGGAAATAAAAAGTAGGCTTAATTCAGGAAATGCATGTTACTTCACTCTTCATAAACTTTTGTCTTCTCGTTTAATATCTAAGAAACTAAAAGTTAAAATATAGCCTACAAAACCGTAATTTTGCGTGTAGTATTATATGGGTGTGAAACTTGGTCCCTTACATTGAAAGAGGAACATAAATTGAGAATATTTGAAAATAGGATCCTTAGGAAAATCTTTGGACCTAAAAGGGATGAGGAGACAGGTGAGTGGAGAAGGTTACATAATTTAGAACTACATAATTTGTATTCATGTCCAGATATTATTAGAATAATTAAATCAAGAAGACTTAGGTGGGCAGGCCATGTGGCACGAATGGGAGAGGAAAGAGGAGTTTACAGGATTCTTGTTGGGAAACCTGATGGTAAGAGACCTGTAGGAAGTACAAGACGAAGATGGAGGGACAACGTTGAGATGGACCTAAGGGAAATTGGTAGGGATGGAAAAGAGTATGTAGATCTTGCCCAAGATAGGGACAGATGGAAGGCCTGTGTTGCTGCAGCCATGAACCTTCGGGTTTAAGAAGGCTAGAGAGTTAGTTAGTTAGTTAGATTCCCTTTCCAACTGAGTGTAGTTTCTTTCCGCAGCGGATAAAGTAGTGGCCATATGCATGCTAGACCTGAGGACTCTTTTTATCTTGTGCATAATGGTCGCTCCCGTAGTAGTAGTGTACTAGAGATATTGAGTAATAAGTTGCACATATATGAGACACAATGATAAACATACGACACTGAAATTGAAACAGTATTTTATATTAAATAAGGTTAAACAAAAAAATATAGATAATGTCGAATTTAGGGTGAGATTATGAACATAACAATCTTAATTGTGTCCCGTTTCTATAGGCTACAGTGTTCAGAAAATACAAGTACTTTTAAATCTGAAAAGATCGATACTAGGGTTATTACTAGACACTGAGTTGAACAACTTGCACATTCTCCTCAGGGGTTCCATTTCTGCCATGTTGGTTCTTCCATGTGAGATTTTAAAGAGATTATTTCTGGGTCTTAAAATAGCGTTTGGAACATAAAAGTTTAATTGTGAGAGTAGAGCTTGAGAATATTTTTCCGTTGACAAGTTTGGATAAGAAAGTCAGTTGATGCATTTGTCTTCTTTTTTCGTGCGACGGAACATTCAACATTTCACGTGTTACGCGAGGTGAACTTCGGATATTCACTACCGAGTTTAAATAACAGGTACCTCAAAAATTTATTTTGAAGTTTCTCTGTTTTGTCAATTTCTTTCTTGACTAGAGGGTCCCAAACAACCGAGGCATATTCCAGTTTCGATCTCACAAACGCATAGTACAGCAACAAGAAAGTTTCCCTCTTTCTGAATTGGCTGCCCACTCGCATTATGAATCCTAATTTCTATGGGCTTCGCTGAGGATACGTGCAATGTGTGATTGAAAGCTTAGTGATTGGTCGAAAGTGACTCCAAGATCGGTAAAGGTATTCACTCTTAGAATTTCCACACCAGAGATGTTATATGAGTATTGAATGGGACACCTGTTACGCGTAAATGAAACTACTTTACATTTCTTGAGGTTAAGAGTAACTTTATTGTTTTCGCACCGATTAAGTAATTTATCAAGTTCTTCTTACAATTGATTACAGTTACCGTTCTTTTTTATGTTTATAATATTTTTACATCGTCGGCAAAAATAAGTTTTTCAGAGTTAGTGAGCACATCTGGTTAGTCGTTAATGTAATGGAAATTAAATATAATAAGGGGCCAAGGTTCGATCCTTGTGGGACTCCAGAGCTAGCTGTGTAATAAGAGGACCTGTGGCCTTGGTACATGACATATTGTCGGCGATTCTGTAGGTAGGAAGCGAGCAGTCCTACGAGTGGAGGTGAAAGGCTTACGTTGGCTAGTTTCAGCATTAGGGTGTCGTGGTGAACCGTATCAAAAGCTTTTGAAAAGTCGGTATATAGAACGTCAACTTGTCCTTTGTTATCTATACTAAAGTAGCGCTGCGATAAGAAGCGGTGTGCAATCAGAACGCAAAACGGCAGAACGTGACCAAATTCTATCTCCTTGTTGGCTGCCATGTGGCTGGGGGTTTTCTGCGTTGCCACGTTCGCACAAACAGGCGGACAGGCTAATCAGCTGTTGGCAAGCTCGAGGAAAAATAAAAGGTCACGCGAAATTAAGCACGCACGTATCAGTATGCTAATATATGTTATTTCCGTCGTAAAGTGATAAATTAACGAATCTAGAAGTTTGAATCCGAAGTTTCTTGTAGGTTAACGTTAACTTCCCGTGTGAATTTTACTTTCTGGCAAGAATGCAACCTTTTCTCTTCCTGCTCTACACAGCAACCGAAAACCTTCACTGAAAGAACCTTTGTTGTGTTTTTATTATGGTACATTGCTAGGGTGACCAGATATTTGTTGACCAAAAAGAGTAGCCTATAGTCTATAGGTTGAAGGTTCGCATGCACAAAACATAAAAAGAAAACGAAAGTAAGGGTGGCTATTTGTTATTGCTTCTATTATAGCCCCTATAAAATAGGCCTACACTCTACAGATTCAAATTACTTACGGGTCTAATGTAGAGGCGCATCCAGAAAGTAAGTTTCCCTATTTTTTTCCCGTGAAAGTAAACATAATGAGTCGTGTAAATTGTGCATGCGCAGCAGAGCTAAGACGTATCAATCATATGCCAGGCGGACAGATCCCGCCCGGCGCCAGTAGCGAGGCAGCAGTGGAAGCTCCTATTCCTTCTCCCGCCGCATGCCAGTAGCGAGGCAGCAGTGGTCCGAAATGGAAGCTCGTATTCCTTCTCCCGCCGCATGCGAGGTCCGGTAGGTGATAAAGTTCCTGAATGCACAAAGCATTGCGCCAATTGACATTCATCGTCAGCTCTGTGAGGTATATGGGCCGAACATTATGAGTAAGCAGATGGTGCGTCGCTGGTGTCGGCAGTTTTCGGAAGGTCGTCAAAGTGTCCATGATGAAGAGCGCAGTGGGCGTCCGTCCCTCATCACTGATGATCTGGTTGAGCTGGTGCGGCAGCGCATCGTAGAGAACCGTCGCTTCACGATTACGGAGTTGAGTAGCCTTTTTCCGCAGATATCGCGATCCGTGTTGCATGAGATTGTCACGCAGCGCCTGCTGTTCAAAAACTTGTGTGCCAGGTGGGTGCCGAAAAACCTGACACCCGAACACAAAATGAAACGTTCAGGAGCAGCACTGACATTCCTGCAACGGTACCATGATGACGGCGATGATTTCCTCGACAGGATCGTAACGGGCGATGAGACGTGGATTTCGCACTTCACCCCGGAAATCAAGCAGCAGTCGATGCATTGGCGGCATAGTGGATCTCCGGTCAAGAAGAAATTCAAACAGACGCTGTCGGTACAGAAAGTGATGTGCACCGTGTTTTGGGACAGGAAGGGCATTTTGCTCATTGACTTCCTCCCCAGAGGTGAAACGGTGAACGCTGACCATTACTGTGAAACACTAAGGAAATTGCGACGTGCCATTCAAAACAAGAGGCGTGGCATGCTTACTGCAGGTGTTGTGCTCCTCCATGACAATGCTCGTCCACATACGGCTCGGCGCACAGCAGCTGTTTTGACGGAATTTGGCTGGGAGTTGTTTGATCATCCACCTTACAGTCCTGATCTGGCTCCCAGCGATTTTCACGTTTTCTTGCACCTCAAGAAATTCCTGTCCTTCGGTGAGCGTTTTGGCAACGACGAAGAGCTGAAGACGTCTGTCACACGCTGGTTCCATTCACAGGCGGCAGAGTTCTTCGACAGTGGGATCCAAAAGTTGATACCACGATACGACAAGTGTCTCAATTCTGGTGGTTGCTATGTTGAAAAATAGCTGAACCTTTGCTGTACCTGTTGCCAATAAATGGTTTCCTGAAACTGTGTTGTTTTTTTTTTTTAAAAAAATAGGTAAACTTACTTTCTGGATGCGCCTCGTAATTAGCTAATTACAAATACTTACTCACCAATGGGAATATTGGGAGTTGGGAAGCGGAGAAACCACGAATCCATTAATAAATTTCCACCGGAAGTATTGAACGATCACTTTTGTGATCTTCCGATCGTCGATGATAATGTGAAACACGAAACGATTCGTAACATTCAAACACGCTCCACAACTGCTCCAAATTTTTTTCTTATTTTTTGCCATAACAAGTCAGAAAATCGTTACAGAAGATAAAGTCATCGGCCGTAGGAGTAGACGAAATTTCTATCCTCATGATTAAAAAAATTCTCTACCACGTACTTGCTCCTATCACTCATATTTAAATTTTTTCTTTAATTACCGGCGCATTTCCATCGTCTTGGAAACTCGCCCTGGTACGCCCTCTACCTAAAACAAACAACGTAATAAACGTCAACGATTACCGACCAATCAACATCCTCCCAGCCTTGTCTAAAGCCCTAGAGCATCTCGTTAGCGATCAAACCCGGGACTTTCTAACGCGAAATAATTTAATAGATCCTCTTCAGTCTGGCTTTCGAAGTAACCACAGCACTTGCACGGCTCTTGTCAACGTAACCGATGACATGAGGCTAGCCATGGACAATAAACAACTTACGATTCTGGTACTTCTAGACTTTACAAAAGCTTTTCAGACAATTGATCATGAAATTCTACTCGCTAAATTATCATCGATATTCAATTTTTCCGACTCCGCGGTTAATTGGTTCTACTCCTATCTACAAGAACGTCGACAATGTGTCGTTGACCTATATGGAAAATCGTCGTGGAAAAACATTCCATGTGGTGTCCCTCAAGGCACCGTACTCGGCCCCCTCTTATTTGCTATGTATATAAACGACCTCCCGACGGTGCTTAACTGCTGTAAATACCATATCTATGCCGACGATTTTCAGTTATATTTCTCTTTCCCCCGCAAGAAATACTGCATGCAATAGAAATTGTGAACAATGACCTTAAACAAATAAGTACTTGGTCTGCACACCATGGCTTACATCTAAACCCGACTAAAACCCAGTGTATTCTTGTAGGTTCCCCTAGAATTTTGAGCAAAATAGATAAATCTAGCCTCCCTAGACTCAACGTAAATGATATTCATCTGCCCTTCTCCACTACTGTTAAGAATCTGGGTGTGATACTCAACCACCATCTCACCTGGGCAGAGCAAGTTAACTCTGTATCTAGAAGAGCTTTCGGTGCATTGCATTCACTCTATCGGCTCAAAAACTTCCTCCCTGAACGCATAAAAATTAAACTGGTTCAGTCTCTTGTATTTCCCATTGTTGACTATTGCGACATTACTTTCTTGGATGTCAATCACGAGCAAGCTAACCGACTGCAGCGAATTCAAAATGCCTGCATTCGTTTCGTTTTCGATCTAAAATATTCAGAGCATTTGACATCGTACTTTGCGAAGGTCGAGTGGCTTAAATTAAGCGATAAACGTAATTTTCATAAGTTAATTTTACTGTACAGAATCCTCCAAATAAAAGACCCGCAATATCTCTATAACCGATTTCAACATCTTTCCGACTTTCACAGCCGCAACACAAGATCGCGCGAAAGGTCTTTGCTGTCCATTCCACTCCACAAATCCAACTTTTATGCAAATTCTCTTACTGTTACCTCAGCAGGCCTTTGGAACAAGTTGCCACCTGAAATTCATGTCTCTTCCTCAATTGTGACGTTCAAAAAATTGTTAAAGTTACACATATTATACAATGAAAATTAAATGTTTGATTTCCCTAATAATATGGCGGGTGCAGAGAATGATAGAAGGACGTAAGGCACAAAAATTATTTAGCGTAATAGTTAAGATGAATTATCGTCAAAGTATATCGTTTTGGACTGTGTTTTAAGTATGTGTAATATTGGACTGTGCTTAAGTAAGTGTAGTGTTATGTATTTGCTTGTACGCGTGTAAGGGCAAAAATATGTATGTGTGTGTTTGAGTGTGTGTGCCCGTATCAATAGGTTAGATTACCTTTCTGATATGTAATTTTGCTTTGTATTTTTTATTTCTCTGTAATTTTTATATTTTTTTCTTTCTTTTCTTTTTCAATATTTTAATTATTTCATATTCATTTTTTTTTGTAAACATGGTCAAGTGGAAGAAAAGGCTCCACAGCCTTAACTTCGCCATGTAAAAGAAGACGAAATAAATAAATAAATAAAACCATCGTTCATGCTTCTGGGATGATTTTGCTTTCTTGGGTATGTTTAATTCGTCCTTTATTGCCAGTCCAAACTCTTCACAGGTCATGTCCACATTGAATTTCACTTTCATTACTTGTTCGAGTGTTGACACCAGGAGTGTACTTTTTTCCTCTCGCCAATAAGTTTTAATAACACTGAAGAGTCTTTCACAACCAACATTTGTACCAGGCAGAGTAAACAAGAATTTTATAAGAGGCACAATCACTTTTAAATTTGACCCAGCCTGTACTAAATCTTTGCACACTGACCTCCACCTCCACATCATTGATTCTTTTCTTTCCCCCCAATCTTCAAGATGTTTTTCAAAGGCTTTTGAAATTGCACAGTAAGTTTCAAAAACATCATTATTAGGGCTGAACCGATACCGATGCCGATGTATCGGTATCGGAAAGTATCGGTTGGAATTCAGCTACCGATACCAGCCGATACTTTCCGGCATTTTGGTCTTTCTCGGTGTGCGCAAAAATCCCGCGCGACTTCTTGACAGTCTAATTATCCTGGAAATTATGCAAAATTAAAACTTCCTTTTTATTTTACACTAATATTGCACGAAGAACTATATTTTGTGACTACATAATATCTATTTTAATATTCTGATGCAATTCTTGAATATTCTAAAGCAAATTTCTTGATATGTTGATGCATATAATTGGAGGAGAATATTTACACACCAATATTGATCGATATTTTGAACAAATTTTAATTATTGCAATTTTCAGGTATCGGTATCGGTCGGAATCGGTAAGAGTATCGGCATCGGCATCGGTTCAGCCCTAATCATTATCATTAAATTCCAATGAATTTGAAATATGTTTTGCTTGTTGATGGAATATGGAAATGACTTGAAATTGTTCATAGGAAATTCTTGAGTCATGGAGTAAATACTTCAGTTTGTTGGCATCTTGACGTTTTCCGTTCTGTGGATTATAAGGCACTTTTACGCGTAAAATAATGAATGAAATTAAATAGCAAAGAAAAGAGTATATTTGGGGATTTTTGAAAATTGAAAAGAGTATAGAGTATATGAACCTCTAAAAGAGTATAATACTCTTAAAAAGAGTATGTCTGGTCACCCTATACATTGCAAGAATCAGCTACCGGCATCTTTTTACTTGTGTTGTATCGTATCACAATTATTTTACCAACAAAAGAAAATGCGTCTTGTGTTATGAACAACTGTGGCAAATCGTTCTCATTTGATTTCTTGCCGCCTCTCTTTGCCTTCTTTGTCACGCAGCGGCGTTCGTCTTTTTCGCAACTCAGCTATGCCCGCCTATTGTTTTTGTATACAGAAACTCGCCCTTTGTTTTGTAAAGATATGGAATTTATACTTCTGTAACATTGTTGAAGCTTCAGAACGTACAAATGAAATGTATTTCTTGAAAATTGGGGCGAATTACGTATAAACAAATTACGTACAACTTGGTTTCGTTAACACGTCTTTAAATTATATTTTGCGGAACCTACAAAAATTCACCTCTAAAACAGAATTTCACAGAACTGAGTTACTGTATTACGGAGAAGAATTTATCAAGAACAAATCAATTGTGTGTGAATTGATTGATTGAGTTGGTGTTTAAAAGTCCACTATATGCACACTACGGCTAATCTAGAATGGAACTACAGTTGGAAGTGGGATCCGAACCACCATGTGCCTCGACAGGGTATCGAACTGTCACGTACACAAACTGCATTGTTGTTGTTTGAGGTGGAGGATCATAGATGGCAGCATGCAAAAAGAACGACGCTTATATTTGATGATGCATAAAGCAGTTTAGAAAGTGGGCTAGAGATGCCAGCACTAAAGAAAACGGCTACCATTGTAAAAAGGAAAAAGGGAAAGCGCTGATGTGGTGAAATAATGATTGTAGATATTAATACTAATTATAATGAAATAAATAAATGAACTTAGCACAATAACAGGATATAAATAAGGTGGAAAGGGTAATTAATATTTTGTAATAGCATAAGTGATCATTATATAAAAGTAAAGAAGTCGAATTATAATTACGATTCTGAGTCTATTACGGTTCCCACGAACTGAGAGTTTCGTGCGGTTATTGGGTTGTTTTCCCAGGTGTAGCGCCATTTCAAGGGAGGCACCCAAGCACTTTTGGTAGGCGCATCTATTGCAGCTCCAAGTTAAGGTTAGCGCCGGCCAGGCGGCAATCTTTAACTAACTCCTTTTCTCTTTGTCTGTATGGGAGATAGATTTTCTTAATATTTCCTTCAATTTGTATAAGGTGATGCCAAAGAAACGAGGAAAGAGAGGAGGCAGGAAAACGAGAGAATCTATTCTGACAAGACTAAAAAAGGAAGGAGGGGAAATCATACAACCTCCAATCATCAACTATGATCCACTGGGTCTATGGCACGACGTTTCCAAACAAGAACGTGCATATAATCTGCAGAACCTAGATATACATACCGCTACAGGAAGCATATACAAAGATACAAAGGGAAGCGTATCTAATGATCCACGTACAAGTAAAAATCAATCCAGCCAGGATGGAAAAGGCTCACTAGCAAGACCAATGAACCAACCAAAAGATGTAAATAAAGAATAAGGAAAGGATGATGTTACATACGAAGGTTGGGGAAAAAGTCATTGCAACTATTTTTTTTCTTGTAGATACCAGCCCGGTTGGGAAATGCGACATATACAGATTAAAGGACGAGGGGAGAACTACATGTGGGGACAGTTGAAACACGCGAACATTGTGCCTCACATATTTATTACGATAGTGTACAGGACAATACTGGTTTGATCGTGCAAAATTAATTACATACCTGTTCTACAGTTGACAGAACAAAACTGGGGCTAAAGGCTCTCAAAGTAGTCACCTGCCATGTGCACCACACGCTGCCAACGATGTGGGAGACTCGGAATACCATCTGCGTCACCATTGGCCGCACCATGTGTGAATCGGGTAATCTGTTGTTCCACAGCATTGGCAATGTCGTCTCTTGTCGCAAACCGCCTTCCACGTAGTGGTTCCTTAACCTTGCGTATGAGATGAAAGTCACAGGGCGAAATGTCAGGAGAGTACGGCGGGTGCTCCATTTCTTCCCATCCGCAACGTTGCAGTTGCCGCCGTACACACTCTGCTTTATGTGGTCTAGCGTTGTCGTGCAGGATGATTGCACTGTCCAGAAGGTCCGGACATTTCTCCCGAACGCCACGTCGCAAGGTTAAGGAACCACTACGTGGAAACGTTCCTGTGTTTTCCGGTTCACTAACCTCCTTCCCCAAGCACCAGTACCCCCGGCGGAGTTTGTCTCCTGGGGGCGCCTTTCTCCCGTGCCGTTATCCTCCTCTTGTCCACCAGATACCCTATCGCTTCCAGATACTCCATTGTCCCTTTCGTTTGCACTGTTGCCATATCTTCCCCCCTCTCCGGCAGCATCACGCAGATCGTCGTGTCCTCTTCGTTGTCCCACACAAATAATGTCCGAGCAATCATCGTTCGTCTTGTAAACATATTCGTCTACAATCAGCTTGTCGTAAGATACGTACGCGCGTCTCCCTTCCCTCCTGGCATCTAGCATGTGTCCCGTGAGCACTTGTCGCTGCTGTGCAATTCTGGGTGAATAATCTTCTCTTACGTACACGGATGTGCCGTGTAGTTTCCTCCGATTCGCCAATATCTGCTCCTTCCTTTTGTAATGGTGCAGCTTCACTATAATAGGTCTGCAGCCGGCCACCTTGTAGTTTAGCCTGTGAGCTCTTTCGACAGCCTCCTGGTTGAGCTCTACCCCCATCTTCTCCCTTACCAGTTTCCTGATTTTGTCCTCAAACTGCAGCCAGGTCTCACGGCCGGCTTCTTCCACGCCATCGAAAATAAGATTGTTCCTCTTCGAGTGGCCGATAATTCTGTTTACATCAGCCTCCGTTGCACAAAGCCTAAGGACAGATCTCCGTTCTCCTCCCGGAGAGAGTGGATCTCTCTCTCGAGCTCCTCTAGCCTTCTTCCAATTGATGCTAACCCCGTCTCGATATTCGCCGTCTTCTCTTACACCTCTTGTAGTGTTCCCAATTTGTCATTAATATTTTGGATAGCCGACGGTACACTGTCCAGAGCTTTAAGCTTGTCCAAGATGCAGTCCAATTCTTCTCCAGAGTTTGGACCTGGGTTCAACTCCATGCCGCCTATCACTAGTAGCATGGCACAAATGGCCGTCTCTGTGTGCACGTTTCCTTTATGCACGCCGAAAGATTTCCGAGCACTTGAGTAACTACGGGCGTTCCATCGCCCCACAAGCGCTCTCCCGGCAACGTCGCAAATAGCACCACTCGAAAAATACGTCCGTACTCTACGGCGATTATGCTTCATTCCTCGAAATACAGTAGAACGTTAACTTTTCATAAAACACCAAGATTATTACCATTTGCTGCTTTCAAGATGATAGGAAAATTGTGTAGGAAAATTGTTTATAGGTGCGTGTCAGCTACGTTACAAACTGTGGCATTATGGGATCGAGCAGCCATGATTGTGGCGGGTTCTTGTAAATTCA
Organism: Lepisma saccharinum; assembly: GCF_977018435.1. Taxonomy (NCBI): domain Eukaryota; kingdom Metazoa; phylum Arthropoda; class Insecta; order Zygentoma; family Lepismatidae; genus Lepisma; species Lepisma saccharinum. The sequence continues at coordinate 44,006,836 of NC_139239.1, read as the reverse complement.
AGCGGACGGGCGGGAGATTTCAATCTTGTTTACGATGGTATACTTTGTGCAATATTAGGTTGTTTAGGTCTAACAGGCACTCACGTTTATCCTACAATTTTCCGAGAAAGAACAAAAGGTGCAATTCACGGCACATAATTTTCCGATTGTTGATTAGAATACGCCGTCATGACGAGAATAAATCGTGCCAACATTAATGAACAAAAGAAACAGTACAGTGCAGTGGGGGTGAACATTTCTTTTCAGTTAAGTTCATATATCGCATTTCTCTGTGACTTTAAGTACAAATGGATTAAACTGGTGCTTTTTATCATACTTGCAAATAGCGTTTCCTTGTTATTGTTTTATTTGGTAAAAAGTGTTGATAAGATTCACGATAAAAATGATAACATTCAAAGTTAAATTCATCTTGATAATTGCACGCTTGTACTCGATTATTTATATTCCATTCATTAACATAAACTGTTATTAACTGTTATCCTATTCATGAGAAAATATGCCGGTAGTAGGTTTTGCGTACTGTCAGAAAAAAGCACTGCATGGTTATAACATGTTAATGATATATCAAAGTATCTCAAATTGATTGATTTATTTGGTTTATTTTACTTCGTTTTTCTGCTATACAGTATTTGGCTAGTCGTTAAGATCAGTCATGCCCAGGCCGAGATTCGAATCCGGGACCCCTAGCATCGTAGCGTATGGTGCTAACCGATAGTGCTAACCACTCCGTCACTGAGGCCTGCATATCCCAAATTGTTAAAGCATGGAGTGAAATTACTGGCTTTGAACAACTCAACATTTCAAATAACTGCGCTTGAACAATCGTTAAAAGCAGGCTCGGTTCTACCCCTAAGTCACACGGTCACTTGTCCCTCCACCAATTACGTATTTAAAAATAACAATTTTCACTTGTTTGCAACGCTTTTAGCCTATTTTATTGGCTTTGCCGCACGGAGTTTTCATCGGAGAGAAGACTGCTACAATCGGTTGGGCGAAACTTAGCAACGTAGCGGTTCTGAGCTGCGGGAGAGAACGGGGGGGGGGGGGATATGGGTGTTTTCATTTCATTGCGAATGGGGGCCTCCCCGATGGCGCAGTGGTAGCGTCTTCGCCTTGTAATCAAGGTGTCCCGGGTTCGATACCCGGTGGAGGCAAACAGTGGTTCGGATCCCACTTTAAACTGTAGGTCCAAACCCGATTAGCCTTACTGTGCATAAAGTAGACTTAAAACACCAAATCAAACAAACAATCATTGCGAATGGTTACAATATCGCTGAGATCCAACACTTCAAGCCAGTGTTGCCACATGAAGGGAAATTTCCCTTTTGCAGGGAAATTTGGACCGAAATTTTATCTAAATGGGAAAAGGGAATTTCGATGAGAAATACCACAATTTCAGGGAAATTTTAAGATATCTGATATCATTATATGTTAAGTTCCAGTTTCATATCCACCAGGCACGTATCCAGGAATCCCTTTCGGGGGGGGGGGGGGGCTGAACACAGTCTTCTTTTTAAAGGGTATAAATAGAACCTCACAATTGTATGTTTAAGGCCAGTGGCGGCGATTGGGTTCCAAAACGGGGCGGTTGCACGGAAAGTTTACTTTTTCTTGGCAGACAAGGCTTAGCATTAAAAGGCTATAGCGTGCAGGCAAAAAATGGTGAGCAACTATCCCATGAATCGTCGCCACTGTTTGAGGCTGCCATTTTAATCAGAACGTGAAATCCGGACATTTCTTACCACTCGACTCCACGCTTTCCATGCATTAACGTTGTGTGCCGGAACCATCTCAGTATGTGTATTTGTCCATTTCTTCTTATCTGGCATCAAAACATCATTTGAGTGTTTTTACGAAGCTGTTACACATGCAACCGACAACGCGAGATTCAAACTGTGGGCTACGAACTGTTTGCAGCTCATTTGTTCATATTCAGGCCTAAGCATTCGCAAGTGTTCAAAATTGTCTGTCACAGCTTCCTCAGTCTTGTCATATATCGGCAAGAGACGAAAGAAGTCTTCTACAGGGAGGTTATTTCAGTCCTTTACCGCCAGCGTGTCGGCCGGTCGGCGCCGCCTTCATGCAACAGGTCCCGGCAAATTGCGTTAGAGGAAGTCCGTAACAGAAACAGCTTGGTTTGTAATGTTTCCACTTTTCACAATTACAGTTACAATTACAATTGAAATAAGCACGTACCTTGTCGCAAGGATGCTGGAAAAGGTGTCCTCCCAAATACAAATATTTCTGGCACCTTATTTCTGACATCTAATCTTAGATTAGACATCCCTTACTTTATCCTCAGTTGACAGAAAGAGAAGACAGCATCCCGGCGCATAAAGCGAACCGAAACCGTAAAATGATATTTAAAAGTAATAATAGTGATCACTAACCTGGTGTGTTTATAAGATATATTGAAAATGACCTCCTTCAACAGCAATACAACACGTTTCTTAGGTTCAAGAGATCCTGTCTCTCGTAATTGTCTGACCACTTTTCTGCAAGAGTTCGTTTTCGCGTAATTATCGTACATAAAAACTCGATGTTCAAGACTATATTTGTTTAGCGGAATAACTAATGAATTAATAACAATTAACACACAATAAAGCTCTAGCACACCAACTCAGTAACACAGTATAAAAAACACGCGTACTGATAAACGCGAACAGAAGTGAACATGAATGAGCGTAGACTCACTACGTCTGGTAGCCGACAGTGTTGCTAACCATTTTCCGGCAATGTCCCTACAGACGTAGTTAAAATCTCCCTACAACTGACCAAATGTCCCCACGCCAAGTAAAGCGACTAAAAAAAAAACACCACCTCATTAGCATGCAAAACAGAAGAGAAAATATACACATTTACTTACCAAATCTTTCTGCTCGGTGCTTCCACAATTAAAGAAGGAGCGAATTTACAATACAGGACCCCTCTCCGATTTTTGTAATATTTCGCATACTCCTAATCACGAATTCGAAGTTAAAATTCGCGAGTGGAAATGTTTTTAAAAAATAACTTGCCTTGAAAGTTCTCGGTAACCGTTAACATGTTCCAAAATTCTGATGGAGATTTGTTAGTTAGTTGTTTTTTCTCCTCCTCACTAAAGTATCCAGATAAACTATTCCATTCATTCCAAACCGAGCACGAAGAAAGTGCAACTGACTGGCGAGTAAGCTTTGCACCTTTGCACAATAAAATGTTATTTTCCAAGATTGAAAAGAAGTCCCTATCACGCAAGACCCAATCCTCAGTCGGCCAGTCCATTCTGTTCCTCACCTCCCTATATGAAAAAAAAAACTTGTAGTGTAACTTTAACCTCATATAAATATTTTATATGGGATAGTTTACGCGTATATTAAATATGATCTTCCAGCACTACATATTCTTGCTCTCCTCTCCGATTCCTGTACCACTTTTTTTTTTTTTTTTTTACTTTTTACCCAACACAGTGATCTATCTACGCGTGGCTGCTAAATGCTAGTAAGCTAAGCATTCCAGAAAAAATATATATGTTGACTACTGTCAACACTGCATACGCTGTCAAAATCTTGGGTACCCTCGATGCTTAGAACCGGGAAAGAAGTGAGAGAGAGGGTAAGCGCGGGCAGATCCAAACACGTGGTCGGGGCTGATATAGGCCATTGGGATTACCTTCCGAATTTCTAGGGTACCAAGCAGAAGAAACAGCGTCTTTCTGCGAAAATCGACAGGAACGCGGATCGGGTGGCTTCCGAACTCACAATCGGGATGATTCGGGACTGCCTTCAGGAAGGCCAGGCTATGTAGGCTACACGAGACAGGCAGCAGCGTGTTCGTGCGGAAATCGGAATTTCTTGCAGTGATACTGCTTTCGGAGCGATAATTGTTGAATTTTCATGTTCGGGGAAGACGAAAAAATGTTTATTTTTTCCTTACTGTGTTGTGGGTACGCATAGCGTACCTTGCGTCCCCCGAATGCACGCCGCTGGAAGATAGTGATGATTCTTACTGTGGACGAAGCATGATACTAAGAGACATGGTAGGCTCATGCGCATCGCCGGGGGTTCCCCGGGGCTGCTGTGACGTCAACTGGTGAGCAACTCGAGATTTCACCCGCTACATCTGGAAGTGAATCTTTGTCTCTCGCTAACAAATAGACGTTTCTTTCTTTACTGAGAGTTTTCTTCAAAATGGCTTGTGGTGTGTTCGGATGTAATAATTACAACAGTAAGACTAAAGGAAGAGCTGTTGGTATTTTAGATTTCCGAGAGATGAAAATGCACGAAAACAGTGGATTTAGCTTTGTACCAGGTGGTTATAATTAAAGTGACGGTGTTCAGAGTGGTACAGCATGGGCTGTAATGAGAGTATCAGTCTGAAACTTCGTAGATATGCAAATGAAGCAATTCGCTCGCGAATTATGAAAAAAAAAGTTCCAATTCTCGCCACGAGGGTAAATAATGGCGCTGTAAGCAGTCAAAACGTGGAATTTTCCGTAACTCTGACGTCAAAGTCGGTGACATTGCCTAACCATTGTGTGAGCTCCCTGGTTGTTGTTGGTGACGCTTGTTGCTTTTTCCTTTAGTAATGTTCATGTAATTTGAATAGTGAAATTGTAGCGATATTTTATTACAAAGAGTATTGTTTTCTGCGATTTATTGTGTTTTTCCTGTAACTATACCAAGTTTTGACTGCTTACAGCGCCATTTTTTACCCTGGTGGCGAGAATTGGAACTAATTTTTTTGCATAATTCGCGAGCGCATTGCTTCATTAGCATATCTACGAAGTTTCAGACTGCTACTCTCATTACAGCCCGTGCTGTACCACTGTGAACACCGTCACTTTAATTATAACCACCTGGTAGAAGCGTGTGTACTTCACACATATATGTATAATTCTGTAAAATGTGGAGCATGCGGAATTCCATTTTAGACGCGAATATAGAGTTTTTAATACAAAATTTGCCTAAATAATTTGTATTTATTTATTATTATTTACTCTTTACAATTTACGACTATTTTAAAACCGGTTTTAAGACCAGATAACAATTCCAAAACATATAAAGTTCTGGAGCTTATTCTGAGCTCGCTTTGAATTTAATGGGATGGAAAATCAGGAGTTTGTAATTTGAAAATTGCGAGCAAAGCTACATGTATTAATTTTAATGCAGGTTGCTATGGGGTGAGGAGCATTCCCCCTCCTCTAACTTGATTCATTCCAAATCAGGAATAATGATTTCCAACCCACTGAATATGAAAATCATATTTTTAAATATATCGTACTTACAGAATTCTACTTCAGTTGAGTTCATTTTAGAGCCCCATAGATATATATAAAATACCATTAAACTAATTTATGACAGATATGTACCGTATGCAGTGCCCTTTAGAAGCCATGTATTAGGTATTTTCTCAGGCTTCTAGAAGGTGTTTTACAAGTACTTTTCTATCAAATAAGAAAACTTTAACGTATGTTAACAGACATCTAACTTTGCAGAATTTGTAAAACATTTGACATAGTAATTATTTGTAATGTAATTAGCTGTACCTTATGATGCTCTTCAAACGCTGTAAGTACTATTATTGCATAAACCGAAATCTTCATATCTCAGAGCAAGCACCCTGTTTTAATGTCTAGGAAATATCCCTGAAGCATTTCAACTAGGAATGGTATCGAGATAAGACAAATCTATCACCACTCAAACTTTCACAACGTATATATGTCATTAAAGCAAAATCTTTTCTTAACGATTTTCTGCTTTACTTTGTTCGACGCTGCGAAACATTTTATCCTGAATTGATGAAACCGGGCAGCACAGGCTCGCAATTGTCACTAATGGATTAACTTTTCAATAAAAAAACAACAAAAAAAAACGACTTATTTGGAATATGAACAAGATATACGTTTTGTATGTCTGAATAAGACACACAAATTTGAATATATTTTAAGTAAATTCTTCAAATGTGATACCAAAGTTTCGAACGAGATCGTCTCAGACATCAAGTATCGTCTCGTTTTGATTTAGCACAGATTTATTTCAGTCTCTTCTCCAAATTTGAGACTTTTATTGTCTCAGTACCATCTCTATTTTCAAAAAATCTCTTAATATATAGGTTTAAGTACAGTTTTCCGAACACCCTCTAACAAAGTTATAAAAATAATCGGTGAGATATATTGTACCCCCGAAATTGGTCTGTCGTGTCGCATCTCGAAAACAAGACGAGGCAGGAATTCGTTTTGGAAAATTCCATTTGAAAAATTTAAAATGAAAGATTGTCAGTCCTATGCTCTTCTGATGCAGTTTTATATCTTCGAATCGACGCGATCACTTGTTTACAAAACATGTACCCCCCTTATACGAAGGGAATTCGTCTGCAGCGTGATTTTCTGAAAGTAAACTTTAACTCATTCCATCGTTCCACACACATTTTGAATAATTTTCATCTCCTTAAAAAGATTTCCAAACACACAGATCAATGAACTAGTAGCAAGCACAATGTAGTACATGTAGAATAAGTCTACAACGGTTTGAATTCCTGTGGTAAGGAAAATAATGCTTACAACTTATATTTTCTGTATTGAGCAATTAGAAAATACTAGGCTCTTTTAACAGTAACATCTTGTATCTGAGGGGGGGTACAAGGGATACAACTAGAAACTTCGATTCAGGGGGTACAGTACCCCTTTCAAAAATTTAGGGGGTACAATGTACCCCTGTACCCTCCCGTTCCTGCGCCACTGTTCTTATGGGTTTGATTCTATGTTAAGAAGGATTACGTCAGCCCTTGTGCTTGTAAGTGTGGTACTGTAATGTTGTTTGTGTACTTTATAAAATTTGTGTTAAACTAAAAAAAATTGCAGTACAAACTTACATTAGAAATAATGTAACTAAACATTTGGCGTTTAGGAAATATCATTTTACAAGAAAGAAAAAAACCTGAACCATATAAAATTTTATATTTATATTCTTTATTCTTCCATTAAAGATTTGTTGTTTCATTGATACTTTTACCAACCGACATACTGTATCTTAGATGACTACCTTGACTACCTCCCTACGTACTATATGTAACTTTTTTTTACTACTTTTCACAAACACTGATATGGGTATATTAAACTAACTAAAATTAGTAACAATGACACTGAAGGATCTTAGAATGTGTTTAACACGTTACATTTTAGGAATTTAAATATGTACGCTTCATTTTAAATTGACGTATCATCAGACAATATATCATTTAATAAACGCAAGTAGTGTCTATCGAGTTACAAAAGTTCGAATATCGGGTAAAGAATTTCTGTTACTTGCCTTTGCGAAATATAGAAGAAAAAGCAACAGCCATGGTGAAAATGCGAAAATATTAACACAATGTCCAAACACTTACAAGGATCAATGCAACATGTGTTAACTTGAGGTACAGAGGAAAAAGCGACTAAATTAGCTACAGGTTTTCTTCCGTATGTGCCTCCCCTACGCTCTATTCATTCCTACTTTTACTGACTTTGTGCACAAAAAAATACCAGTCCTTTTAAGCAGTAAATAAAGTTTTAAACCTTCCCCGGAAAACTTCATTCAATGAAAATGAACCACTGCTATGTGTTTTCTACCCGCTGGCTGCGACATTTGCTCACCAGATGACGTAATGCGCTGGAAGGGACGAAAGTCGTCCGCTGGATGAGCTAACCTACTACTCTTAGAACCATGGGACGAAGTATGTATAAATATTTCGTTCCCCCAGTAAGTAAATGTAGATGGGCACACGTCACAGGCAGCGCTCAGAAGAGCGCAAGATCGATGCGCGGCAAAATCCGTTCAAATAAAACATAAAATACAGTTGACATGTCACTCTAAGGACGCTGTATTTGTTCTTAAAATTAATTTCAATGTTTTATTAAAAACTTTCTCGCTGAAAGTTTTTACGTGATCAAATACAACGCCAGTTAGCCAGCGACGATATTTTACATTACATAACCCGAAAATTCTTGCGAATCTTTGAACATTTTACTTTTTTACTTCACATGCTTATACATTTTGTGTATGAAATATATACTGTAGGCATCTATGGGCCTTAATAATGCTTCGTTATTTTTTCCAACCCTCTTGTGTCACTGGTTACATTATTTTTTACAGTTTGAAGTAAAGAATAATAATTTCCTCGTGAATTTCACGGAAACATGTTTTTATTTTTCCTTAATTGCCAAGAAAGTATTTCAGTGTAAAAATACCACGTAATGTTCTTTACGTTAAGTACTCTAACATTTTTTCGGAATTATTATTGAAAGTTGAAATTGTTGCATATTGGCAACACTGTACGTGGATGCCGTGACCTTGACTGGACAGTTTTCGTGGCGTTTACTTATAATGAGTTCTTTACTGAAGTGTTACCGTGAGTGTGAAAATAAAGCGAAATGAATCAGGCGAGATACTTATAAAGTAAAATTTTAAATCACCAAGAGCGATTGTTGCACAAAGAATTAGGACCGCCAAGACCGGCGTTTTGCCTAAATCAAGTGTTCAAAGATAAAAACAGAACACAACAGAACATTTAATAAAAATATGTATGAAAAGTGGGTATGGATGTGGGGGTGTCCTCCAGGTAATTCCCTTTTTTGTTTTACGTGCATTTTATTCAAAGGAGAAGACAAATGGACTAAAAGTTAGGTAATAATTGAATTGTTGTTTTAAGTCCACTTTATGCACAGTAAGTCTAATCGGGACTGGATCTACAGTTTAAAGTGGGATCCGAACCACTATGTGCATCCACCGGGTGTCGAACCCGGGACCCCTTGATTACAAGGCGGTGACGACTTTGACATTGATATGAGCCTCGCTGTATTGGGGAAAACAGATATGAAAGTGCAACTTGATGATCGTTGTAGAGTTTTAAGACATAATGAGCTTATTTTATCACGTATTATCGATGCGATTAAATTTTGTGAGGAATTTGAATGGGGTTTGCGTGGTCATGACAAAACAGAGGACTCATTAATTGCACCGCGACCCTCTACCATGTTTTGAAAGACCATTTAGAAAGTGGTTCAAGTGTCTTCAAAGGCACATGAAAGATAATTCAAAATGAACTTTTAGCTACGATTTTGTCTGTTTGCAGGAAGCATATTTTATTATATTTTACTCATATTTTGATTGTGTCCTACCTCTTGCAAACCTCACGAACCGCCACTGGTTAAAAGGAAACACAGAAGATAATGGCTGAGTCTTGGAATTTTCAGTTAATCTGTACTCCAGGTCGTCGATGATCACTTTCTGCCACCCCGAGTGGGAAACAGGTTACTTACTGGATGTAAATATTTCAAGCAGAATCCGAACCAGTAATAAATACGAAAACAAATTGATTCCATGTACCTGGTTCAAGTAAATAAACACAGGTTAACTAGACTTGGCCTTTTCGCTGCATTTGTATGCAGTGTTACAGACATTTTACACAGTACTAACAACACACGTGCACTTGGCGCAGGCGCTAGAGTAACGAACGCTACGTGGTGGGTATTTCCTTTGCAGATGACAAGCAGCTTTGCCGCAAACATGGCGGCGGTGCGAATCCTGACGTCACATGAAACCCACCTATTACGCAATGAACACTCAAATTGTCTACTGTCAATTAAAGTATAAATGCTTTATAATGTGGTAAACGTGAAATGTGGCTGGTAGCCCTCTAACTAGTTCAAAGGGCGTGTAAAGAGGTCACTAGTGTGCACGTTCTTACGGACTGATGTGCGGAACGATGCGATTTCCCAACACTTTCACTTTTGACACTTACAACGTTTACCACTTTTAGTTCTCAATTCACAATTTCATCGAGGCTATCTTCACTGAAAAATGACTTACTGACTGAAACAGCAACATTAGCATGTCGATTTTCTTTTTCTGGTTACTTTTATGAATACATACATTAATTAATTCTCAAACTATTATCATCATCGCACTTAATTGACTTGCACCTGTTCCAAATTTCATACATAATAGATAATACCACCGACAAGGTCTGGGATAAAACATTGTTTTCGAAAAAAAAATGTTTTATTCAGAAAGAACAATTTTAAACTTTACTTTCATGGTAACAGAATCATCTTTGGGAAAATAAAGTGAACGGACTCGTGCATTCTTCGTAATTTCCTTACCGCATTTCAATGTTATCAGTCCACGCCAATCTTCTGTCAATCAATTCTGTTTTCCTTGATTTATTTACAAATTTCATTTTGTTGATTCCACGGGGTGGAAACACATGTAAACTTTTCACTTGTCCTGACCCACAAAACGATTTGGAGCGAAAAACTGAACAGTAGACGTCACTCTTTCGAACACATTTCTCATGCTTTGAGACATCAACACAACACCGTATTCTACAGGTGCCTGCAGTCTCGTATCACTCCTTGCTTTCGTTTTGAAGCCAGTGGGCAGAGCTTAAGTTTGTCTGCGTAAGATGGTCGCATCTACTTCAACTAATGACTTCACAGACAGAAGAACATAGCATCGGCTGCTGCAAGCGCACTCCGCCTGGAAGGAGCATGGAAGTAGGCTCCAACTACAAACGAAAACTCGAGGTTTACTTTACACTTAAATACTACAAAACAAACTATAACTATTTTTATTTGCTTATAAAATATTATTCCCTCAGGTTTTCTGTCGCTTCTGTTAATACAGCCGCAGCATAAAATAATGAATGAAATATTTCTCATATTGCAAATGAAGTACTGCAGTTTTTTTTTTTGTTGCTTTTTCTTTGCACTTTTTCTAGATTTTATCTTCAAATGATCGACTTCTCCTTCGATACCCGGCGAAGGTACATAGTGGTTCGGATCCCACTTTAAAGTAAGTCCAGTCCCGATTAGCCTACCTGTGCATAAATAGGACTTAAAGAGAGAAAACAACTCAACTCGGCTTTATATGAACGTCATTTTCCTATCATTATTTTATGTCGCACATTTAAACAGATATATTGAATGCAACGATGTTCCATGAGGACGATTTGAATTAAATGGATGAGAGATCCAGTCTTGTGTGTATACAATAATAACGCACCTGCTGTGTATAGCGATTTTATAACAAAGGGAAAACAGAGAGAGGTGCATTTGAATCCATCACCAACTAACATTTTAAAATATATTTAGAGCAAAGACGCATGTAAATTGCGTGGATCTCGCAAAATTCACTTAATCATTGGTGGTGGTTTCAGCATTTAACGTGTTGCTATATATTCCACCTTAAATATTGCTTTTATATTTTGGTCTGTATACAGCTGCAACTCTTGTTATAAGCAAGGAGTTGTGGGTTCATTAAGAGAGACAGAAGAACTAAAAACATTAATACATTTTCAATAAATATAATGAGTGAAAGGTAAAAGTATGAATGCTGTTCATAATGAATTCTGCTGAACTGGACAATTAAAATAAAAGTCGTGTATCTTTCTTCTCACCACACCTTGCAAAAATTCGCCCAGTAAAATATTGGGTAGATGTAAATTTTTGTTGTTGTTATCTTTTTCTTCACATACTTCTTCACCCTAAATACTCCGTCGTGCATTTGACGCAATTCTCTCTGCTGTTTTCAATTCGCACAGTGTGCAAGAATGAGATATGGAAATTTGATTTTTATTCCACGGCCATCATTTTGATATACATTTCATGACCATTGGCTGACCATTAACGAGATTGCAACATCATAATTAATCATTAATTGTGTCTGTCCCACAGATGAGAGTACCATTATATTTGGCTGAGATATTTCCACATAAAGAAGCTTCAGTCACAAAAAAAAAACATATTTTTTCGACGATTTTACACGAAGCTACACACAATTGAATTCAACTTATGTAAAAAACTCTCGAAAAAACGACACTTTTACGAACATTTTTGTATGTAACAGACAGAGTTGAAAACTTTGTCTTGCTTTTGTCTAAAAGCAGACACTTGTAGCTTTCCAATGAGATATAATTAACTTGTTTACTCCCACGGAGTACAATTTTACAAGCACGCAAACCGAAGGCTCAATATTTTTGTCACGGATAGTAGTTACTTTACGGTATTTAGTCCTTTTCATTTTGGAATCACTAAATATTATAAAGCTACCAATGGACACTGATCACTAATCGACTGTATGAAATGTTGGTTGGTTGATTGATTGATTTGGCGTTTTAAGTCCACTTTATGCACAGTAAGGTTAATCGGGACTGGACCTACAGTTTAAAGTGGGATCCGAACATTATGTGCCTCCACCGTGTATGAAATGTATCACTTACCTCTGAAGTCTCATTAACCGATTCTGTTGTACAGCTCAACCGGGAAATTGAAGCCGCTTATTTATGTCCTTATTATATTCTAGAACGTTCCGCAGATAAAAGGATTCGTTAATATTGCCAGTAGTTCGACTCCTTCTATTATTCAAGAATGTTCCCTCTCGCGCTTCCCAAAGATTAAAAATTACAACGAATCGTCCTATTCGTGGCGCTACCTTTGTTGTACGGCTTCCAAATGCTGACAAGTCTTTACATAGTGCTCAAGTTCACTGTGACAACACCGAAAGCGAAAGATAATTTAAGCATTCCACCCAATAACGCTGTATGGCACATTTCAGTGAATGCGAGAAAAACGGATAAAACCTGTTGTATGTTACTGGAATACAATAGAAAAAGAAAAATTATGCAAGCACAGTATCAATCTTTCAGCAACATCAGACCTTATGACTGGCCAACTTGTAGCCTGTAGCCCCAGCATGATTCCACTGGTAACTCTGTTCAGTAACTCAATTCCCAAATGTGCCATACAGCATTATTCGGTGGACTGCTTCAATTAACGTGCAATATTATCAACTAACAGGGTTATAGAACATTCTCCGTCTTGCCTTGATAATTAGTATCTCCTTAAATTATCGTCACATTATTCAAGAAGACAAAACCTAATTTTATCTAGCATAAACAGAAAAAATTCGTGAAGGGTCTCGAGCCCCCTGATCCCACCTTGGATACGCGCTATTAACAATGACAGGGTTATAGAACATTCTCCGTCTTGCCTCGATTATTATTTCTCTCCTTAAATTATTGTTACATTATTCAAGAAGCCAAAAATCTAATTATATCTAGTGTGTAAACTGAAAAAAATCCTGGAGGGAGGTCGAGCCACCTGAACCCCACCCTGGATACGTGCTCTTTATTATCAATAACAGGGTTACAGAACATTCTCCGTATTGCCTCGACAATTATTTCTCTCCTTAAATTATCATCACGTTATTTTATTTCACTCGGCAAGAAACCAAAAACCTCATTTTATCTAGTGTAAAGCGAAAACCTTCGGGGGTGGGGGGGAGGGGGGGTCGAGCCTCCTAAGCCCCCCTTGGATACTTGTCTGCTGTACGCATATGCAACAATGAAGTAATATTTGTTGCTTAAACACTGTTATCAACATTCTACTTACTTTGTTGTTTGTTTCTTAGAAACCTCTTGTCAGTTTCCTATACTGAACGTTCTGAGCAGTTATAAGGTTTTAAGAGATCAATATAGCTAAAGATAAGGTAGGCACGTAACATTTGTAACTTGCAGTTTTCAGTACTCGTATTGCCCTCTTTTGAAAACATAGAAATCAGTATGATGAATAGAGTAAGCTCCAGCACCTAACACTTTTGGTTTTTTCACAAAACCAAATTTTGGTTCTAGAAAATCCCTTTGGAGCTGATAAATGCACTACATTCCCCAAACTTTTCCTCGGGTTATTCCTGACAATTCTTGTGCTTTGCAAGCAGAAGCGCCGACTTCAGATACATTTTGGGGGACAAGGTTGGCATAAACAATATTTTATATATGTAAATATATCTATATAATGTATCCCCCTTTGTAAATTTTGGAGGGGCAGAAAGTGCCTTGTCCCTTTTTTAAGTCTGCGCCAATGTGTGCAAGCGTTTAATGCACGAATAACGAGGAAAGAATATCGTTCTATTAACGCCGGGTTGACCTTTGTATTGCACTAGCAAAGTTATTTTCGATATTTTCTCTCCGTTCGAAAAACCGTTACGATATTCCAAATTCTGAAAAATTTCATAATTATTTTTATTATTATTATTATTTTAATTCCTTCGTGTGGTTTGCCTTCGCTGTTGCCTGATATTTGCAGTAGTTTCGTGGCTAAGTAAGTCAATTTTCCATCACAGATGTCTATAGACAAAGGTGAAAGTAAGTCGAACGCGATTGAAAAGATTTTAAAAATAGGCTATGCAACTTTTCAGTTTGTAAATTGCAGAGGCTTTTCGAGAACGACTTGCCGTGGCGAAGTGGTTATCACAACGCTATACGACGCCAGGGGGTCACGTGGTCGAATCCCGGCGTATTCTTTGTGAGTGTTCCTTCAGCAATGTCATTATATCATCACTCATCCGCATTTTCGCGATTAGCTAAAATTGTCAGAAATGCGAAGTAAAATAAACCGAATCAATCAATCGGGAACGACTTTGCTGGCGCGGGTAAAAGGTTCAGTGCTGCCTTAAAATGATTCCTTTAGCACATCTGAACCAATAACTAACAAAGTGTTAAGTATCTCTTGATAATATATTACTATATTAACATATATAGGGTCAGAAACGAATACAATATATACAGGTAAAGGTAAAGTTAAAGTTCCCTGTGCATATAGCACCATGCCATCAAGGCACATTTAGGTAGGATATGTGGGGGTAGAGCCCCACATATTTTCGATGCCGGATAACTTAGAGGTGATGTGATCAGCACCAAGCTCCGGCTGCCTTTACCCCCCAACCGAGTACAATTTGATTTGAGGCTGGGTGGGCCCTGGAGCCGCTTTTTGCGGGGACAAAGCCGGGAAAATTCCGATCTTAGATCAAATCAGGCTACAATTTCACGAGAAATGCTGTGGTGAAGGTTTCTTCAACCTATCTTTAATCAGGAAAGATTTATGACTGCATGATTGTAACAAATGTATCGTTTACTAGGTGTGAGAAAAATTGTGTCATATTTATATATATCACATCACCACCGGCGCCGAAACCGGAATGTAGGGCAGAGGGGCCGGGCCCTTTCAGTTCTCATTTGAACCCCCTATAAGGGGCCCATGGGCGTCGGGAAGGGGGGCAAGGGGGGACCGTGCCCCCCTGGAAAATGAAAGTCAACCAAAAATGATGTATTTCACACATATAATTTCATTTTAGCCACAATAATATGTGTTAATTATTGCATGAACATCATAAATTCAAATTTAAGCAATGTTTTTTTAGAGAACAACACTTTTTGGAGAAAATGTGCCTTGTTTGCCCCCCCCTCCGGAAAAAAATACCATCCTTGCCCCTCCCTGGAAAAAATCCTGCGGACGTCCATGAAGGGGCCCAATTCATAACTTCCAACATATTACATAACTATTATACGCAGAAACTTTTCGCACAACAGGTGGGAAATTAAGCAGAATTCTGCTCTGAAATGGGCAGAATCAATAATGTGGGACTATCACCCAGTTTGAGTGCCTTTCTTGTGCTTGTGCGTTTACTATTTCAGTATTTCCTCTTTCAAACCGACAATGAATTCAGGAGAACGCATGGTATATTATCAATGAATTTGTGCGGGAAGAGAGGAAGAAGCATGGGAATACTGCAGTCTTCATGCTCTTGAATGAGCCAGTCCATTGCAAAATAGGCTCCTTTGTTTCCCTTCGGAAAAGAAAAAAATCGGCCTCGCCTAGATGAAAATTTTATCTTGGATCTTCCTTTTTTGTGTAAATATGTGTGAAGATATTAAACTCCTATAAAGGATTGTAAAAATAAGTATTATAAACCGAATATGATAATCAAATTCTCAGTCAAAAGTTACATGTAAAGTACGTATTATGTTGTATAATTACATAATCACAGTAGTGCAGTGAACTTTTTGTCCAGCTAACAAAGTTCTATGTACCCTGATATGTTTTGTCAAAGATAGTTATTGTAATTACTATTTTTCAAAGGTTAACTCAAGTATGTTATGTCCCAACTTTGAAAAAAAAGAGATCAACTTTGCCTCTCCCCCAGCAAACAGAAAGAAATCAGTATTTATGCTTTACTTTGCTTTGCACCCCAAATCTCTTAAGAAATGGCGCTTATGCACATCACTCCCCTCCCATTTTGAAAAAAAAAATTGAGTTGAATTCAATATGGCGGCTACTAATATGGTGGGCGATTGCTTGGAACACACCAATGCGGTTCCCCCTAAGCCTAACCTGTTTCTATCATGACTAAGTGTACCCAGACCAACTCCTTTACATTTTATAAAGGGTGTTAACGGACTTTTGAATCACCCTGTAGGCCCCTATATCAAGTGACTTTGTCAACATGAAATCAAGAATTACACACACACACACACACACACACACATATATATATATATATGTGTGTGTGTGTGTGTGGGGGGGGGGTGAAGATAGGTAGAGGGGGCCTTTGGTGATATTTTGCGGGGGGTCCAAGATTTTTAGATCCGGCACTGCCACTCTCTGAAATATGGGTTTTCATAATTTCATTACGTGACGGACCTGAAAATGATGAAACGTCAATCGGAAACATGCATGGACAGCTAGTGTTGGATATATCTACAAACTTTACTTTTCCATGCAGATTTTTCCTTCATAAAAAATGAAATTACGAACACAAAGATGTACGTATATGCTATAATTAATTTCAATTAATCAATTAATTAGAAGTAGGACCAGTAGAAGAAGAATTACTATTATTTCCATTGCCTCATAGAAAACAATGCACAGAGATATTTGGAGTGTTTGCATTGATTAAGATAAGGGACAATACCAGACAATGAAGACCAGTGACAACGAATTGTACAAGTGGAAAAATATGAAAAGTAAAAATTAGTTAAATTAACTGTGATAATACAACAATTTTAAAAGCTAGATGATAATGGAAAGACACATCCTAAGCCAAATAAGAAATGAGTGGGAATAAATTAGTCTACGAAAGAAAGATGAAGGAATTTCACTCTCTCACGTGCTTGAATTTAATA
Source organism: Lepisma saccharinum (assembly GCF_977018435.1). NCBI lineage: Eukaryota > Metazoa > Arthropoda > Insecta > Zygentoma > Lepismatidae > Lepisma > Lepisma saccharinum. Next base: position 43,989,862 of record NC_139239.1, on the reverse strand, counting down.
TGTGAGGCAGACATCTTGTCATTTCAAAGTAATTTTAATATTGTTCGTGAAATTCCTATTTTTTTCTTTCTTTCTACCTAAAATTCCACTAAATTTCCCTTCATGTAGAAACACTGGAACGAATACGAAAGACTGGCCACGATACAACACATGATTCCAGCGTCAAGTCAAACTACAGCTATTCACATGAAACGTGACTCAGTGCTGTTCAACGGGTACACAGGTAAGTTCTTGCAGATTCGAAACCAACCTCATCGTTCCTCCGCTTCACACAAGAAAATAGGACTGTTCGCTCCTCCCACCCCCCAAAAGGTGAAGGAAGGCAACAAAAATTAGAGATGTGCCGAGAAGAGACGAGTCGCAATCGCGTAGGAACCTCTTGATTAAAATTTAATCAATTTTAAATCGGATAAGTAGAATGTCGATATCATTAAAAAATAATGTCTGTCAATTTCTAATATATAATATTTTTGTTCGTTTCTCTCATGTATAGTCCTCTGAGTTCATCGCAAGAAAAAATGTACAGAGTTCCTGGGAGAAACTTAAATCTCTGCAGGCAGTGCAGAAGAAGTACCGAAATGATTTCAGCAACAGCGTCGGAGCCAAACTTAATGTGTTCTCCTACAGATGGAACAACAATGAATCCTATCCCTCAAATCGGCGATGATGACAATAAGCAGCTTGGTAAGTGCTTAAGGACAGGAGGAACAGTTTGTGTTCAGTCAGACACGACGACACTAAACTGCTCCTCCTTTACTCGTACTCTTTTTTACAGCTGGAGGATTTTTAGTAGCAGTGTCCATTCCGATTATATTGATAAATCCACACCTGGTGCGAAACTGTCACTCTTCCTCTTAAGTACAGTGAATCATCACCTGTAGTAAAAAATAATAAATTTGACTTAGAATTCTTGTAGTAAAATTTCTTGGCGTCAAATAGATTCTACCGGACCATTACCCTAGCCGTTGTATTATATTTTACAGGGCCAATGACAACCTGCCAGACACACACACAAAATGCCATGACTGCAGTGAGTGCACCAATCAATGGGGCTGTTCATTGCCAAACTTTTCCGCTAGAGGTGTCACCCCCTGTTGTGTCCCTAAAGAATTTCGTTCGTCATCTGGTTGCCCTAAGCTTTACATTGGAGCGCGATAGAATGGCTATTCAAACGTTATTTTCGACGAAGATAAGACTTTCTCGTGTAAATCGATAACAAAAATGTCTTTAGCAAACCTTTAAGATTATGTAGCAAGTCATAAGTTTCCAAAAAATACATTCTCCTTGACCTAAGAATTAATATATTAAAGCGCAACGGCAGGGTAGCTCAGGCGGGCTAAATATAGTATGTTTTTATGCACAAAGAGCACTAAACTTGACGAAATTTTGGTGGTGCCATTATCTATTTCCAATTTCATTACATCCATTGCTACATACAGACTATTGACTCTCGTTTCTATAGAGATAGCGCAGTGGTAGCGTCGTCGCCTTGTAATCAAGGGGTCCCTGGTTCGATTCCCGGTGGAGGCACATAGTGGTTCGTATCCCACTTTAAACTGTAGGTCCAGTCCCGATTAGCCTTACTGTGCATAAAGTGGACTTAAAACAACAAATCAACCAATCCAATCGTTTCTATAGCAACGTTAGAATTCCAAATATTACCTCATTTATACAGCGTATAGCGCAATAAATAACATAAAACATAATTAACGTTGTACAAAGTAGTTATTATACATTTTTAACTGTTATTTGAAAGTGACTTGTATAATATGAAATTAATAATTTCAATAAACATATAATTATAATGTGCGGATTTACAGAACCGTCACAATGTAGGGACACTCACATGTTCTTGGCGAGATTCGAACCCAAGGTCGATAACAACTTAGTGCTGTAAAAATGATTATACCTAAGTATATCTTAAAGTTTTGATATACCAAAAAGGATCGTAAAAAATGGATTTCGTGCTTGTAACGAACGTGCTCGTAGCGAACACATGCTCCTAGCGAACACCGGAAGGAAAGAATTTGCAGGTGCGTTCTGTTAGCGAACACACAAACTTGCCCTGCCTTGTTTGACCTTGAAAGTGGTCAAGTTGCAAGTGTTGCCAGTTGCCTACGTTGTTAGGTTAGCTATGTTTAGTTCTCTTACCCTAAATGATAATTTTTCATTGTATTTATGCTAATGAACCTAACCTATAGCCCGACACATATATTTCTGCCTTGCGATGCGCGACACAACTCAAGAAGCAGTGTTGCTAATGGAGCAGATATATAAATCACTGCAGTGCGCCGATGCACAGCTGTTACGTACAACAAGAAAATTAGAGAATTCAGCTCTATTTAACGTTGAAGTTTAAACGCCGTGCATTATACCAGAACTAGAATTAATATGTACTAACAAGTGGCTTTGTATGTACAGTCACGGACACTGCCGGCTTGTAACGATTCCATTGAAAGTCAATGTATTCATTACAAGCCGGCAGTGCCCATGACTGTACATACATATGGACTAAAAATTCGCAAAATATGGACTAACACATACAGTACGTAAAATTACCCAAAATACTGCAAAGAAGACTTCTTCATAGTGATTCCTTATTTGAGGGATTTCAAACAAAATAAACAATTTATTATATTCCATTGCATTAATGCAGTGGTGGCGTTCTAACTGTTCACTCCCAATAAACCCGTCTACATTGATACGGAACTGCAACGACAGATAATACACGACCGACACAACCACTGTTTTGAGAACAAATAACATGCGAACGTGTTAAACCGCGACAATTGGACCACAACACTCCTCCTCAAGCAGTATTATTGCTTGGCTATACAAGGTTTTTTTATTTCAACTTTGACAGTACTGGAGGCATTATGGAATTTAACGTTCATTAACAAACACACACTTTCACGCAATACACGCAACCAACGTCAAACCGGTCAAATACTTAAAATAATATTATGGCGCTTTCAATCCAACAAAAGTCACCACCACTTTGTCTTTCTCCTTCAGTGTTAGAAATAGTGCCTTCACTGGTAACACTAGTTACTAGCTAGCCAATGAAAATGCAAGGTGTAAAAGAAGCAACCATTACCTCATGCTATATTGCCACATTAACCCTGTCGAACGGTGTGATCCGCGAGCTGGAACGCTATTCAATTGTTTTAAATTATGTTTGCGCGAGTGTGTCCAAGAATGGAATGACATATTGGTAACAATGGCAAAGGTTGGCGAGCAGGGTAGAAGTGATAGGGAGACGAAACTAAAATTGAGATCTGCACCGCGGCAAAGATAGCTGCGTCGGGCTCTAACAGGCCTACTTAACCTAACTTCGTAGACATTCCTCGTATGACGTCAGAACACAAGATAGCAAGAGTGTTGTGAAACAAGGCAGATCCTAGGTCAAGAGGCACAAGCCAATGAGGTGTTTCCCCACGCAAGTTGTCTTATCACTGGCAACACTTCCATGCTGACCAGTTTCAAGGACAAATAAGACAGGACAAGTTTACGTGTTCCCTAACAGCACGCAACTGCAAATCCTTCCGTAACTGTGTTCGCTAAGAGCACGTGTTCGATATGAACACGTTCGCTAACAGCACGGCACCAAAAAATGAATCCACACTTGGTAGCTCGTCATGTATTTTCAATGGCTCAGTGAGTTTGAAGACCTCTGCTAGAACATGTAATATTGAAGTTCGATTAAAGTCTACACTGTGATCAATCATGATAGGGCTGATCGGAATTGGACCTACAGTTTAAATTTGGAACCGAACCACTAGAAAAGGGGATCGAACATTTTGTCTGTTTGTTTATACACTTTACTCCTCGTTTTATCGTTCGGTAATGGAGAAATTATGACAACAGCATACGATAATAACCATCCATTGCAGCACTGGGCCCCTATTCCGGAAAACAATACGTAATCTGTGGAACATGGTTCGTCTTCACCAATGATATATCCACACATCCTCAAGACTTCCCTAACACCTCCCAAATTTTCTCAATTTAGATTCGAAGGGGGGAAGGGGGCTGCGAAGATGTATTTCGCATTTCTTTACTAGAGTGAACTTCCCTTCTAGTTTTTTCTTTGTTTGTTTGACAAACTGTATTCTCCAGCCCCTTTGAAAATGTTCTAAACTTATTTTGGCGTTGCCGTTGTACACATGGCAGCTCCAGCTTGTTTATTTACGAAACATTAAGACAATCTTTCTTCTTTCCAGATGCAAATAGAGAAGAACCAGTTGTCACCACAAAAGACACGACGTTGCAGTTAGGCGAATCTTCAGCCAAGACGTCGTCCCATTCCTCTCCTCCTCTTATCTTCGAACAATCCGAGAAAGGTAAAAACAGTTTGAAACTTAATTTAGTCTAAGAAATCCTTGCTGGATAAAGAACGTCTTAAAACTTTCCCGGTGGCGAATGAGGCAAGGATTCTCTGGAGATACGGGAGTTCCGGATGGTGTGAAGGGGATGGGGGGAAACAAGGACAGTTTACTTTCCCTTGGTAGATAAGGTAGATATTGTGGAGAAAAAGAGGGGGAGCAGTTGCTCCCCTAATCGCCGCCATTGCAGTCTCAATTGAACGCATCGAAATGTGTTTCTTCCGGCGGCGTTATTCCATACATCCTACGGTGCCTTCAGAGCAGATTAATACCGCTGAGTTTCTTTAAGGGGCCATATGTTGGATACTTTTCTACCATAGGCTCAAACAACAATAAAGAAAAAAAGAATGCAATGCGGGTTATTATACATGTTTCTATTTACATAAACATCGTGTTTCAAGTGTTGAATGTCCTGAGAAGGCACCCAAAAGCCAACTTCACTTTCCGGTAGTGCGCCTGGCTACCTCAATCTTGCAGTCCAACGAGGCTTTGGTGTCTGGACAAACGGTAAATATAATCCTCTGGGGGTCGGGTTGTCTTTGCTCCTACGTGTGCTGAGTGCACTTTACCACCCCAGCTAAAAATGGCGATAAGGAAACTGAAAAAGGGGAAAGCGGCAGGACTTGACTCCATTGGGGCGGAATTTTTCAAAGCCAACGAAACTGACATTCATGTGGTGGAAGCACAAAGCAAATTAATGGACAAGATTTTTAAAGAGGGGTACTTTCCGAAGGACTGGACAAGCTCCATAATCTGTCCTATTTATAAAGGGAAAGGGGACAGAAATGACGCAAACAATTTCAGGGGCATTTCTTTATTGCCTATATGGAGTAAAATTTACACACACATCTTAAACCGTAGGATCCAGAAATGGACAGAAATATTCGACAAAATTTCACCACTACAAGCGGGCTTCAGGAAAGGCTACAGCACGTTAGACAACATATTCATATTACAAACTCTCGTACAGAGGAAAATAAAACAGAAGCGGGGGAAATTATACGCATGTTTAATTGATTTTGAAAAAGCATTCGACAAAGTTCATAGGGATATTTTGTGGGGAAAATTGTATGAGAAGGGAATGTCCGAGGGCATGATCAGAGCACTGTAAGCAATATATGCGAGGGTAGAATTCGGAGTAAGATGCGAAGGAAACCAAGTCTCGGCACTGCAGCCTTCGCTCAGGGGACTCAAACAAGGATGCATCCTTTCACCAGTGCTATTTTCACTGTTCATAGATTGGGTAGCGCATGAAACTAAAATGGACCAGGATTCTATCCCATGTATAGGAGTATACCAGTCCTTATGTATGCAGACGACATAGTCATCTTGTCCGAGACAATAGAGGGTCTTCAAAGGGGCATAGATAGCATATATGAGGGGTGCATCAAATACAAAATGAAGGTAAACATTAAAAAAAAAAAAAATTATTGCTTTCAAAAATGGCTACATATTTAGCAGACAAGAGACATGGACATACGGGGGAGAGTTAATCGAGCGGGTTAAAAACTTCACATACCTGGGGGCAACACTCTCCATGACAGGGAGTTGGACACACTACATAAGGGCAAGAAAAACTAAAACAAAATTTGCAATAGAACAAGTCATAAGGACAATAAATAAGGCACCTCAAATGCCTTTCCCGGTCATTCAAAACCTCTATTCATCAATAGTGTTAGGTACATTAAACTATGGAATAGAACTGTGGGGGTTAAGGGGGGACAACACAATAATTGGCATACAAACAGAATTTTATAAGAGAGTAATGGGCGTAAGCAGAGGCACGGCCAACTGTGGGATTCTTAAGGAATTGGGCCTGAACAGAGACGCGGTACAAGCACGGATGAGGGTTGTTAAATATTGGATGCAAGAGGGCCAAACTACGCTGAGGGGACAATGTTTGGAAATACAGACAAGAGAGGATAACGTTTACAGCTGGGGCCTGGAAGTGAAAAATCTCTTATATAATAGCGGAATGGGTTGGGTATGGGAAGAGGGAGGAAGGGGGGGCATCTCAACAGAAAATCAAATCAGGGACAGGTTACTCGACATAGACAGACAAGAAATAATAGCAGACTGCCAAACAAAGACCTCAATCAGGGAACAGCTAAGAGTAAGAGAATGGGGAAAGTGAAATATATCCAGGTGGTGGGAAAAAATGAAAGAGGCGCTCTGGCATGGTTCAGATGAGGGGGATGGAAACAACTAAGAAAGAGAAACGAAGCAGGGGAAACGATATGTCCTTTGTGCGATGGGGAGGAGACGGACATGCATATCCTACTGAACTGCCCTTCTACACGTGACCTAAGGGGCAAATGGATGACAAACTTAACAGGCAGGGAGATGATGGAAGTGGTAGACGACAGAATAAAGATAAAAGTAGCGGGGCAGCAAGTGGGGAAATACCTGGGGCAAGTAAGAGAACGGCGGGGGGGGGGGGGAAGCTATTAGAGAAGGCAACGAAATGAGTGATCATGCTCCAGACGAGCCATCTTTATAGTGTAAGTGTGTGTAAAGCAAAATGTATGCGTGTTTTGGTGAGAGTTCAGGAAAAGAGAAGTGAGGAGAAAGACTGGAAGAAGAACTTTCGAGAGAGGGGAAGAATGTGTATATAGGGAACAAAGTAAGAGACAGCTTAAACGAAAACTAAATGTAACAAATTGTGTAGAAAAATAAAAAAATATGTAGTGCGTACAGCCTATGGCTCGCACAAAAAGAAAATAAATCTAATCTAATCTAATCTACTTAGCTATGGAGTTCGTCTTAAGGCCTTCATTGTTTACAAAATACTATAATGACAGCAGGATGGTATTTGTAGGGGGGATGGGAGGAATTCCTCCCCTCTGGGTACTTGTCTCCCCCCTCTGCTTGATAAATTTTATCCATGGGGGAAATTTATATGGGGGCCGCAACGGGGGCCGGCGCATAGCTACACACAAACATTCAGACAAAAAAATCTTAATATGTTTGTTTATGGAATGTCAAGGCGGTAATATTATTTCATATTTATTGAGATGAAAAGATGTGTATTGCTTGTATTTGATTACTCATGCAAATGAGTATTAATGGTGATAAGATGAAAGAAAAAAGAATTGGGATAAGGCAAATACATATGTGCAGGTCTGACGAGGTCATTATTAGATCACTCAACACTAAATCGAGGCAGCAGCAAAGATTTTATAACAGACAGCGAAAGTAGATTTTGCAGAAAACTTAATTCGTCTTTTGAATTTAGTGAATATGAAAGAGGAAGATATTCACTCTGCAAAGATTTTTCTCAATCTTTAGGCTTGTCAAGATCCATCAGCAGAGAATTGGGTTTCAAGTTATCTTTTCTGTGAAGTTACAAGAAAGAGCATGAGGTAGTGCCCCTACCGCTTGGTACCTACTTTCTGTGAAAGGGTCCACAACCGAACCTATTAGCGGTTGTACCTCGTTGTTCACAATAGCTGCGTCTTGACCGAGGGACCTGCAGGGCAATTATCTCCACTGAAAGTCTTCCTTTACGGACGCGTATACGGTGGAAAGTTAAGGCCTCCTAAACGTTTGGGTGCGTACGAAAATTACGGTGCGTATCATCCGCAGCTCGCCAAATACTGTCGTATTTCTACGTTGCGCGCAAAATTTAATGATTAACAGCATCTAACACATCGTAGAGTAATGTTTTGAGGACATTTGCTTATTACATTACGTGGAGTTAAAAAGACATACCAAATAACTGGTGAGCGTAGGAATGTAAAGCCACGCAACTGGTTAGCAATACACTGAACATCATTTGCGACCATTTAGACAGTTTTATTGTCGCCAATTATTTGAAGGAGCGCATCATAGACCTCTCCCACTTGATATCTCAACGAAGTAAAGTCATCGAATCTACTTCACCCCTTGTGGCACTCAGTGGATTTGAAGTGAGACTTCTATTGCTCGATCACAAGGAAAAAAACCTTCCGTCCAAAGCGTTCGCGCAACTTCCCCGCCGTTATCGGTGTTCGGGACAGTGTTGCCAGGTAAGATTTGAAAAATTCGGGAGATTGTTCCTTGGGAAACCAGAAGATCTCCTACAAAATCCGTTGATCTAATAGTAGCGGATGAAGGACGTTCTTGGGGACGGAGGGGCGGCATAGTCGTGCGCACTGGGGGGGGGGGGGGGGTGAAGGCGAGTGGCGCGCATTGTTTATGGCGTAAACGTCACAGATACTTTTGTAACAATGGTGCTAAACCCAGCACCCTGTGTTTGGCGAAAATATACCGAAGATCTCCATTTCAGGAGTGGACATGTTTCAAACAAAAGAAAGTAAACCGCCCGAGGGAACCGACGAACATCTTTCATCTCTTCCGCATTTTCCGGTTAGAGGGTGCGTGGAAAGACCCTCAAATTTGCCCTTTCTCAGCACCGACACAAGGGGTTTGCGATGCCTCTATTATCGCGAGGAATTTTTATGACAGGAAATGGTAGAAAGTTGTGTTCACAGATGAAGCTAACGTGCCGCCTTTCGTTGTCGGCGATTTTCCACAATCTTTGAAGTCGAATGCTAACAATAACAAATCAGTTTGCCTTCTGCTGGTGTTCGGTGTACAGCTATCGATAGGGGTGGGCACGCGTCCTGCACTATAATGAGAAAAACCATTACGTATGTGAAATATATTTGGTGAATTAGACAGCATGTCTTCCTCAATAATTCAAGATAGCAACGCTTATGCTAGGTGCCACCCATCCTAGATATATATATATATACACACACACACACCCACAAACACATACATGTATAACATAATTTGCCCACGCTAAGAAGTCAGTGTTTCTACCTCGTAAGGAAAGGACGTTTCACTGTGTTTGCGTCACTTCATCCATTTCATCAGTTTTTCATTCATCCATATTGTCGTACTTACCCGTAGAGGCACAAAAGCGACGTAAAAGAACTAAAATAGAAATAGAGTTTAGGGTGGGATAAAATACAGCCATCTAAAACAGCAATGTAGTACAAGTAATAAAATAATGTCCTAGTACAATTGAGTAGCGTTTGACATAATTTCACAGTTCAAACAGCACTTTTCACGGCTGAGTGGAGTTCCACTCCATATCTCTTCTTCATGTTCAAGTAAGATGAGCAGGAAACGTGTTTTTAAGCTGGCCGTTGGAGGTTCCATATCAATAGTTTATTAAGGAATTCTCCCAAGAAATCAAAAGGCCTGGCAACGCTGACGTGAGCCAGCGGGAATGTTGCTTCGCCCTGCTCTTTCTTGCACCCGCCGGCGCGATGTGCTTCTGCGCAGGTTTTTTTGCTTGTGGTTCTACTATAATATGTTCCTTTCAAACTGTGGGTTGGCAAATATTAACTTCCAAGTTGTTCTATACAACAACAGCGGTCTCACTACAATACTTAACATTCGGGCGCTAAATATGACCACGACATATGCCTTTGTAAGATTTAATGTTTTCAACATAGGTTTTGAATTGAGAGTGTTGAAGGGAACCCGTAAGAAAGAAATAGGGAGTGTGCAAGCACCCTTTCGTGCACCCCCTCCCACTGCCCCTAATGCTCACAATCGGTCATAGATTTGGCAGTGGTGAATAAACCTTTTCTTTCCTGTTCCCTCGGAGACTTTAGTGATAATATCTTGAAGCACTCGCACTCTTCTTCATGCAGTGTGAACGAGATATTTTCATCGCATTGATAATGACAATATTATCCACAAATTATGCTGTGAAAGTTGTGAAATTAAACGCCTTCTTTCACTGTAAAATATATTTTCACTTCTGGTTCGTTTTAATAGCAAAGTATTTTTTAAAAAAGTTGTTTGAATAGTTGTAACCTACCAAACAGTAGTGTAGTTGTATTTTAAGGAGAGAGATGTTACCAGAAAATAGCTTTTTATGTGATGATACAGGTTTCAAATTTGTACAGAAACAGTACATTCATTCATAATATACGCGTATATATAAATTCAGCCATAAAAATAAATAAAATCTTTTTCTGAATTTTTGTATTATTTTCACTGATAAAATGTGAAGATTTTGAAAATATATTTGCATTTTTTTATTGAGGTTAAAGTGATATACGTTTAAACTTTAGTGAAACAGCGTGACACTTGTTCTTTGTTATCTGTTGGTATCAAACAAGGTCTTTAATTTCTTATTTCTAATTTTAATATATCGTGTATAAAAAAGTGTATGTCTCAATTCAGCCTGTACTGTAATGATAGGGCATTCCAACGGTATATTGGGGTGCCCTCTAAAGGCAAAATGCCACCTCCATCTTAGCAGTGCCAGTCCGGCCCTGACTACCATAACGCAGAAATAGCCTATCTCAGTACTCTTTAACAATACTTAACAATATTCTGATCCAAGCGGCAGCGAACCCTATCTCCTGGCAGAAATGAACCAAATGACAGCATACCAGTGCGTTTCTTTACGCGCAAGCTTCTTACTGTAGCCTGCTAGTCAATATGATGCTCTCTCGGAATATATCTTTAGCAACACTCGTCTAGAGAAATTGACATTAATATATCACAATATTACTCAATATTGTATTTATTGCACAATCTACAAAAAATATATACAGATGACTCAGACCGCAAGTGAATTTCGACTCGGTTTTCCGTGCATCTGGACCATTGTATCGTGGCGCAAGAAATCTCACACTTCTAGCGACTAGATAATGAGTAGAACACGGCACATATTTTTTAAAAACAATAATATTAATAATTACATAATTTTTTGTCGGCATTCTCCGTCTATTGAAACAGCCAGTCTGTGGCAAAGTCAATGTATTATCCGATAGAGCAATTTTGCCGCATCCAATTTATCTTGGAATGTTAGGCCTTATGCCTAAATCTGAACCAGACGCTCTTGTTACCAAACAAAAGAAAATTAATTAAATAAATAGAAATATAAAAAATGTCATCGAGACATTATCTTGATTTTAAATTGTATATGACGTAGGTAAGCGTTGAAACGAAAGTTTTGTAACACTTGATCCTTTTCTCCTTTCTAGAGTCAACCAAGGAGTACATGTATATATCTCAGCCCCCGGAACAGACTGGAAAATTGACGAAACTTCTTCGCGAGCGCCAATTTTCTGACGTAACAATCAGATGCTCAGGCGGTTCCTTGAAGGCGCACAAGATTGTTCTTTGTGCTCATAGTGAGATTCTCGCAGATGTTCTTGTAAACCACCCCGATGAGCGCCTGCTAATTTTCCTCTTCGTACCCGTGAGAGCCATGGAGGCTGTATTGACCCTCCTCTACGAAGGTAGAGCGAAATTTCCTGCAGATGTAGCAAATGATGCAAAAAAGCTAATCTTGGATCTTAAAATCAAGACGCAAGAAGTTGGTGATCAACAATTTACAGAAGAACGAGGAGAAGACACATTTAAAATGCAGTCACAGAATGGTAAGGATTCATTTTCTTTCACGGATAAATTAGAACTTACTATGGTGTTAAAAATTATGGATACTCGAGTTTGGACTCCAATTAAAAAATAACCTGTACACCTGCATAAAAACGAGTTACATCAAAATTTAAATTAGGCCTATTCTATTGTTTGGCACAAAATGGACGTAAATAGAAATCCATCCCTCTTTAGTAATACAATTTCCAGCGGGGCGGGGAGGGCAATGAAGACGTATCCGCTCCATGAACTGGTTGCTGCCTGCCAGCTTCGCGTGGGGGCGGGAGGTTTAGATTTTCTAACTGATTAGTTCACTACATAACATGTCAATCAAGTTGTGTCCGCTTCATGCCCTGTTCGCTCCGTGAACTGTCCGCTAACAGGACATCGGCCAAAGGAAGGTTGTTATCAAGTCTGTGAAACATTTTTTTTCTTAGTATTAGGTAGTCCTACAATTACGATCTTAGTCTTGCTTTGAAGCGCTTTGCAGCTGTTTTTAAAACGCATCATCATTGTCAATTCACATTGCAAAACCGATTTCATACAGATTTTTAATCAACGGAGTAAATATGTGTTTTGAACTTGGCGACACCGCACACAATCAATGTAGTGACATCACGTGCAGTATTGCCACGTTCATGGAATGCCGCAGTTGAAATGTAAAGCTTAGCGAAAGAATGAACAGGGTTGACTTCAATGTAAACTTTGATTAAAGTTATTTTTTCTTACACGCTAATTAGAGCTGAATGTATAGTTTTTTGGTGGATTTCAAAACACGGCATTACTCTACTTAACAGACTTTATTGCTAGTGAATATGTTCAATCAAAATTGGCGTTTTTTTAACATTATACATCTCTCTCTCTGTCACACACACACAAACACACACACACACACACTGAGTGCAGAATAAGTTCAGCTCCAATTAATTACGAAACATTATGCAATTCGTAGAATTTTCAGCGAAAAATGCAGGCAAAGCCAGGCCGGGTAGGTAGCACAGTGATCGTCGGCCTCCGTGGCTTAGTTCTCAGCGCATCGCGCTCCGAAGTCAGGGGTCACGGGTTCGAACCCCGCCTACGAGATTGTTATTTGTGTTTGTCCAAATGAGAAAAACCGAGAATATAGTAAAAATTGACATGAGTGAAAGTTGAGAAACATTTTTTTGTTAAAAAAAAAGTGGGTAGAGCAATGGCACAGTATGCCAGACACCCGGGTTCGAGTCCTGATCGAGCCTGCATTTCTCGCTGAAAATTCTACGAATACAGTACATCGCCTGTGTGCCTAATTTAAAGAATTAAGGCAATTGTCTTTTTTGCAGGGAAGGAAAAGAAGACGCTTGACACTACAATTATTAACGCAGAAAACAACGAGAGCGAAGTTCCTCAAGATGTTGCGTCCTCTACCAGTGAATCCTCTCCTCCTGTACCATGTCCTCATCTTGTGACATCTGGAAAGAAAGGTGAGTCGATGAAAAGCCAAGATTTGAAATTTAGTTTGAGATATCTGTTCGATAAAGAACGTTTTAAAACTTTCCTGATGCCGAATGAGGGTAACATTCTTTGGAGTTCCGAATCAGATTCTTCATTATCAACAGTTAACGTCACTCTCATCTGAAAGGATCGAGGTGTGTTTCTCCAGGCCTTATTCCTTTCACACATTATTGTTATGAGTAGGGCCCGGGGTGAGATCTTTACATATCTGATGAAAATCAACCGAAATAAACGAACTTAGTAAGGCATATTTTAATATATTTTACCAATTTTGTGTTTTTACAATATACATATTTTCTTAATTTTCTCTTAATAAGACATATTTCTGTATAATTTCGTTATTGTTTTGCACATAATCGGTTATTTTATAATTTATTCTTTGTCCTACCTTTGGCACAACAGATAGTTCATGCAGATGTTGTGCCGTCTTTTCTTACCAACTAGTACGGAACAATAACACCCCTCCTTTTTATATAGCTGTGCAAATATTATTGAGGAGAAGATTCCCTATCATTGTTGTCCAGGTACGAGAATCACCGGACAGGAAGTAATCAAGTTACAATTGTTCTCATTTCTTTACCTTTTTTAACTCACTTATATATCTTTCCATAACAGGTTTGCCCCCTTCCCCCCTCCCTTTACCATATGCCTTCCGACCCTTTCAAAAATATGATATCCTAATCCCACTGCTTCCTGTATATTATTTTCCTCAATGGCCATTTTACAGCGCTCTTGCAACATTTTTGTCACGCAATCAGTCATAATTATCTTTGTATTGTTCCTCCCCCTCTTTAGTCCATACGTATTTGCGTAATATTTTCTCCGACTCTAACGCGAGTTTTGGCCTATGTACGTTACTATGAATACTATGAATATCCCACTGAATGTCGATTTCAAGTGGCATGTGATGCGTTTGCGTTTGTACCTGGACGTGAAAACCCTTAATTCTTTGTAATAATTCGAGAGAGCCAATAGCATAGTCAATAGTACTACCTCCCCCCGCCCCCACGTATGTGAAATGCCCCGGATGGTCTGAAAAACATTTCCCATTTAATATTTGTAGCTTATGCAACCCGCATAGTTCTTCAGCTGCATCCCTCCCGCGTTTACTATTTTATCCCTGCTTTGTCTAGGATTTCCTAAGTACATTCCGTCGTGAGTCGTTTGGTCACGGTCTTGCCCCCCTTTAGTCGTCCCAGGATATCTCCTCCTCCCCTATTCGGGCGTTTAAGTCGCCAGTCACCAATATATTGGCCTCAGGGTGTTCTTCCGTCAGTTGTTGAATAGTTGTCCCTAGCTTTTCGAAATATTGCTCTGAATAGAACTTGGAGCCTGGAGGTTGTCTGTAAACTTCCAGCACGATTAAGTTCAAGGACACCGCTGCAAAATGTATCCCCAGAATTCCCTCATTATCGATACATATCTCTTTTATAAACTTTTTCCATTTTTGTTTGAAGATTATTGCCAACCACCCGGGAATCGCCCTCTACTGGCCCTTCTACGCGTGATTTTTGAAAATCCCTCCCCCATGTCTCTGGTTTGTTATTAGAACTTCCACGTTTCTACGTAACATTGTATATCAAATTTATCCACATACTCCCTAAAATTTTCATCACAGAACCTTTTTGTTAGCCCTTCGACGTTCCACACTACCAGCCGTAGCCTGGGCTCTTTGTCCGGGTAATTTTCCTTGAGAATAAAACTGTTCGTACACAAGCTTCCATCCCCTCCAATGTCATTGGCCCTTTTACCTTCTCTGTCGCTCTGGTCACCCTCTCCTGCCGCCTGTAAGTGCGATTCTCGCCCTGGGCACCGAAATCTCTGTAGCTGCAGCTCTGATGTACCCTGTGTTTCCCCCTCCTTGTCTCCGTGTGGCTCAATGCGTCAATCCGTGTCCCTACTGGAACGCAGCCTCGGGTCTCTTCTTCCGCGGCTGACTGATTCCTGCCCCCGGGAGGGAAGTTCCACACATACATTGTTCACCTGCTTAGATACACTCGCCTTCAGCATCGCGCCGTCCCGGGTGTTCGTTCCAGACGTGAAATACCCGTTGTTCATTCTTGGTCCAGTGGTGGAATGTGCTGCCGTGTTGCTAAATCTCCCATCTTCCTTCTCAGATCTTCGGGTCTCGTATCCGTCCCGACGTTGTCCCACGCAGACGACGTCCGAGAAGTCGTCGTTAGTCATGTATACCTTGCCGACTACGATTAACTTGTTGTAGGCCAGGATAGCTCGATGCCCCTCCTTCCTGGCATCCCTGATGTGGTCGGTCAAGAGCTGCCTCTGCCGCGCGATATAGGGGGAGTAATCTTCCCTCACGTATATCGCCGTTCCCTTGAGCTTTCCTCTGTTGGCTAGTATCTCCTCCTTTTTGTGATGGTGAAATTTCACTATGATGGGCCTGCATCAGTTTAATTGGTAGTTCAGTCTGTGGGCCCTCTCCACCGCCATGTCATTTAGCTCCACACCATCTTCTCCTTCACCAGTGCCTGGATTTTCTCCTCGCTCTGTTCCCAGGTCTCGCGACCATCCTCCCGGACACCATCGAATATGAGGTTACTTCTTTTCGAGTGTCCAACCACCTTGTCTATCTGGGTTTCAGCTGTCCAGACTATTCTCCACAGGCACTTATTCTCCTCCTTCAGTTCCCGGTTCTCCCTCTCCAAGTCGTCCATTCTTCTTCCATTCGCAGCCACCCCGGCCTCAATATTGGTTGTTTTTTCGAGGACCAGCTTCAGGGTACTACACAAGATTTTTAGAGAGGGATATTTTCCGAGGGATTGGGCTACATCAATAATCTGTCCTATATACAAGAAAGGCAAAGGGGATAGGAGCGACGCGGGCAATTTTAGGGGTATCTCTTTGCTTTCAATATGGAGCAAAATATATACGCACATTTTAAATCGTAGAATACAAAAGTGAACAGAAATATTTGATAAAATTTCCCCGTTGCAAGCAGGATTTAGGAAAGGGACATAGTACCTTAGATAATATATTCATGCTGCACACATTAGTACTTGGGCGAATAAAAGAGAAACGAAAAAAGTTGTACGCGTGCTTCATCGATTACCAGAAGGCGTTTGACAAATTTCACAGGGGTATTTTGTGGGGGAAACTGCAAGAAAAAGGAATGTCGGCGTGCATGATAAGGGCGCTACAAGCTATATATGAAAACGTACAATTCTGTGTGAGATGCGATGGCCACAGAGTCTCATCATTACAACCCTCCCACACTGGGT